>NC_139924.1:0-532500 GCF_963514095.1 Eutrigla gurnardus | reverse complement strand
TTACTTGTGTTTGACTTTTGCCACCTGTGCTCACCATTATGCAACACAGGTGCATTACAATGAAAATGTGTTGGCAAGTTGTGTCTAAACAGGTGAAAAGTGCTTATGGTTTTGCCAAAAGAGTGACTGATTCAATCAGTGGGTTCAGGCAACGGAGCATTTGGTTCAGACAATAGGGTTTAGTGTTTTAGCAATTGAGAAAAACTGTAAATAGACTTAGACACCTGGTGGGCCTCTCTGGTACTGTTCTTAACTGGTTTTATTCCTACCACACAGGTCGTCACTTTCTTGTAAGTATGGATACATGTTCCTCAGGAATGCATGAACTTAAGTGTGGGGTGTCCCAAGGGTCAATTTTAGGTCCAATACTTTTTAATTTATATATGCTCCCCCTTGGGGACGTCATCAGGAGGCACGACATCAATTTTCACAGCTACGCTGATGATACACAGCTCTAAATTGCCGTGTCTCCTGATGACACGGGACCTATTGATTCCCTTTATATCTAAATTTTAGATATAAAGGCATGGATGGCAGAGAACTTCCTGCAGCTCAACCAGGACAAAACAGAAGTTTTAATTATTGGTCCTGAAGTCAAGAGAGAGAAACTTTTACCAAAACTAAATGACTCTCTTCTCACAAATACATTTCGTTTATGCACATTGCGTAAAAAACCTGGGCGTTCTTTTCGACTCTGAGCTTGATTTTATTGATTTTATTCCACACTTCAGGGTTAAAGATAGTTTTTTACCATCTTAAGAATATAGCCAGAGTTCGCCTGTTTCTCTCTCTGGCCAGCACAGAGGTGCTAATGCATGCTTTTATCTCTAACCCGTTAGATTACTGTAATGCCCTGCTCTCTGGTCTCCCAAAAAAGAGCATTTCGCACCTTCAGCTGCTCCAGAACTCAGCTGCACGTGTGCTGACGAAGACCAGAAGGCGGGCTCACATTACACCGGTTTTAGAATCGCTGCATTGGCTCCCTGTGCGCTTCAGGATCGATTTTAAGGTTCTTCTTAACGGCATTGGGCCTTCTTATCTGTCTGACCTGCTTTTACCATATCGGCCCTCGCGGACCCTGAGGTCCTCTGGTACTGGTCTTTTATCTGTTCCCTATGTTAGAACCAAAACCTTCGGTGAAGCCTCATTTTATCATTACGGCCCTCGCCTGTGGAACAGCCTGCTGGAGGGCCACTGAGTCTGTTGATGCTTTTAAACGCAGGCTCAAGACTCACCTTTTTAATTTAGCTTTTAACTAATCCTTTTTATTCTTTTAGTATTACTCATTTATCCTGTCCTGTCATTTTACGTTGTCTTTTAATTTTCTCTTAAAGGTTTTATTATTCATTTACTTATTTATTTTTGTTTTGCTTTCAGTAATTCACATTAACATTCATTTATGTTGTTTTAGGAAGTTTTTCATTTCTTTTATTATCCATTTTATTTATTGTCTCTTAGTTTCCAGCTCCATTGTTCTCCTCATGGTAATGTAAGAGCCAAATTCGTGATTTCATGTGTAATAATAGTTTAGTTAAAAAGATTAAAAACAGTTAAGATAAATAATTTAATTATGGTGTGAAAGAATGTGTAGATTAAAATGCATAATCTACCTTTCACTAACACCGGCGTTGATTTCTTTGGACCCTTCAATGTAAAGCGAGGCCGGGGTACAGTCAAAACATACGGCGTGATGTTTACCTGCCTCACTCTCAGAGCCGTGCACATTGAAGTTGCCGACAGCCTTGACACGGACTCCTGCATCAATGCAATTCAACGCTTTATATGCAGGAGAGGCCAAGTTACCATCATGAGGTCAGATAATGGCACAAATTTTGTGTCCGCCGAAAGAGAACTGAGAGAAGCGATCCAGCAGCTGGATAATGGCAAAATTGAAAGAATGTTGCAACCAAAGGGGATTAAGTGGATATTCAACAGCCCAGCTGCCTCCCACCAAGGCGGGATTTGGGAGAGGCAAATCCGGACGGTGAGAAGAATTCTCAATTCCCTACCGAAAGAGCAAACAATAAATGATGATTGCCTGCACACAATCATCTGTGAAGTTGAAAGTATTATTAATGGTAGGCCGCTCACAACTGTCTTCCACTGTCTACCTTCCACTTCTTCAGGAGCGCCAGAAATGGCTCAAGCCAAGAAGAAACTTCATGACGGGAGATGTCGTGCTACTAGTGGACAGTTCTTCCCTACGCAACTCCTGGCTCATGGGGAAAGTTGTGGAAACATTGCCAGACTCTAGTGGGACAGTACGAAGAGTGAGGATCAAGACAAAGACCAGTATACTGGAAAGACCTGTGAACAAGCTTTGCCTATTGGAAGAGGCAATGCCAGAAGAGTGAAGAGAAAATATACTAGTTTAAGTTAAAGTTTAGTTAATGGACATGTTTGAAGTATTGTGGCTCTTAATGTTTTAGTTTGATATTGTTTAGTCCTTCTGCCTAACCAATTAGGGGCCGGGTAATGTAAGAGCCAAATTCGTGATTTCATGTGTTAATAATAGTTTAGTTAAAAAGATTAAAAATGCAACAGTTAAGATAAATAATTTCATTATGGTTTGAAAGAATGTGTAGATTAAAATGCATAATCTAGTCATGTTAAAATTGAAAACCTATCAGAATGTAAGCTTCCAATCAGAGAGCAGCATGTCAGTGATATATAAGGTGATGGAGCTTTATTCAGGTCAGATTGAATCCAGAGAGGTTGGAAGCGACATAGTTTTTTGACCTTGTGAACGTGTGAATATGTGAACTTTATGAGTAAACATTTTGGAAGAAGATCATCTCGTCTCACTCGCATTTCAATTACTAGTTGCTAACACTGAATTCAAATTGTGGTACGGAAGACTGAACGAAACAAAGTGCCACTACAGGGGCCCTCCACTCCAGGAGCTCTGTCTGGCCTGCCTGCGGGGGTGCCGTCCTGGGGGTTGTCCAGGCCTGGACAGTTGGGGAGTCCTGCCCCAGGGCTTTATGGCCGTGGTATGGGTCCCTATCTGTCTGGGTCGGGGTGGTCTCTGTGGCGGTGTCCCCTGTAGTCGTGGGCTTGGACGGCTCTCAGTGGGGAGGATGGTGTTTCCTCACTTGGTCTATCAGTGCTCAGCCATATTCCATTTTAGCTCGCGGGGTTGGGGGGGCGGGGGGGGGGGGGGGGGGTATGTATCGGTGTAGCATGTGTGTATGTGTGTGTGTTACATGAATGAGGGTGCGGGGAGTAATGATGTTAAAAGTGTTTGTTATATTTTATTTTATTGTAAAGCACTTTTGGCTGCATTTTTATATGTACACTCTTAGAAATAAAAGTGCTAAGTAGAACCATATAAGGTTCTTCGGCTTGTCCTCATAGGAGAACCCTTTTTGGCTCCAGGTAGAAGCTTTTATAAAGGTTCCACCTGGAACCCTTTTGGAAGATTATACCGAGAACCCCACATAAAGGGTTATACCTAGAACTGTGTGTGTAAGGTTCCACCCAGAACCCCCCATGAGAGGTTCTACAAAGAACCCATACTGGGGGTTCCACCAAGAACCCTTTCATTTTCCAAGGGTTTCATCTAGAACCCAAACAGGTAGTTCCACCCGGAACCCCTCATTAGAGGTTCTACAAAGAACCAACGCAGGGAGTTCCACTAAAAACCCTTTCATATTTCAAGGGTTTCATCTAGAACCTACAAAAGGACTTCCACCAAGAACCCTTTCATGTTTCAAGGGTTTCATCTAGACCTCACACAGGGAGTTCTAAAAACATCCCTTTTCAAAGGTTTTCACAAATAACCGTCTTGTCCTGTGAGGGTTCTATAAAGAGCCATATTGTATTCTACAGATCAGTTTAGTTCATATTATATTGTGGTCATTTATCATGTTGACATTGAACAAACATTCAAAACATTTTAATGGGAAAATAATTATTTAAAGATAGTCCAACAGAACAGGCTGACAGGCCAGACACATCATGCTGTCCTCAGTCATGGATTTTTGTAATCTCCAGCAACGGTGACATGGCAGAAAGTGGAGACAAAAAAGAGTTTTAGTTCCATCAATCCAAGGTGCATTTACTGTGCCTTATTGTAAGCTATCTACAAACAATAAAATAATGCATGGTCCAATGAAAGGAATCGGAGTACATACTGTACGTAGTAATCGTGACAGTGGAACAGAATCATGAGAAAGTGAGGGAACCCCACAAAGTTTTCACATTGATTTAAATAATGTTAAAATACTTTTCAGTATTATGTAACAAGTACTCAAAATGTTACGTATGATAACAATAATGGAAATCTCAGCAAAACCCTCTTTTTCAAGCCAATGGCACACTTTGGCTTTCGTCCAAGCTGTGTAAGTCATTTCTACAAGAAAACAAACAAACAAGCAAACGGAAAAAACATAACAAGAAACAAATGCTTAGTCCACCTTTCACCATAAAAGTCCTCAGCTAGGTCAAGCATGCTGAAATAAGATATTATATTTAGCTCACCTTGATTCTCTGAAGTTTCTTCTGTTCTCTCTCTCTTCGGTTCTTCTTTGTTCTGTTCTGTTCACAGTAATCACTATTGGTATGTCACACCTGGTTTGTAGAGGGTGAAGACCAGACTATATGGTGCAATCCATGGGGCAACCAGCTCTTAACTCACACATGACAGCCACCATTGGGCCAGCTCGCAGGCCCAACACACCAAACCTCTCCCTTTCCCCAGGGTTCAATTCCTGGCATCAACAAACCCTGATGCAGTAGCCCCAAAGTCAGCATTACAACATGATTGATGATCAGTTAAGGCTTGGCCTCTGACATCAAAGACCTTCCTTTATCACTGAACTTTTGTGCAGCTTCACAACTTGACTAAGCCAGTAAGCAGGGTACAGCCGTAGGGCGGGCCATACTTATGTGAAAATACCAAGCAGATCTTTTCACAGTTGGCATCACAATGTCCGGCACCTCCTTCCTCTGGGATTTGAGGCAGTCCAGCTGAAACAGGATGTGCCTAGGCCCTTCAATCCAGGAGTGATTGACCTTCACTTTGAACCAACATGGATAGTACACTCCAATGATAAATTCCACAATGATTTGGAGATTCTTCAGGTTCTTTCCTTTAAGTCCGTGCTTGACACCCAGAGCCTGAGAAGTCTGTTCGCTGTGTGAGCCAACGGCTTTGGTTCACTGGTCCTATCTCCAACAGAGCTATCCTTGCAGGAATCACTCCATCCCTGACTGCACAGACAATTTTATACCCATAGTGTTGATCAGTTGAGAGATCTTGAATGACCTTGTCAGACAGCTTGATCAGTGGTGGGCTAACAGAGATCCGGGGGAAGTTTGGATTGATATTCAATTCTGTAACAGAATCAAGGAGTTTTCCTATTGTCCCAGATAATTTGTTGTCTGACAGAGTAGGGCCATCAAGGGCAACAATGAGATGGCGTAGAGGAAGTTCACCAGTGTGCAGGTTGCACACCAACCAGACCAGCTTTCTCCCAATGTGCAGCTCCAGCTTGCGCATGACTCCAGCTTTCACACCAGTGTTGACATTCGTTGAGTCTCCTCCAATGGCCCACAAGGTCTTATCGAAACCCCGCTCTTTCAGCCAGGCAAACAGGACCTTAGCAATCTTCTCTGCATGTGACTCCTCTTTACTTGCTTTCTCTGGGGTGAAGTGGAACAGATAGTTGCTGCCTGGCTCACTAACGACACTATAGTGTTCTTCCTTGATCTTTGCAGGAAAAGACTGGACACTGCCCTCAGCCTCCATCATCACATTGGTCAGGTCAATCCGCCCATCAAAGAGGATACAGGAGATCCCACCTTCCACCCTGCACTTTTCCTCAAACTCTTCTCCCAGCTCTCTCATCAACTTCTCCTGTGCTCTCTTGACCTTGTTCTTATCAATCACTTTACTTGTGTCGTCTTCTGTGATGATTCCCGCATCAATCAGGGCTGCAGTTGCTATGGCTGCAGTTGGCCTCAGCCCTATGCCATACCTTACACTAGCAAAGGCTATGTTTGGAATCTCATCATAGTTTTTCTGAACCTTAACTGAAGCTGCAGGTTCAGGGTCAGTTTCATGGACAAACTCATCTTCAGCACCACTTCTCTCCACTTCCAGATCCTCATCACCATCTGCTAAAAATCTCTCGATGTCCTTCTTGGCTGCCTTCTCTGCTGCTGCAGAACTTTCCCCCTTGCTCCTTCTCCTTTCCTCTCCCTTCTTCTCCATCCCCTGTCTTTCCAATTTCTTCACCTGTCTCTTGTGCTCTGGCAGATCAGGGCCCCCCATTTGGTGGGGACCTTTACTTCCAACCTTCTCTTTCTGGCCCTTGATGTAGGCAAGCTCCTTAACAGGAATATTTTTCTCTCTGCTGCAGGAACAGTTAATGTGGGCTTGGTTCACACAGCCCTCACAGCCTTCTTCCTCACAATTGGTTATCTGACACTTGCCAGTCAAAATATCAAATAACTTGTCTAACTTGAGCATGAACCTCTCTTTTGCATCAAGTTTGCCCTTCCCAAGAGAAAACTTCACTGCCTGATTCCTAGGGTTGGGCATCGTTTGGATTTTACCGATTCCCAACCCGATTCCGATCCTCTGTTTTGATTCCTGTTCTAAACGATTCTCGATTCCGATTCTTTGAGGTGCAGGTCAACAGGTCCAGTGTTGCCACAGTTACTTTGAAAAGTAGTACTCTTGACTTCACTTAACTTAAATAATTGTTTGCATATTGTAATGGCAGTAACATCATGAATGAACATTTTATGAATATTGAACCGGCATTAGAGCAGCAAGGATTGGTTTTATGAAACAAATGAGCACAGTCCTAAAGTATGAGCGGCGTGATGACGAAGGGAGGGGGCGGGGCCAGCAAGCAGCGAGACATTTCTCCACTAAACACTCAAGAGAGACTCCGCTCGCATTTCAGCACAGACTGAGTTAGCAGGAGCTCCGTGAAATCGAGAACTCGTCTTGTTTATTCACACCTTTTCACCGTCACCGGGCGGGACCTGCTTGTTTAATGTGGTTGTGCCATGCTGTGACTTTAAATGTTTTTTCAAGTTTGACGTTGTATTCTTGAAAGTAGACAACACTTTGTTGTTAACACAGAGTGTACAACGAACCTTTATGTTGCCATCTTTTGCTGAGATGAAGTCGAAATAATGCTTGTATTTCCAGCTGGAAAATGCGTATCTCTCCCCCTCCATTGTTTACCTTTGTGCCGGTATAGCCGACTACACGTGACCGTCCGTGAAGGTGTCAGCTAACATACGTCACCCCCCCGAGACGCAAGAAGAAAGCAGATACTGACAAAAATAGTAACGCACCGTGTATTTGGATAAGTAACTTTAATCTGACTACTGGTTTGGCAATAGTAGCGCGTTAGACTACTCGTTACTGATCGTTCTATCGCGGAGTCTCCGCATGCCGGGCGGAGTAATACAAACAAACTAGTGCGAGCGGAGTAAAACAAACAAACTAGTGCGGACGTTTAAGAACCGAAAAAAAAGGATCGCAATTCCAACAGCTTCTTAACGGTTCCGGAACCGGAGGTTAGGAACCGGTTCCTATTTGGAACCGGATCTCGATGCCCAACCCTACTGATTCCAGACGTCCTTGAGCTTGGACATGATGGTCACCTTTTCATTAATGGCTTGAAAAGAGCATTATTTGAATTTGAATTTATTTATTCAGGATAGCCCCTTGAGATGAATCATCTCATTTTCGAGGGGGTCCTTCCACAAAAAAATACAATGATACAATGTCAGGTAAAGAAATAAAAAGAAAAGCAAATACATTGAAACACAATACAGGACTTACGTACATACACACACACACACACACACACACACACACACACACACACACACGCAAGACAAGGCTCTCCTAACCCCAGCTAATCCACAAACGGCCAGATATCGGAATAATAGTCAACTTGTGATATCTTAGCTTACAAATGGGAAAAATACAGAAAGAAATAAAATAATAATAATATTATAATAGTAAAAATTAAGTAAATAAATAATCGGATCAGATAAGAGAATCACACACACAAAGAAAGAAAAATTTTTGCAGTTTGCACGAGAGAGAGGAAAGATAAGTAATAGGAAATAATAATAATAATAATAAATAAATAAATAGTAAACATCATCAGAAACAAGAACAGGGAGTTTGCAAATGAATTAGAAGTTTAGCTTTTCTCCACTGAACAATCAGAGCAGGGTAGATGTCACCCACCAGCTGATCCACTGGGTAGTTCCTCCGGTCATCTTCACATTGTTCCCTCCATTAGATGCCATACCTCAGGATATCCCTCACAGTTGGCAGTTCAGCAGACACCAACAGCTCCTGGCCGTTGCCGACATAAATACTCAAATGAGAGCTTGATTTTGTCCTTGTCTTAACATGAGCCATTTTACTACTGCATAACTCAACACAATATGAATTTAAACCTGGACCCGTCTGCGCAAAGCTCAATTTTTACGACTACACGGACTCCGTGTACTCAGTGTCACGCAATAGACTGCTCAGTGACACCGTACGCTCGACTATGAAACCTCAAACTTCCGCGGACAGTACATGTGGAGTCCGCGTGGCTCACAGTACGCGCACAGTCCGCCCGACTATGTGGGAGCCTTAACTATCAGGTGGCTCTTATGAGGTAGAACACTTTTTCCCTCCAGAATTTCCTCTAATCATATAAAATTTAATGTTTCACTTGATAAACGTCCTCAAAATAGTAATTTTCTTACCATTTCTGAGCTAGATGGTATCACAATTACAATTCAAATCATTCCAGAAGAATAGCATAATAACCCGAAATTTAAAAATAATCAACTGCAAATTGATGTAGGTTAGGGTTATCAGAATTAAAAATTGAATTCAGATTTGTCTTCTACACACTAAAATATATGATTTGAAGACCCCTCTTAATTGATTTAAAAAAAAATTTGTATGAGTATGGCCCGCCCTAGTACAGCAGCCATGGGATTAGGCCGATCATGGAAAAGTATGAGGAGGAGACAAATACATGAGTAAAATTGTCTGTAAAATAAGTGTTTAATATTTTTCAAATTGTCTGTCACTAATCCACACATCACCTAGGTAGGCATTAACATGGTCACTCTGCATCAACCAGGCCTTGAACTCACAACTTCAAACTGTATCTCTAGATCACGTGACTTGTAACAAACTTTCAAAAGCCTTTGTTTATGGAGTAGTATAGCTCACTTAAATGCCCCAGAAAGAGGGGTTATATCCTTGCTGTAGGGACCCAGGGTTCAATTCCCCTGGTTGCTTCTTTGCTGTGTCATTTCCTCCTGAAGAAGGGAGTAGTGTAACTAAACTTTTAAAAATAAACACAATTATAGCTGCTGCGTAGCAATGGGTCGGGTCCGGACTATTTTTGGCAACTTTAGGCAATTCTGAGCAACAAACAGGAGAATAGGAAGGCAAGACAGTTGACATTGTAATGTTGCACATTTTGCACCAGTTGAGGCTGAAATCCACAATTTCTGGAACCAAAGACCATTGTCTGTCGCACTGAGCTAATTGGCAAGTGGCAACTCAACTGTGGCTTCACAAATTGAGTAAGCCATTCACTGTCGCGCAGGCAGATTTGAAACCACTGTAAAAAAAAAATCAGTTTTTGAGGTAAAATTATGATATGTTTTTGTCAAACATCACCTACCATGACTCTAAAATGTTGTACATTTGTTTCACAAAGACTACAAGGTATTTTGATGTATTACCATTATCACCCTTGCTGTGGCTTGAACCCACATCGTCTGGCACCAAGAACCAGCTCCTAGCCAACTGAGCTAATTGTCTGGAAGTGCAATCAGCAAGGTATGATATCTGTCAACATCGGAATTGAACCTGTGACCTAAAAGCAGAAGTCACAGTTTGTACAGACAGAGCTAAACAGACACATGATCAGCTCCCTCTGTCTGACCACTGACATGAAGGAACGGTCAACCTGGCTGTGTGAGTGAGTGTGGCAAGTGTGCTGGATAGCTCAGTGGGTAATGGTACAGACTTTAGATTTGGAGGGTGGGGGTTAAAATCCCAGTCACAGCTTATCTTCGCCTGGGTCAACAAGATTTGCTGATGAAGGTCTTGCTTTCTTATAATTAATGGTTGTGAAAATAAATTGGTAACAGAACATTTCAGTTTCAGGACTGCCATTATTTGTATGTCTGATCAGAATGTGTAAGGTGAACGACTAGTATGGTGGAACCGATGACTCAATGCAGCTAGCTGGTTAGCTCAGTCACTACTGCCAGTGACTTTAGACTGGTTGGCAGGTGTTCAAATTCCAAGATGGGCAATTATGTTGCAGTTTGATCAACAGGATCTGGAGAAGAAGAAAAAAACAAATAAACAAAAAAATGGATAAGAAAAGTATTTGTATCAGTAGTCACAAGGAATTGTATTTTGCACCATTATTGGTAAGTGTTATAAGGAAGTATGTCCCTGGTGACACAGGGATGCTTTCAACATTCCCTGAAGACCTCTTTCTTCCAAAAAGAAAATAGTTCTTACTGGAACCCTTAGTGTTACCAAGAACCCTTTTAAAACCCTTTATTCAGGAAAGGGGTTTTAAAGGGTTCTCTCGATCAAAATGGTTCTTACTGGAACCATTAGTGTTACCAAGAACCCTTGAAAAACCCTTTCTTCTGGCTTTTCAGCCCTTGTAGAAGAACCCTATTGGAACCCTTATTTCTAAGAGTGTAGGGGAGCTCACAGCCAGGAGGAAGAAGTTCAGAAAAAGGTGGAAATGCACTCTGATGGTGCGTTCACTGTCGCTCTTTTGCAACACCAAAAAACACCTTTCCGTATGTTAAGGTTAAAACAGTTGACAGTTTTTATTTGTGACAAAAGTCAAAGTGTTAAGTAGGAAATAAAAGTTAAAAAAATACTGCTATGCATTATGGGTAAAATAATTAAGATACTGGACGCTTTTTCTTTTTTCTTTGTTAACTGAGGAAACTGACTGTATGTCTCTACATAAAGGAACACATGTATGTTGTCTGACTGCAGCGATGGGAAGTTAACACCATACAGTACATAACCATAACCATTACCATGGACATATTGCATTGAAGTATTGTTGTATAAAGGCAAGTCCAGATATTCTGATATTTCTTCTTATATATTTTTTATTTATTAAAACTTTTACCACCTTCTATTATTTATCTGTTCATTATATTCCTTTCCTTCTTTTTCTAAAATATATTTGAACATTTATTATGATCTATTTCCATTATTTATTGCTATCTTCTCCTCTCCTCTCACCTGCTCTCCAGTCATCTCTTCTCCTTTTCCCTGTTTTCCTCTCCTCTCCTTTCAATTTATTATCACGTAACTTCTCAGATTCTATTTTCTACTTTTTTCATATATTTGGAAAGAGACAGTACAGTGTTTGAAACGTGATTGGACCGACCAACTGCAAAATCTTCTGTTGGGGCAACACACCACACAAACCACAGGAAGAACAGCAGCAGCCTAGCCCACTCCGTAGAACTGGTACCTTTAGTTTTGAAAGTCGTCATGGCGGCCTGTCATGAAACATATATTGATTTTCATTAATTAAAAAAATAAAAATGAAAAAATATAACATTTTGACGTGGAAAAAAAGTGAATATTTGATTTGTTTCTTACAAAGCAAAATGATCCAAACAAAAGCTTCGTAGTGTGAAGCTCAAAACATGAATTTATTGTTTAACAGCCGTGTGAAATAATCTGCACTATAGATTGTGGCCACATGGGGATTAATCAAGCATCTACCTCAATATATCAATATAGCCTTTCTGCAATATGATGATGCATTGATCTTTTGCAGAAATTAAACCTCTTATTTTGATTTGTTATTGACTTTTTCAATGTTTACTGTGAACCTCATGGAATAATTAATATATATACATTGATCAACGCGGGCTGCACAGTGGTGTAGCGGGTAGCACCTCGCTCACATTCAGAGGGTTCTGGGTTCGATTCCCGGGTCGGGTTCAGGTTCCTTCTGTGTGGAGTTTGCATGTTCTCACCGTGGGTTCTCTCCGGGTTCTCCGGCTTCCTCCCACAGTCCAAAGAATGTGGTTTATTGATGACTCCAAATTGCCCATAGGTGTGAATGTGAATGGTTGTTTGTCTCTACATGTTGGCCCTGTGATAGACTGGCGTCCTGTCCAGGGTGAACCCCGCCTTCGCCCAATGACAGTTGGGATCGGCTCGAGACCCCTGAATACAGGATAAGCGGTAGATGATGGATGGATTGATCAACGGAATAATATATCAATGAGATAATCTGTATCACATCATCCATCCATCCATTGTCTACCGCTTATCCTGTATTGAGGGTCGCGGGGCGGCTGGAGCCAATCCCAGCTGTCATTGGGCGAAGGCAGGGTACACCTTGGACAGGTCGCCAGTCTATCACAGGGCCAACATGTAGAGACAGACAACCATTCACACCTACAGGCAATTTAGAGTCATCAATTAACCTACCCCCATCCTGCATGTCTTTGGACTGTGGGAGGAAGCTGGAGAACCCGGAGAGAACCCACGCTTACACGGGGAGAACATGCAAACTCCACACAGAGGGAGCCCGGGCATACCCGGGAATCGAACCCGGGATCCTCTCGCTGTGAGGCGACAGTGCTACCCACTACACCACCGTGCAGGCCTTTATCACATCATGTGGTATTCATATTTGACTCATCATTGTAACGTAGCCTCACAATTGTTCTGTGATGCAGCAAAACCAAACTTTTGCACTAAACAAGATAAAAATGACAATTTCAGAACAAAGCACTGCCTCGTCATTGTCACGGCGACTCCATTGTTGTACCTGTTGATAATTATTGGTATGTAATGTCACTCCATGAGGATTATATGTTCATGACATTTTTCAGGATCATCCATCCATCCATCGTCTACCACTAATCCTGTATTCAGGGTCGCGGGGGGGCTGGAGCCGATCCCAGCTGTCATTGGGTGAAGGCAGGGTACACCCTGGACAGGTAACCAGTCTATCACAGGGCTGACATGTAGAGACAGACAGGTAACCAGTCTATCACAGGGCTGACACGTAGAGACAGACAGGTAAACAGTCTATCACAGGGCTGACATTTAGAGACAGACAGGTAACCAGTCTATCACAGGGCCGACATGTAGAGACAAACACCCATTCACGCTCACATTCACACCTACAGGCAATTTAGAGTCATCAATTAATTGATTAATTGTGTCCTAATGAGATGTTTACAAGGAAACCATGTCCCAAAGAGATGTTTACGAGGACACCATGTCCGGATGAGAAGTTTATGAGGACATGAAATCACACAAAGTGACATAATATCCTCCCGGGATATTATTGGTCCGTGACCTGGTACCCGATGTCTGTAGGATTATCAGGACAATATCTTCAAACATGATGATTACAGCAACATGATGCCTTGTCATGACTATTATGGGTACAAGGAAACCCATCAGGAAGATTAAGAGAACATGACCTATTAGATATATGATGTCAGACATGATGTTTGACAGAGAAGATTATGAGGATGTCGTGCCATGGTGACTGTTATATTACAAGGATATGACGTCCTGCCGAGATGGTCACAGGAACACATCTTGCATAAGGATGAAACAAACATGACGTCCCATCAGAAGAATTTTGGAATGACCCACTGGAATAACGGGACCATTATTTCATGAGACTTGAATTCCTACAGAGTTACAGGTACATTACATCTCAAACTGTCAGGAAGATTATGAAGATATGATGTTGTGACATGACTGGGAGGACTACAAGGACATGATGACATGCAAAGATTTTAACAGATAAATGAGATCCTACAGTATTATGAGGACACAGCATCATACCTGGATGAGCACAAGGACAAGTGGTCACGCAGTTTCCAGTTTTGTTTTTGAGATGATGAATCCAATACCTGTAAGAAGGTCTAACATGTCCCGACAACTCTGAGACCAGTAAAACTGGTAAGTTGTGCCATCCTACAAATGTTAAAAGCAGCACTTCCTTTCATCATCACTTTGTCCTCTGTCTCCCTCAGCTGTTGGACGGTTGCTCTGGTTTCAGTCGGATGGCCCAGGAGTTGGCGGATACAATGTCTCCCCGTCGATGGATGCGGCAGGTGTAAATGCCTTCATTGAACTCGTTGGCGACTATGCGGAGGTCTCGGTCCTTCATGACGATGTAGCCTGGGATGGAGGTCAGGATCTGCTCGCCGTCTTTGTACCAGCTACAGAAAACAAAGCAGAAAACAAAAGAGACCTTTCAGTTTTCAGTTGGTTTATGCCATGAACTTTCTTCGAAGCCTGGTGAGGCTCTAACACACACATGGGCATTTTAAGTCTCAGTCCGGCCCGCGGCGGCCACAGAGGAGAAAAGAAAAAAAAAATTCCACATTATAGAGGCATATGAGTTTGAACTGCTATACCATCCGATTGCAACAGAGGGCGCTATTTTAATTTGGAGTGGGTGAAAATGCGCTCCCTTGGCTCTTGCATAGACAGTTTGATGATCATCAGGATGAGTGCTGTGAAATGGATGTCTATTGTTTTTCTGATGAGCATTTCAATGCAATCATTTAGTTACAACAGCTGGATGCAATGTCACGAGTCATCATTTCTCACAGTTGTAATTCAAAGGAGTTGTGTGTTTCTCTGTAAATAAAATTATACAAAAGCCTAATATTTTCTTCATTGAGTGACGCAAGTCTGTTACACAAACAGAACAGTCTCACTGAATCATAGTTCTTAATTGAGTAGTTAAATGTAATATTCATGAGTATGATCATGTATTTGTTTAAAAAGGGCTGGTGAATAACACAATCAAACCCACCAAATCTATGTACCGGTAGTTTAAAATAATTCTGCACTAAATATTCCATTACATTTTATTTCCAATTGTGTGGCCCTTCACTTACTTTAACGGAGTCAGTATGGCCCACTTGAAAAAATATTTCCCACCCTCTAACACCTGGATTTCACTGGAGGCTTCAGTCAATGCTCTGCTTCTGAAATGTATGATGTCATACGGATGACGGAACAAAATCTAATGTGCGAACTTGTCTCTGACTTTTATTCGAGGCTTTAACTTCCTAAATACAGTTTTTTTTTTATTTACAGGTAATTTATATAAATAATTGAATCTTTTCAAAAAACATTCTCAACACAAAACTGTTTTTTTCCAGACTCGTTGGGTGGAGTTGTTCAGAATCCAACGTGGCAGATCAGTTGATATGTGGTCGAAAGCTCTAGAAACAAGAAGGATGGACATTGACTTGAGAATTGTTTGTCAGGCTGTAAAGATCAAGAACAAAGCTTCAATGATAACTTAATTTATCTGTTTATTGTTATTCATTGAGGTTCATGTATCTGACTGCTAAAATATGTCATTAACAATGAGTCCAACTATTGTAATAATCAATTACTTTTTGTATCTAAAATACAAGCAAGAAATTACTGTTCTGTGAATATTTTCTGTTTATATCTCAGTAAATTTAAACTCTTTGAGTTTTGGCCTGTTGGTCGGACAGTATTTATTCTATTTGCTAACACTTTAAAGAGGTCACTAAAATTCAGAAGATGAATAATTGAATCAATAATCAGCATTGATTAGCTGACCTGACTTTGGGCAGTGAGCGAGGGTTTTTGGTTCCACAGCGGAAACCCACCACCTTCCCCCGAGGAACCATCTTGATCTTGACATTGGCCGGAGGCGGCGTTGGCGTGGAAACCGCCTCCAGAGGCTCTATAAGACAGGAAATATGCAGAGTAGCAAAAATGACCAGAAAAACCTCAGAGACAGAATCGGTTTTCAGTTTGAGGTCAGGGCTGCGGCAAAGAGTCTGACGTCACCTCACCATAGCAGAGGTCACAGCGGCGAGGACAGTTCTTCTTCATGAACGTCTTCCTGCGCTCACAGAAACCCAGACGAGCCCAGAGATCACAGACACGCGTCTTATCCAGGCAGCCTGCACACAACAGGAAGTAGTCACATCCTCTACTCAAGTAAAAGTACTGCAGGAGGTATTCACATCCTTTTCTCAAGTGCAAGTACTACACAAAGAAACATAGACATAAAAGTATCAGTACTACACTGTTGAAATACTCTAACACAGGTAAATGTCCTGCATTTAAAATGTTATGAGTACAGAATAATTCCTCAACATGTATTTTAAATATCAGATGTAATAGTACTCATTAGAAAGTGTTAAAGGAGAAATACGGTAATATTTGACCCCATTGTTGTTGTCCCCAGGGTCATCGCGACTTTTCAGAAGCAAAAAACCCAACAAAAATTGACTTGACCTAGCCCGAGATGTGTACCTGCCTGCCAGCCTTCCAGAATCGCTCCAATGCTTTAGGGCCATAGGGGCAGGGTTAGGGTTAGGGTTTTCTGGGCCTCAGAAAATAATTCCAAGACCTATGCAACACAGGTTGGGTCCTTACGAGACACGACAGTGCTTGTTTAGCTCAAATAGTGTGGCGAAAATGACATAATTTGCATGGAGTTACTCACCTCAAATCACCTCGTAGACATAAGTAGTAGAGTGCCGGGCGCGCGCTCATCCCTCCCACTCGCCGCAGAAACAAAAACGTTTTCCTCGTAGTTGTCATGTCCATAATAAACCCATGAAGCTGTTATGTCCATATGTATGACTATGTTACAACATAGCAACGATTGCTTACAGCTAAACAGCAGCCCGTAGCCAAAACAATGCAAGTCTCGCGCAAGTTCCCATCTGACGTCCTCACTCTGTTTTCAAGCCAGTACAGTGACAAACTTCTTTCTATCGAGCAGTGCCGTCATGTCCATATGACAGTGTAACTACATAGTAAGATTGCTTAGCCTTTGTGACAGTTGAACCTGCTACAGCTAAAACAAATCTCACGCAGTCTCTGTAGGCTAGTTGTGTTGATAGCACTAGTGGGAGTCGCATGTGCAGACTGCAGTCTCTCATCAGCAGAGTGAGATCGAGCAAGAGCTTCCAAAGCTGGCTAGCTAGTACTTGCCATTGTCACTGTTTTACGACTCCAGGTGTACTCAAAGTGACCCTCACGCGACTGTCCAAGATTTGTCACTGATCTGGCTTGCAAACAGCTCCAGAGTGAGGACGGCAGACGGGAACTTGCGCGAGACTTGCATTGTTTTGGCTACGGGCTGCAGTTTAGCTGTAAGCAATCGTTGCTATGTTGTAACTAGTGTTGGGACCTCACCATGAGGACTACACAATGCGGCCTACAAAAGCCTTCACATGCGGTCAGGAGAAAGGAACAAAGGAGATAAAAAACTACAACCGCCATTTTGTTTCACCTCGCACCTAGGTGCGAAGTGCAACGTCACACAACTGGTGACCTATTGGCTGACAACCACAGGTACCCCAGGGGGTCCCCGGGAGCAGCCGTGAGCTATATAAACCGGCGCCGCCTTACGAACTTTCTCTTCCATCGCAACACAACGTTGCAACAGGAGGTAGACTCCTCCCGCCGCAGCACACCGCTGCAACAGGAGATGAACTGAGACTGTTTTTCCCCGTTTTCCGCGACTCGCCCTTTTTCTTTTACTCGGTTTTTGGATCCTGAGAGATCGCCACAACCGCGCGATTCTTCTGTTTGCCTACTGAAGAGGAACACAAACGGTTCCTGCATTCCAGCTACCAGCTCCTGTCTGAAGTCAGCTGACTAAATCGCCAAGCCGCGATTATATTGTTGCCCGCGGAAGGAAGAAACACAAACTGTTTACTTTATTCGAGTTTGATCAACGAGAGGGATAACGCCCCGCTCTCGTCTGGACTCACGTCCCCCACTGCTGCTGGGGACTCACGAACTACCGTCGCTGCCGCGTTAAGGAACGCCGCCATCGCCGGGAACAGACTCACAGGCTACACATCAACACCGTAAGAGGCTATCAATCTGGGCAGAGATATAAGTTTGATAGTGTAGAATATGCTTGTAATTCTTGTTAACGTGTTTTAAGTTTTGATCACGGACCGCCGAGTCCGTTGCTTTCTGTGCTGTTGATAGCCAAATCTGCTCCTGCTACTACCCCAACACTAGGGTTGTGAACGATAAACCGATGCGACCGAATATTCGGTTCAACAAGTGAGAGATACGGCTGCATCGGTAGCAGTCTCCTCAATCGATACGAATTATCAATGAATTCCTAGATGAATCGGTTATAGAGTCATGGATCGGGTATCGCGAGAGCGTCCTGTGACCGCCATCCAACGATTCAGCCAGACTTTTTTTTGGTCCATGTCTAAAAATAAATACATTGACATGTGATTTTGTTGTTCTGTTTTTTCATACAGCCACAATGCTTGGGGATATGTGGTATTTTACATATTTGAAAAGAAACTAATGTACTGTCACTTTCATAGAATTGGCTTCTTTATTTCATAAATTACATTATATATAACAAATATTAACCGTAGAATCAAATCGTATCGTTCTTACACTGTATGGAATTGATTCGAATCGAATCGGTCTGTAATAAAAGGATATCGTTTTTGAATCGAATCGTAACCTGTGTATCTAAATGCATATCGAATCGTTTAGAGATGTGCAACCCTAGTTGTAACATAGTCATACATATGGACATAACAGCTTCATGGATTTATTATAGACTTGACGACTGCACTCCCCGATCGTTTCTTTTTGGATACAAAATCAAAACTACGAGGAAAACGTTTTCGTTTCTGCGGTGAATAGGAGGGACGAGCGCGCGCCTGGCACTCTACTACTAATGTCTACGGGGTGATTTGACGCGAGTAACTCCATGCAAAAACACATATCCTAGGAGGATTTCACACATTTATGAATTTGCTAGGAGCGATTGGTACATTGATGGATGGCACAGGACTTAAGGAAATTCTAGGAGTAGTCTATGGGGAGAATTCAGTAGCCCATATGATGACTGGCAAATCAGTTCAGAGAGCATTCCGTGGCCATCTTCTTGTAGACAAATGTCTTAACCAAAGGCTGGTGTCAGAGATGATTGATGGTAGTCATGGATTCGCAACAATGGTTGAACAGTCTGAAGCTATGTATACCTCACTAGTTAAGGGTGAAATGCCACTAGAAACAGTGTTTATATCAGAGACCCTCATTAGAATAAATGAAGAGCTGGGGAAAAGGAAGATGGAACTGTGTGCTCGATCCAAGACAAGTCAGTTGTGGCTAAATTACCAAAACATGTTAGAAGTTGCTAGGTCACTGATAACGGCAGATCGCACAGGTTCTTGGCATTTGCACCTACGCGCTGTTTCTGACTGCATGCCGATTTTCGCTGCGGCTGGGCATTACAAGTACTTGAAATCGGTACACTTTATGTCCAAGAGATGAGTCAGCTTCACATCAACCACCCAGATGTGTTCAGAAAATTCAAAATGGGTTTTCATGTTATCCGCCGCAGCAGCCAGTCATGGGCAGGCCTCAGCTCAGATCTTGTCATCGAGACGACATTGATGAGGTCATTGAAGACTACCGGTGGTATGACACATGGAAGTGGAATGACTGACAATCAGAGAGCCCTTTGGACCATGTCAAAGTGCATAACATCAGAGTACAACACCGCAATGCAGGAGTTCACAAACCAGACATACACAACATCAGAACAGCACAAGGACTCAACAGAGGCAAGGATGAAAAGGGATGCTGCTGACCTGGAGAAGATCACTTCAAAACTTGCTATATGGTCACCTTTCTCTCCAGACTCTTCTTTAAGGAATGTTGTTACAGGTGTTGTTGCTGACGACGGAGTGAACGTGCATGATTATGACTCTGTTGGACGCAATATCATGCACAAAATGATTGGACAGCCTTCATTCACATTCTCATTTAGTAGAAAGGATAAAGCCATAACCCTTGGACAAAAATCGTCTATCAAGGTTGCTCCTGATCGAACAATTGATTCTGCACTTCTTTTTCAACGTTTCCTGATTGTCTCCCAAACTGGAGAGCTATCATTGGAGGAGGTTATGCGTTACGAACTCAGTCCTTTCCCTCCTGCCCTCTTTGAAGCTGGAAACATCTTCCGCAAGGCTGATAAACCACAACTTGCACACGCAATCTGTGATCATGCAAGTGATGCAATCCTAGATACTGTACCAGAAACAGATCATTATGTTCTTGATGGAGGTTCACTCCTTCACCGAATACCATGGAAGCACGGACAAAGCTATGGTAAAATTGCGCAGTCATATGCAGACTTCACCATCCAGCATTATGGCTCAGCTACAACCATTGTGTTCGATGGCTATGGGGATGGGCCATCCATTAAAGACAACACACATCAAAGAAGAGGAAACAATATTCATCCCATTGTCAACTTCACTGCTGAGACAGAGTTCTCAGGTAAGAAGGAGGAGTTCCTGTCAAGAGATCTGAATAAACAGAGGCTGATCCAAATGATAAGCGATGAACTGAAAGAAAGGGGTTGCACTGTTGTCAATTCAATTGGAGATGCTGATGTAGACATCGTAAGGGCCGCAGTGGAATCATCTCTTCTTCACACCACTACGCTGATTGGAGAAGATACAGATCTCCTTGTCTTACTACTTCACTATGCACAGAGAGATAGTAAAGGTGTTTATTTCAGATCAGACAAGTCAAAAGCTGATGGCAGTTTTAAAGTGTATGCCGTAAACCATTTAAAAGAAGTACTTGGACATGATGTGTGTTCTCAGTTGATGTTCATCCATGCTCTCACTGGCTGTGACACAACTTCTCGGATCTTCGGGGTTGGCAAAAAGACTGCTTTCCAGAAGCTTGTAAAAGGGGATCCTGTCCTTCGATCTTGTGCCAATGCATTCATTGTCCCAAACCAGACCACAGAGGTGATCGATGACCTTGGGTGCCAAGTAATGGCTGTCCTCTTTGGTGGAAAGTGCACAGATTCCCTTGCAGCAATGCGATATAACATTTTCAGCAAGAAGGTTGTCTCAGCTTCATCAACTGTAACGCCTGAACGTCTGCCACCAACTGAATCTGCGACCAAATTTCACTGTCGTAGAGCATACTACCAGGTCATGGTCTGGATGGGAACAGAAGATGGTATGGATGCCCTGAACTGGGGGTGGAGCCTGCAGGACAATAGATTTGTCCCACTCATGTCAACAATGAATGTTGCTCCAGACAGTCTCTTGAAGGTCATTCATTGTAACTGTACCACTGCCTGCGAGACACTCCGCTGCTCTTGCAGAAAATATGGACTACCTTGTACTACTGTCTGTGGACCATGTCAATTTAAGGAATGTGACAATCCACATAACAAGTTTCTTCCAGAGGAGCCCGAAGATGATGATGATGAATAAAGACCACAAAAAGTGTGGCATTTATGTTGTTCAACACCAACACCACCTTTCTAGTTTATATAGTAACCAATTTTAACCATTTAACCAATGTAAGCTTACAGGCAGTCATTTTGAAAATGATGCCTTTCTAGCAGTTATATTTACCTAGATTTGTCGCACGGTCTTAATTTATAGAGGTACCAGAATCAGTTGAAACATTCTTTTGTAACATTTTCCATTTGAGATATAGCCATTCTAAGCTCCCGGCCACCATTTTGGACGCCATTATGAAAATGAAGCCTTTCTGGGAGGTATATTTTCCTAGATTGTTAGTATGTTCATAAGCATATTTGCAGGTACCAGAATCAAGTGAAAAATCATTCGAATAATCTTTTTCTTTTGAGATGTATAGCCATTTTAAGCTTGGCCGGCCACCATTTTGGACGCCATCTTGAAAATGAAGCCTTTCCGGAAGGTGTATTTTCCTAGATTTTTAGTATGTTCGTAAGCATGTCCAGAGGTACCAGAATCAGTTGAAAATTCCTTTGCAACATTTTTTCAATTTGAGATATAGCCATTTCAAGCTCCCCGCCGCCATTTCGGCCGCCATCTTGGAAATTAGGGCTTTCTGGGAGGTATATTTTGGTATACTTTTAGTATGTTATTCAGCACACCAAATACTACTAGAATCCATTGAAAAACCTTTTGTATAAATTTTTTTGGGGTTAAGCCCTTTTTTTTTAGATTGACTCACCTATATTTATGTCGCTTCGCCACACTATTTGAGCTAAACGAGTGCTGTCGTGTCTCGTACGGACCCAACCTGTGTTGCATAGGTTCTTGGAATTATTTTCTGAGGCCCAGAAAAGCAGATAAAACTTGCCCCTATGGGTTAGCATTGGAGCGATTCTGGAAGGCTGCCAGGCACGTACAGATCTCAGGCTAGGTCAAGTCAATTTTTGTCTGTTTTTTTGCTTCTGAAAAGTCGAGATGACCCTGGGGACAACGACAATGGGGTCAAAAATGACCGGATTTCTCATTTAAGTGTTGCAGTAATATTGTATTGTCAGGTCAATCTGAAATTAAGTGCAATAGAATAACAAAGTATATATTATATAAACATGTACCCCAGATTGTACATAAGTAGTTCCTGTAGTAAATGTACTTTTATACAGCAGTGGTTTTACCAGTCGCCGCCAGCAGAGATCAGTGTGTGCAGATCATCTTTATGTATTGTAGCCTAATTGGCGAAGTTTCAGGAGCAGGACCACACCTCAACAGCGCCAATTTCCGCATCCTATAAATAACCAGCCTGACCCTCGCCTCCGCTTCGCTCCCGCACTCTGCGCCTTCGCTTCCGTGAGAGCACGCGACTTCGTCTCAAAGAACGACCAACTTTGCACGAGCAAACTCGTGCGGCTCACCTCATAGCCAACTCACCTCAAGATGGACTTCGTCTCTCTATCCCCTTCCGACGACGACCTCTTCCACCGAGACCAAGATTCACCAGAAGCCGACGTCACCTCCATACCCGAGACCCCGACTTCAGTGGCTCCAACGATGTCCAGGACGCCAGCGTCCCCGATGAAACCAAGCTCCGTCTCATCCATGGTCAGTATCCCGCCTGGTTCATCCCTTCTCCATATCCAAGACTATCATAGCTCGCCCGACGAATCATCCGTGTCTCCCAGCCCACCTCCTCCAGCAGCCAAGAGAGGACGGGGAAACGCGCGGACAGAACGTCGCCGTCGCCGGAACTCGCCGACCCCTTCACCGCCGAGGACCACTCCAGCCTCCCGCCGTCATTCCGACAAACCCGGCCGAACAACTCGCCGGTCGCAACGGCACCATGCTCCAGCCAGATCCCCGACCAGCCTCCAGCTTCAAAAATCTCCGACTGGAAAGTAGCCACACTCCAAAAGACCTTAAAAGATAAAGGCATCCCGTTTCACAGATCCGACAATAAAGCAAAACTCTTCTCCACACTCATGGCCGCCCGCTCCGTCAACACCAGGTCGCTTCCGGGTGACGTCACCACGCACACCCCTTCCGGCAGCGACGTTGACGCTCTCGTCAAAGGCCTCAGCCAACTCAGCCCAAAGGCCAAAGGCCAACTCAGCCCAAAGGAAACAGGAAAAGCAACAGCAAAAACAGAGTCAGAGATCATCCACCAGAACTAACAACCCCAGAACCGTCACCACCACTTCCCGTCATCCCTACACTCCAGAGGGGGCGCCCAGACGGATGTCAGGACCCTCCAACCTCCACCAGGTTCATCACCACCACCAGCATCAGCAACCTACTACCTATTACCAGCAACCATCGCAGCCAGTTCCAGCTGGGGCTCCTGGCACCGGGATGCCAGCGCCCCCTGCTGTCTATTTCCAAACACAGCAGCTCGCGGCAGCAGGGGTACCTGGCACTGGGATGCCAGTGACTCCTGCTGCTTGCTTCCAACTACAGCAGCCTGTTCCAGCAGGGGCTCAACAACCACCACAGTCCGCTCCAGCTCCTGGCACTGAGATGCCAGCGCCCTGCGCCAGGTGGCAGGGACCTGCGTCATCCCAGTTCCAGCATTCCCAGCAGCCCTGGTCAGCTGGGGTCATCGGCTCCGGGATGCCAGCACCCGGGCTCCCCCCCCAGCAGGCAACTCCTAGTTTCACTCTTTCCACAGCCAACCTTCCTGCTCACCACCCTAACACTTTCATTTCCCGTCCTTCCCCAGTTCCCACCAGCCTACGTAAACAGATAATAGACGGTAATTACATCGACCTTGCACTCCTAATCTTGCCTTCACTCCACCAGCCACCCGCCAATAGATCCAACGAAGGTTACGAAAGTGAGAGCACCCACACGCTCTAGAGAACTTAACCCCACAGAGTTTGCCTACGCCTTCTCCCTTTTTCGAGACGTCTTATGTTCCAAATTCCCCACGCGACGACATGAACTGGACGACTATTTGTCCACCATCCTGAACCTTGCCCTCCGCTTTGGCGGAAACGGTTTCTATCAATAGAAATGTATCAATCTTGACCTCCATCTCCCTGGATAGCCCAAGCCGTGCTGTGGCTCAACCTCCTCTCCAACTGGAACGGTATCACCTTCTTCTACCACGACCAACTTAAGCACCCACATGACATCCACCTGTACACCGATGCCGCTCCTTCAGTCGGTTTTGGGGGTTTTTACAACGGAAGATGGTTCGCAGCAGCATGGCCCCCAGAGCTCGCAAATGAATGCCAGGTCACTTCCTCTGCGCTCTTCGAGATCTACCCCATAATAGCCGCCGCCATCTTGTGGGGACACGAATGGTCCCGCAAATCCATTCTCATATATTCCGATAACCTCGCGGTAATAGACATCATTAACAAAGGTCGCTCCAACTCCCCATCCATCATGCCATTCACACGACGCCTCATCTGGCACGTCTTTTTCGTTCAATATCAATAAAATCCTTAAACGCATCTCGTTGACGGTGTGGTCCTTGCTAGTGAATTGTAGCCTAATTGGCGAAGTTTCAGGAGCAGGACCACACCTCAACAGCGCCAATTTCCGCATCCTATAAATAACCACCTGACCCTCGCCTCCGCTTCGCTCCCGCACTCTGCGCCCCTCCCCCCCACCCCATTTTTCTCTCCCTGCTCTTCTTTCTATCCTCTCCTTCATAGGTCCATGAGGGGGTCCGTCGCCGCCCGGGAGCGGCGGCTGATTCTCCACAGAAGCCCCACAACGTTCCACATCCAGAATTGAGATCTTCGACACGTCTTTTTCGTTCAATATCAATAAAATCCTTAAACGCATCTCGTTGATGGTGTGGTCCTTGCTAGTGAATATTTACGTTGTTACCTCAAGAATTCAGACTATAATTTTGTTTTAAGTATCATATTTAACAGCAGCCTGTTTTCTGTTTAAACATTATGAAACTGTGTGAACACCATGCCTTTATTGTGAAACAACGATAGGAAGTGTTACCGTAGAGTCTCTGGATGCCCCACACGTCGTCCTGGGCAACGTTCCTCTGGCCGGTGTACGTGGCGTTGGGATGCATCAGAGCCTGAGGATCTCTGGAGTGCCACAAACCGAGAGCGTGACCAATCTCATGAGCTGCAACCTGGACCAGGTCGTTCAGCCACACACCTGCGGATCACATGATCAACACCAGCAGTCTAATGATAAACACCTGCAGAGTCACATGATGAACACCTAGCAAACTAACTCTCCCATTTACTGCTTGCGTACAACGGTGGCCTCGTATGAGCGCATCTACGTTTTGAGCTTGTTAAATGCTCCGGTGGCGTGTCGTCTGTCGTCTCGCCTCTGATGCGGCTCTGTGATTACTTCTGTTGGCGTCTCAGAGGCGAAAAATTCTGTCACCCCTTTCCGTCTCAGTAGAGTTTACACTGGAAAAAATGAGTGACTGAGCTCCAGTGGGCTTTGTCCAATCAAAATTCATAGTTTCAGTTCCACCTGAAACTTCACACCTGACTGAGCCTCTGTGTTCTGGCGGGATTTTTGCTTTGTTTTATTGTCCAGACTTTAATTTTGGGTGTTGGCCTCATATTTTAGGCTTCAGTTTAAAATACAGGCTGCTTATTTGTTCTCCCACATGGTGAGGGCCCATAAACATTTTAATCAGATTAGTCACAGGGTAGCTGTGGATTAATCCTGATTAATTATGATTAATTACCATTCATAGAACCCGGGGGAAAAAACATTTTATCTGTATATTGTTGTGGAAACTCTAAATTGCCGTATGTGTAAATGTGAGTGTGAATGGTTGTCTGTCTCTACATGTCAGCCCTGTGACAGACTGGTTACCTGTCTGTCTCTACATGTCAGCCCTGTGATAGACTAGTTACCTGTCTGTCTCTACATGTCAGCCCTGTGATATATTGGTTACCTGTCTGTCTCTACATGTCAGCCCTGTGATAGACTGGTTACCTGTCTGTCTCTACATGTCAGCCCTGGGATAGACTGGTTACCTGTCTGTCTCTACATGTCAGCCCTGTGGTAGACTGGTTACCTGTCTGTCTCTACATGTCAGCCCTGTGATAGACTGGTTACGTGTCTGTCTCTACATGTCAGCCCTGTGGTAGACTGGTTACCTGTCTGTCTCTACATGTCAGCCCTGTGATAGACTGGTTACATGTCTGTCTCTACATGTCAGCCCTGTGATAGACTGGTTACCTGTCTGTCTCTACATGTCAGCCCTGGGATAGACTGGTTACCAGTCTGTCTCTACATGTCAGCCCTGTGGTAGACTGGTTACCTGTCTGTCTCTACATGTCAGCCCTGTGATAGACTGGTTACATGTCTATCTCTAGCCTTGTCTTTTTTCTCCGTTGGAGTGAGTTTCTTTTCGTAAAGTTAATAGTGTATTCCCTCATATCAAATCAAATCAAATCAGACTTTATTTATATGGCACTTTTCATACATATAGTAGCACAAAGTGCCTCACAAAAAATAAAAGCGAACAAAACAAAAACAAAACAAGATGTGAGCAACAAAGAACACCACGAAACCAAAACCTCCCACCCCCACAAATATATAGACAGATATACGCAGAGACATACACACCCACACACATAAACATACACACACAAATACACACCCACACACATAAACATACACACACAAATACACACCCACACACAAACACTAACTGTTGCTGAGGAGACATGGCTGGGCATCGAGATCTGAGGTGAGGAAGAAGCTACCTTTGGGGGCCGTACACACCGAGAGGAATCATGGTCCATGCCTGCAGGGGGCGCCGCCACAGGGACCACCCCAGCCCAGGCAGACAGGAGGCTCCACACCACGGTGTAGAGCTCTCCAACCACCCGGGCCATGGCCGTCCACAGGACAGCACCCCCAACGTTGGACCAGAAACAACTCCCGGTGTGGTAGGCCCCCAGGAGGAAACACTGGAAAATCGAGGGGCTAAAACAGTAAAATAAGGTAAAAGGTAGAAGCTAAAATCTGAGGGAATAAAACAATAAAACAACAAAAACAGTAAAATTCATAAAGATGTATAAAATAAAGTAAAATAGACCCAATAAATAAAACAATAAAAATAAATAAAATATATAAAACAGTAAAGCAGGATAAGCTAAAATAGATAATATAAAATAGAATAATAATAAAAAATGTAAGAAGCATAAAAGGAATTAAACAAGTCAATTAAAAGCTTGATTGAAAAGGTGGGTCTTGAGCCTCTTTTTAAAAACATCAACATTCTCTGCGGCCCTGAGGTTCTCCGGCAGGCTGTTCCACAATGGGGGGCCATGGTAACTGAATGCCGCCTCCCCGTGTGTTTTGGTTCTGACTAGTGGTATGGTTAAAAGGCCAGCACCGGAGGACCTCAGGGTCCGCGAGGGTTGATAGGGTAAAATTTGTGCAGACAAATAAGAAGGCCCGAGACCATTAAGACATTTAAAAACTAGTAAAATAACCTTAAAATCGATCCTGAAGCGCACAGGGAGCCAATGCAGCGATTTAAAACTGGTGTAATGTGCTCCCGCCCTCTGGTCCTCGTCAGCACGCGTGCGGCTGAGTTCTGTAGTAGTTGTAAATTGTACATGTTCTTTTTGGGAAGACCAGAGAGCAGGGCATTACAATAATCTAAACGACATGAGATAAAAGCATGCATCAGCACCTCCGTACTGGCCTGAGAGAGAAACGGGCGGACTCTGGCTATATTCTTAAGATGGTAAAAACCTATCTTTGTTATGTTTTTGATGTGTGGAATAAAAGTGAGCTCAGAGTCAAAAATCACACCCAGATTCTTTATAGATTTTGAGGGTTTAAAATCCTGTAACTTTGGTAAAAGTTTCTCTCTCTGGCCTTCAGGACCAATGACTAAAACCTCTGTTTTTTCCTGGTTGAGCTGTAGGAAGTTTGCTGCCATCCATGACTTGATGTCTACAATGCAGTTAAAAAGGGCATCAATTGGCCCTGTGTCATCAGGAGACACAGCCATGTACAGTTGCGTATCGTCAGCATAGCTATGAAAGCTGATGCCGTGTCTCCTGATGACGTCCCCAAGGGGAAGCATGTAAAGGTTAAAAAGAGTTGGACCTAAAATTGACCCTTGGGGAACCCCACACTTTATCTTATGGGTTTCTGAGGAACATGTATCCATACTTACAAAGAAACTTCGATCAGTAAGGTAGGACGTGAACCAGTTAAAAACAGTACCAGAGAGGCCGACCAGGTTCCTCAGTCTATTTAATAAAATGTGATGGTCTACTGTATCGAAGGCGGCGGTTAGATCCAGTAGTACCAGGACTGTGAGTTTATGATTATCTAAATTACACCTGATGTCATTTAAAATCTTTAAAAGTGCTGTCTCTGTACTGTGGTTCCTCCTAAAACCAGACTGATGAGTCTCTAAAATATGGTTTGAGTTTAAGAAATCATTTACTTGATTAAAAACAAGTTTTTCCAAAATTTTACTTAAAAATGGTAAGTTGGATACAGGCCGGTAGTTATTTAAGACATTGGGGTCTAAATCACTCTTCTTCAGAAGGGGCTTCACCACCGCCGTTTTAAAGGAGGTGGGGAAGACACCCGTCTGAAGAGAGCAATTCACCAAATACAACAGCTGTTCCTCAAAGAATCCATAGAGTGTTTTAAAAAACGGTGTGGGAATTGGATCTAAAAGGCAGGTTGTGGGCTTTACCTGGGAGAAAACTCGACCAAGTGTCCTCGCATCAACCAGGGCAAAACTCTCCAGTGTTTCCTCAGGTAAAAGCAATGATCCAGGTGTTAAAAGCTGTTGGGATAAAAGACTGGATCTGATGTCATTGATTTTTCTTCTGAAGTGGTCTGCAAAGGTCTTAGAGGATTTTTTAAAATTTGTGTTTGTTAAAAGATCGATTGTGGAGAATAAAAATTTGGGGTTATTTTTATGATCAGTGATCAATTTTTGGAAGTGGGAGATTCTTGCTTGTTTGACTGCGTTATTGTAAATTTTGAGGTGTTGACGTAAAATTTCATAGTGAACAGTTAACTTGCATTTCCTCCATCTCCTTTCAGCACTCCTGCATTCCCTTTTGAGTTTTTTAATGTCCTCGTTTCTCCATGGCGGTGTAGGTCTTGTTTTAATTGTTTTAATAAAAGGTGGAGCCACTGAGTCCAGTGTTGACTTTATCTTATTGTTAAAATTGTCAGTGATAAAATCGCAGGGTGCTGGTAAAATTTCGGCAGGAGTGCTTTGTAATATCTGAATAAAATTTGCAGCCACTTCAGAAGTTAGGTAGCGTTTCTTCACTGTTCTCACCGGGGCCTCCCGCTGATTAAAACTGGTGATTGTAAAAAACACACAAAAGTGGTCAGATACAGCCAGGTCCACAACAGAGGGCGCACCAATGGACAGGCCATAAGATATAACCAGGTCCAAGGTGCGCCCTCTGCTGTGGGTCGACTGCGTCACATGTTGCTTAAAATCAAGGCAGTGTAAAAGGTTTAAAAAGTCTCTAGACAGTGAGTCTGAGGAGATGTCCACGTGTAAATTAAAATCACCGGTTATTAAAATTCTGTTAAAAGTGGTATGAATAATTGATAAAAGTTCTGAAAATTCCCTGATGAATGAAGTGGAGTACTGGGGTGGTCGGTAGACTGTTATACAGAGAATAGGTGGGCTGCTAAAAACGAAGGCATGGTACTCAAATGAAGAGTAACTGTTAAAAACTACTTCGTTAGTGTTCATATTGTTCTTTGTAATTGAAGCAGTGCCGCCCCCTCTTCTGCACCCCCTAGTTGAAAATAAAAAGTTAAAATTCGGTGGGGAAGCCTCAGTGAGAACAACAGGTGCATCAGTGCCAAGCCATGTCTTCGTAAGGAAAATGCTGTCCAGGTTATTGTCTAAAATGATATCATTTATGATAAAAGACTTGTTTAAAAGAGAGCACACATTCAGCACAGCCAATTTAACGTCTGAACGTGCTGAACGTGCGCTCATCGCGTTTTCCAATCGGAATGTTAAAAACACAGTTTGATCTAAAAACAGTCCTGGGTTTCAATTGTCTATGTGAGATGATGGTTGGGATGGTATGAATACTGTCCTGTGCCACTGGGGTCACTGAGGGAGGGGCGTGTATGAGCGGCGAAGAAGACTTGTCGGGGACCGGGGGGGCGTGGCAGGTCAACAGTCACGCACGTGTGTCAGATTGGACAGCATAGAGGATATTGTCTGTTAAAATGTTGCTACCTAGCCAGCTCGGATGAACCCCGTCAGCTCTAAAAAGGGAGGAACGATTCCAGAACAGATTAAAATTGTCGATAAAACCTAAGTTGTGGGCAGTGCAGGAGGACTGGAGCCATGTGTTGAGGCTGAGGATTCGGCTAAAACGTTCTACTCCGCGGGCCAGAGTTGGAATCGGACCGGAAATGAAAACGGACTTTCCACAGTTTGTTAAAAACTTAAAAAGATCTTTAAAATCAGTTTTGGTCAGCTCGGACTGCTTTCTACCTGCATCATTTGATCCAACGTGCACTATGACACGTTGGATGGAGGGCCCGAGAGAGTTCAGCAGTGCTGGGAGTTTGTCCAGTATGCCGGGGACGGTGGCTCCGGGAAAACAATGCGTTGCGGCATTGAAGAAGCGGATGTTTTTAATTATTGAGTCTCCAATTATTAATGTGGTGGGCGAAAAAAGGGGGCGGGGGGGTGACGGTTTCTGGCTCACCTGGCAGCCAGTGGCATCGGAGGTTGGAGTGTGATTCCCCGCCGGGTCCGGGTGAGGAAACCGACCGGAGCGGCGGAGCACAGCCTCCTTCAGGATCTTGCGCCGGGCGGAGGAGGTCCGGTTCGAAGGCCTCTGAGGTGGCTCCCCTGTGAATTCCCCAGCCACCCGGGCCTCATCGTCGCAGCTCCACACCGGCGAGGCAACGGGGTCCGCAGGTAGTACAGGTGTGCCCCGGTCCAAGAGAGGAGGAGGCGCGGAGAGAACCGCTGGGTCGGCAGGCGTTGCTGCTGGGACTCGGACCAGGAGAGGAGGCGCGGGGCCATCAGCTGGGAGGACCGGGTCGTCGTCGGCCAGAGGAGTGTAGCGGTTGGAGAGGTTAACGGGGGGCGGAGAGACAGACCCGGCCGAGCCTCTCTTACGTCCCCGGACTGCTACCTCAGCCCAGGTTAGCCCATGATTTGGGGTTGAGCAGGAGGGCTGGCAACCGTTGGATGGATCCCACACTACTGTGTCCTGCAGGGTTGTGGTGGATTGTTTTTTGGAATGGTCGGCAGCTAAAAAACTGGTCAGTACAGGAAGACGGGAGGAGAAGCTAGTCAGCAGTGAGTCCTTTTTCTGTAGTTCGTCTGAGAGCCGACGGATGTCCTCCTCAAGGTCTGTTATCTTTTTATACGCCTTTTTTAAAAGCTCACCGTCTCCACAGGGCATGGCAGGCATAGTTGCCAGGGCCTCAGCTTCCGCAGCAGCAGACGGAGAGAGCGGTTCTTGATAGAGATCCTGCCGTCCGGTCATTAAAATATGCAAGCCTGATAAAAAAGCGTGGTATAAAAAACGAGCTAAAAAATAAAATAAAAAATAAAAATGGATAAGAGTAGCAAGGATAAAAGAAACTAAAAGGGGAGCAGTTTCCCCTGGCGTCCAAACAAAACGGCGCACAGGCGCAGGAAATGTGCATAGTGTAGGAAATAGGCGCAGGAAATAGCATAGTGTAGCTCTCAGCCTTTTTCTTTGCCTCCTTAGGGAGTGATTTTTCGTTATCTTTTTCCCGTAAGGGTTCAGTGTTTTTCAGTGCTTTCATGGTTCTCAGTTTGTAGCCCAAGTTTTTCGTAGCCTGTTTTGTTCTCACTCTTTCCAGGGAAGTTTTCAAATAAAGATCTGCCTGAGCTGTTCAACCTCTGCACCTGAGTCCTCTAACTGTCCAGGCCTGGCAGTTACCTGTCTGTCGCTACATCTCTACATATCTCTACAATGTCAGCTGGGATCAGCTCCAGCCCCCCTGTGACCCTGAATACAGGATAAGCGGTAGACGATGGATGGATGGATGGATGGATGGATGGATTGTTGTGGAAACAGAAAGATAAATGACAAAACATGCATATGCACCAGAATTTGAAGCCTTGAGGAATAAGGATGCACCCATGCCACAGACCAAGTACAAATACTTACATTTCAGGACTTGCCAATACCGAGTACTGATGAGTACTAAGTAACATTTGTGTTTTCCTGATATAAAAAAAGTTGTTTGCAGTAGAGATATTAATAACTGTTTAACCTGCTATCAGTTACACATTTAAAAGAAATATTAAAGATAAAAAAAGCTAAGGGACACAGAGGAGCAGCTTGTCACTTAAAGAAAAATAGAGCTAGTCCACCTTAAATGTCAGGCCACCTTTAATGTTCCTGAGCCAGAGCAGCCAGACCTGTTGCTAACTTCAGGGCTAACCTTCTTCACTTTCTTTATCAGCTGACAGCAAGACACAGGAACTTAATTTGAGACTCCTCACAAATATAGAAGAGTTGTGTATTCACCGACAAATAAGCGGTACCCACAATGCACTGCTACATGCACACTGTAATATTACTGCTGACTTCATACTCACCATCAGATACATTCTCTCTCTCTCTCTCTCTCTCTCTCTCTCTCACTAACATTAGCCTAGATCAGGCTTTTGAACTTTTGAACTATTGAAGTAACAAATTGTTATATTAATATATAAACGTGCATATCAGCATTTATGAAGACTGTACCTGTCTTGTTCCCACAACATTCACATAATCAAGGAGCTTCCAGGGCAAGTCAGAGAGACTTACTACCCATCATCCAATGCACTCTGCGACATCTGTCTGACTTGTCTCAAACAGGCCTGATAACAATCATACTTCACTGGAATAATACTTGTAGTACTACTATCACTTATTCTGCAGTATAAGTACCTTGTTTCCAGCTAAACCTGGACTTGCCGAGAATCCAGAACTCATGGTTGTCAAAGTGGATCTCTCCTCTTGGCGGCAGGAAGGCGTGAGCCAGCTCGCCATTCAGACCATCGAAACATGGGTGGAGAGGAGACCACCAGCAGTCAGTGTGGTTAAAGGTGTAGAAACCTAATGCACCCAAATAAACACGTTGAACATTTATAAAACCACGTTCGCCTCGTTGCTCAATGGTTTCTGTTAGGGGTGTCAACGTTTACAATTTTTTCTACACGTGTACACGAGGCTTCTATCCGACATGTACACGGTTACACGTTTAAATTTATGATCTCTTTCTATCGCAGTTGCACCATATAACCACTAGAGGGTTCTGTTTCCATTCAACTGCCTCCTAATCCCATTAAATCAAAGCCATTGTAAGTGGTTGCGCATGGATCCCGTGCTGTTACTATAAGCCAACTTTGCCTGGCATAATTTACACTCAACTGTATTTTGCGGTGCCAGCCCGGCTTCCCTCACTGCCACATCCATGTTTCTCGCATTGTCGGTGACTACAGCGATACCTTGTTGTTGCCTTTCCAGCTGCCATTCCGCCACCGCCTCCTTTAGCACTTCAGCTATGTTAGCCCCAGTATGTGACTCCAAAAGAGGTTGTGTCTGAAGCACAAAGTCAGCCAACTCCCCATCGGCATTGATCACATGAGCAGTTATAGTGATATAACTTTGCGTGGCTCTAGATGTCCACCCGTCAGTTGTGATAGACACAGTATCAGCCCTCCGGAGATCCTCAGCCACATGAGCTCTTACCTCCTGGTAGAGTTTGGCCACCACCACCTTGCTGAAGTGCTGTTGTGACGGGATGTGGTATCTTGGCTCCAGCGTGTTCATCAACAGCCGAAAGCACTTTTCAACTAAAATCTTTTCCAATAAAATAACCAATTGCCCTGGTAATTCCTTGCACTCTTGCGTTGTTATGGGGGAGAGGAGATGCAAAGCCTCTCGTCAGGGTGGTTTGCCCCTTCGGCAATTTTCCCTCAGGAGGTGGCGTAACATTACTTTGCTTCTCACTGTGGTGGCGGCTAATATGCTGCTGCATGTTGCTCATGTTGCCGGTATATGTTAGCAGTCTCTTGCAATATTTACACGCTGTTTTGGTTTTGTCTGTCCATTTCTCACCGGTTGTATTTGTGTATATGGGGAATCAAAAATGCAGCCACACAGGTGACTTAAAACCACTTGGTGCATCCTCTATTTCAAAGTTGTTGCCTACCGTTGCCATGTCTTCCCTCGTTCTGTGCCCTGTACCTACGTAGTGACGTAAGTTAGGTGACTTGACGTCGAACAAAAGAATCACCAACCAGTGACTTTTTTTTAAGATAACGTAACCTATTTCTAAAAATAGCATTCGCGATTAATTTTTTCTGTCAACCGGTGCGAATCGTCACACATTTGTACCGATTTTTAATCGTGTCACGATGCATCGTTACATCCCTACTACACACGCATGGCTTGATGTTGTTTTGAAGGAGCGCCGTCTGCATGTATTTCTAGTCAACACTCGTCCTGCATCAGCGCATGTGAATACGAGCATATCTATGCGAGCAGGCAGCGCGAGCGCAGCAGATTTTGGTCAGAGACACAGCCGCATTTTTATTATAAAAGTACCGGTCCAGTTTCGCTCACACCACAAGTCTGAAGAGTGCAGCAGCTTATCAAAATACAGTGTCAACTTTCTGAGTTTTCAAAGTAGAAAGCGACATTGTGGTGATGTCGCAGAACAACATCAAGCGCGTACACGAAGAAGAACTTAGCGGGGGCGCGTGGTGAGGATTGTGCCTTAAGGAGCAAGTCTCCACTGCGCTGCGTGGAGATGAGAGAGGGCAGCTCATATCGGCCACTACACGGCTAGCATTTTTTTTTTTTTTTTTTTCACTAAACGGGCCAGTAAATATTGCTTTGCGGGCCGGACCCAGCCCGGGGGCCGCCAATTGAATAGCCCTGAATGCGGATAACTGCACTCGTGGTAACATTTAATTGTATAGTTAGTTAATGTTATTATCTGAAGCTTTCAGGCAACATTATCACCCCTAAAAATACTATAGGCGTATATATTGGTGAGAAATAAATGAGGATGAAAAATGACGTGTAAACGGTTATTGATTTTTGTAAACGGTTATGATTCATTATCCGTGTACCCGTTTACACGTGTAGACGTTGACACCCCTAGTTTCTGTTTCATTTGAACTTGTCTACCTACCTATGGTGATGTCAGCAGTGGTGTTGCCGTCGGTAACCTCAGTAAATATAAGCGGGGACACATCGCTCCACTTGGTAAAGGCAATGCTGATGGCCTTCCTGGTGTCCTCAACATTCAGAGTGTTAGGAAACGTTAGGATCCTGAGAGATAGACGAAGACAGAGAGAGAAAGAGAGACAGAGAAACAGACGCAGATTGAAAGACACAGACAGGAAAGACAGAATAATTCACATCATCAGTGTTGGGCAAGCTACTTCAAAAGTGTAATGCATTATTTATTACTTGTTACTGTCATTTCAAAGTAATTAGTTACATTACAATATTACTGTCTTTGAATTGTAAGGCATTACACTACTTTTACATTACTTTTGCATTACTTTTCGCCAAAATAAAAGGAAATATGGATTTGGTGTTCTCAATAGATCTTCTTGTGTTCAATGCAGTTCATTACACAGCAGGAGGTGATGTGGTATGTATGGCATTATGACTGAGGCTAACAGAAGTACAATATAATGTCAGTTATGGATCATGGTGCAATACATACCCGACCAATATCAGGACAGCAGAGTCATTTGCCATCTTCCGAAAAAGGCTCAAGACTCACCTGTTCAGACTTCACCTCAACTCTACATTAATGACCTAAATGTAAATGTAAATACATTTTACAATAAAAATACTGTAACTTTAGGTATTCATATTGAAATCAATAGAGCTAGAGCCTACTACTGTAGATTGTAAAAAAAAAAAAAGTCATGACAAGATACACAACCCTTTTTACATTTCTATCCCTTTATTTCTTTTATTCACAGATAAATTAACAGCATAATGAAGCTAGACCTATGGCTATTGCTTCTGTGGGGATAGCCACATTTTTCAAACTTGCAAATGACAATCAAAGTGCTTCAAAATGAAAGTGGCTATATGAAAACATGGAAATAAAAAAGTCTAAACAGAACACCTGTTAATTTGCTTCTGTGGGGATAGCCACATTTTTCAAACTTACAAATGACAATCAAAGTGCTTCAAAATGAAAGTGGCTATATGAAAACATGGAAATAAAAAAGTCTAAACAGAACACCTGTTACTTTGCTTCTGTGGGGATAGCCACATTTTTCAAACTTACAAATGACAATCAAAGTGCTTCAAAATGAAAGTGGCTATATGAAAACATGGAAATAAAAAAGTCTACACAGAACACCTGTTACTTTGCTTCTGTGGGGATAGCCACATTTTTCAAACTTACAAATGACAATCAAAGTGCTTCAAAATGAAAGTGGCTATATGAAAACATGGAAATAAAAAAGTCTAAACAGAGCACCTGTTACTGCCAAATAAATAAACAGAGGTAGCATGCAGCAAAACAAGGCTGGTAAAAAATAGCCAAACAAGGCTGGTAAAATTAACTTATATAGCCTTGTTCTATGGTGGGGAGCTATCCTATTCACTGCATACTTCACTAAAATACCTGTTAAAGCGCAACAGAAGAAGGCGCTGAAATAGCACATCTCCAAGACGGTTTCGCTTTGGAGTGAGCACAAGACTCCCAAGACTGAAAAGTCTTTTGACTGGTGCGCTGGATGGTGTAGGTGCATTGTAACGGAGAGCAATTCTTTTAATTCTTGGAAACCGATGGAGGCTTTCCATCACAGGGGCAGAATTCAAGTAAGACGTGACCTCTGTTTCGACGGACATGGGTGCATCAGCCGAGACACTGACCTGTTCATCAAAAGAGAAAAAGTCCTCCTCACTTGGAGTGACCATGGCAGGTTGAGGGGCATCAGGAATCAGGGCTGCAGGCTCCTCCGTTGGAAGGGAGCGGCACTCCGTTTTAAGGAGGAAAGTGATGTGGTCTCTCCTGGTTTCCTCTTTTACCCAGCGCAGCTTGAACTTGGGCAGTGAGACGGAAGCCAGTAGCGCAGCTTTGGAATCAATTGTAGCAGCAAAGCGAGTTTTGATTGCTCCCACAATAACCTCAGGCAACCCAGTCATCATTGGCAATAAACCATTTTTCATTGCTAAGGTTTTGGCCATAAGAACCTCTAGCGTGGGTTGAAGCGTCCCATAAAAACAAGTGTCCTCACCCTGCAGGATGTCCAATGCGACTGTGAAAGGCTTCATGATTGCACAGTATTCCTTGAGAAACTGATGTTCCCTGTCAGTCATACATTTAATCTGAAACTGCGTGCAGAGATTATTTATGTCAATGAGGGGCATTTCTGTAATTCGTGCATAGGCATCATAGAATGAGTTCCACCGTGTTACTGTGGGGACAATCAACTTTTTCTCACCAACCTCTTCCAGACAATCTGATGCGACTGTGGAGCGGCTCGTCTTTGTCCACATTGCTGAACATTTGGCTGTGGCACTGCGGTACACCGCTCTTGATTCTGGATTGGTTTCCAACCATTTATTAACCTCATTGTTCGCAATTAGATTGAGTGTATGGGCTGCACATCTATGGTGGGGAGGCAGTACACAAAGCCCAGCCTGGGCATCTTCGTCTTCAGCAGTAAGCAGTACACTGTGAAGGTCTGTAAACTCTACTTCCCCTTCGCCATCTTCCAACTCCTCCTCCTCTTCAGACTTAACATACTGATACTCCTTGAAGCACTTCACAAAGTTACTCCCGTTATCAGTTACACATGCAGTGACTTTATCGTGAGTAAGGCCATATTCCGAGAAAATGTCCTCGATCTCAGCAGCAATTTTATCAAATGTATGTCGACCCCTGAATCGTTTACAGGCTATTGCCGCCTTCCTCCGTTTCAAAGTTTCACCATCAATCCAGTGCACAGTCACCCCGAGGTAGCTTCTGTTATTTGCACTCCAAATATCAGCGGTGGTGGACACGTGGTGCTGTTCTTCAATGGTCCTTTTAAGTTCCTTTGCCATGACAGCATATGCCTTATCCAAGTCCTTTGCGAAGGTCTTTCTGCTTGGCAGTACATGCTGAAAATAGATGAGATTAGATTCAATTTTATTGTCATTTAGCAGAGTACAGCTACAGAGCTAATGAAATGCAGTTTTAAAATATAAATAAAAAAATAGCCAGATATCAAACACATGCTATGCTGAGTGGACTAAATAAGTGTTGTTTGATGTAGCCAAGATGTGATTAAACATGCATGGTCACTTCCTCTATATAACAGGGACAGTACATTCCTATAATGCATCTACAGTACATTGTATTGAAAGTTTTTGAAACACACATTGATTTTCAATGTAGCCTAAATCTGTTAATGGAGCAGAAACCGGCCGTGCATCCCAAAATGTTTGTATACTAAAGGCGGGTCCACACTGCACCGACTGCCCGACTCACGTCGGTAAATGAAGTTGGGCTACTTAATATGGCCGACTCGAATGGCGGATTACACATTTGAATCGGCTGAAATGAACGCCGACGTGGGCCGATTCGAGCGACCACACCAAGGAGACTCATGTCACGGACGCCGACTCTCTCAAAGACGCCGATTTTCGGTCCGGTGTGGACCCGCCTTAACACTAAAATTCAGTAGCGCTAGGGTTTTTGTATGTTTATGTGGACACAGACTGACGTGATAGAGATTGACCTTATGTCTATAGCCCAGTTGGACTAACCTGTTGAGGCAGTGATAGAAGCTTACCTTGTCGTTGCTAGCCTGGACAGGGATCTTGCTCACAATGTTTCTAAAAGATGGAGACTCCACTGTTGAAAGGGGCAGCATATCTTCGACAACATACTGTGCCACGAGTCTCCTCACTTCCTGAGGTTCAAGCATCGCAGGATGGGAGAATGTCAGTTTTTGTTGTTTAGTTTTTTCTCCACTCTCATCCTCAGTTTGCTTTCTTTTGGTTACTAGCTTGATGTTAGCGTGGCACCTCGCAAGATGTTTCGTTAAATTACTTGTGCTACTTCGTGAGGTAGAGAGATCTTTTGGTCTCGAACACAAAGTGCACTTCACTACAAGGTTTTTCGTATCCTTTTCTCTGACAAAATTAAAATAATGAGCGTATGCCCATCTGGCGAAAGTCGAGTCCGACTCTGCTGCTGCCGTCATCTTCTCCGCTAGCAAGGAGGAAGTAAATATTCGGGCAGATTGTAATACCATCCTCTTTAGATCTAGCGGTGACGGCGAATTTGTATAAAAAAAAAACACCAATTGACTTCGGTTTAAAATGCATTGTAACGCGCGTTACTGAGAATTGTACCGAGTAAAATATGACTCTCTTTTGTGTGTAATGCCTTACATTACCGCGTTACAGCAAAAATACGTTCTGCTGATTAGACAGACCACAGAGCATTCTGGAAATACCAGAGATAAGAAACCAGGTCAGCTGCTGTTTTGGAGAAGCTAAAGTCAACCAAGAGTCTGAACATGGAGGTTTTCCTTAATCCTCTCCCTGCTCACATGCATTGCCATCCTGGCCTGCCCTAAAAGAAAGTTTAGAAGTTGGCTCTTCTGTTTATGCTGGTGAGTTTATCTAAAACCACAAATAAAAACCTGCTTGCTAAAAGCCTCTTTAAAACAGGTAAGAAAAACTAAAAACAGAAAGAGTGCTGACAGACTGTTGATTGACACAAATTAGTTCACTGCCATGATCCCATGGAGCACCCTACACTGCAACTCCCCATTATTCTTACACAGTGGAGGTTGGTACAGAGATCTCCACAGAGGTCTGGGTACCGGGTCCAGACTCAAGTAGTCAGACTGCCCATTTAGCTTTTTCCTGTTTAGCGTTTTATTCACTAGCCTGTAAAGGCTTTTTCCATGGGACCCCTCCAGGGAAACCAGGTGTCTTGGTCCTAAAAGAGGACCAGAGCAGTCTTTCAAATCCAGAGCAAGGACGTTGGAGGAAACAGGGTCCTCAGTATCCATGGATCCATCTGAGAAAGATTTAAACTCAACTCAAACTTTATTTATAAAGAACATTTTAAACAACCATCGGTCGACCAAAGTGCTGTAGAATTCAATAGACAATACAAGAAGAAAAAAACATAAAATACAGTAAACGGGTGTCTTGCTCAGCCTGGGTTGAAAGCCAAGAAGAAAGGGTGGGTCTTTAATAAGGGCTTAAAAACCTCTAGGGTCCAGCAGCAGTTTATTTGCTGACCTCAGTGCTCTAGCTGGAGTGTGACAATGTAAAAGTCCAGCTAAATACAGAGGATGCAGTGTGACGGAGAGCACACCGTCGCCTGGCTTTTAATAAAACAACACTGGACTGAGTGGGACTATGCACTTTAATAATTGCACACACACACTTTAGGAGGATGTAAACTTTATTGGAGATTTGCACAGTACATTTTAACGCATTGTTTTGCACATTTTGTATGGATATATTTGCCGTATTTATTGAATGTTTGTCACCATGTTTACTGTCCTTGGTCGGCTCTTGGTTTGCTGGGGGGTGCTGTGTGGGCCACGCAGCTCCATCTAGAGCAGAGGGACATAAAGGTTAAATGGTCATATTAAATGGTCATATTAAATGTGTGAATTATTATTACAAGGATATAAGCTAAGGTGTATTGTGTCAAGTGTATTGTGTACTCACCAAGTCTTTGTCCTTAGGGTGTGCAGGCAAAAGGCTTCCCCAGGAAACGGACACTGCTTTTATAGTTCCGGGGACAACCAAGTGTAAATTGGTGTGGGTGGTTGATGTGTGTATGTAAATGGATTAGGGAGTGGATATGTGTATTTTCTTTGTTAGTAGAGGTACATGAGGGTGCGATATAGGTTAGTGATTATGTGGTGGAAATATAGAAATAAAAAGGGTGGGTTAACATGTGGGTAGGCAGTGGACCCCAGCGGATGGACTCTTCTAGGGTCATTAGCTGCGACACCCTATAAATAGGTGCCATTTTGACGACCTGGCTTGGGCCTGATGTATCGATACAGGATGCTTTAATGGGTAAATAAAGAAACCCCTCTGTTGCTCACCCTAAACCTGACTTTGGTTCATTCTTAGCTGTACACTCCAGCCGTAATTGTGGTCATTCTCACATGCAGATTTAAAAGCAAGATGTTTTGACCAGTCAGTTTGTGTTTCCAGTGGTTGAGTCTTTTGCTAATCCTGGTGGATCTTAGTCCCAGTTTGTTCGCCAGTCTAGTAGGGTTCTCCAGCAGGCGCCGACCACCTCTACCACCTGGCCCAATGTGGAGACCCCTCCAGTCTGCAGTAGTCTCGAAAGGGTGGCCACTGCCCAGCTGTGATGGTCTATTAAAGTTCTGTACTGGACAGCCAGTGCAGGGGGTCCCCCTGCTGCTTTCGCTCTTTCTTAAGCAAGGCAAGGCAAGGCAACTTTATTTGTATAGCACATTTCATACACAAGGCAGACTCAAAGTGCTTCACATCATAAAACAAAGTGAGAAGAAAAAAAAAAGAAAAAAAAATAGAAGAATTAAAAGAAAATAATAAAAATTTTAAAAATGCATTACAGAAAGAAAATAGAATAAAAACATATTTGCAATAATTAAAAACAGTGCAGACATTAAAGGATTTAGCAGAAAGCTATGGTGAACATAAAAGTTTTCAGTCTAGTTTTAAAAGTGGTCAGACTTGGGGCAAGTCTTACATCTTCAGGAAGTTTATTCCAGCCATTTGTTGCATAGTGACTAAATGATGCTCTCCCGTGATTGTTGTTTACTCTGGGAATCACTAACAGATTGGTCTCAGAAGATCTTAGTGGTCTAGAAGGCTTATGTAGTGGGAGCATATCAGTGATATACTTCGGTCCTAGACCATGTAGTGATTTATATGTGAGCAGGAGGATTTTGAAATCAATCCTCTGACATACAGGGAGCCAATGTAAGGATTTAAGAATTGGTGTAATGTGCTCACATTTTTTGGTCTTTGTAAGAACTCTAGCAGCAGCGTTCTGAACAAGCTGTAGCTGCCTGACAGTTTTTTTTCTGAAGACCTGCAAGGAGACCATTACAGTAGTCTAGCCTACTAGTAATAAAGGCATGTACAAGTTTTTCTAAGTCTTGAGCTGACATGAGCCCTCTAAGTCTTGCTACATTTTTTAGGTGATAGTAGGCTGATTTTGTTACTGATTTAATGTGACTGTCGAAATGTAAATCAGAATCCATAATAACCCCAAGATTTCTGGCTTTGTTTGAGGTTTTCAGGGACAGAGAGTGAAGGTGTTGAATTACTTTAAACCTTTCTTTTTTAGCACCAAAAACAATTATCTCAGTTTTGTCCTCATTTAGTTGTAGGAAGTTTTGGCACATCCAGTCTTTGACTTGCTCAATGCACTGGCACAGAAGATCTATGGGGCGGTGTCATCGGCATAGCAATGGTGGTCAATGTTATTATTTTGCATGATTTGTCCTAGTGGGAGCATGTAGATGTTGAATAAAGTTGGCCCCAAGATTGAACCTTGGGGGACTCCACACGTTACATTGGTAGGTACTGATACAAAGTCGCCAATGGAAACAAAATAGTTCCTATCTTGTAGATATGACTTGAACCAGTTTAAGACTGTGCCTGAGAGCCCCACCCAGTTTTCCAACCTGTCCAAGAGTATTGAGTGGTCGACAGTGTCAAATGCAGCACTGAGGTCTAATAGCATTGATATTGAAGTTTTGCCAGAGTCTGTGTTAAGACGGATGTCATTTACAACTTTAATAAGGGCCGTCTCGGTGCTATGAAAAGGTCGAAATCCTGACTGGAAGTTGTTGTGGCAGCCAGTTGAAGCCAGGAAGTGATTTAGTTGTTGGAGGACAACTTTCTCAATTATTTTACTTATGAAGGGTAGATTTGAAATTGGTCTGTAGTTGTTGATAATAGAGGCATCTAGGCTCCGCTTTTTTAGAAGAGGTTTAATGACTGCAGTTTTGAAGGCCTTTGGGAAATTGCCTGATTGAATGGAGTTATTAACTATTTGCAATACGTCTATTGATAGGCAGTCAAAAACATTCTTAAAAAAGTTGGTAGGTAAAGCATCAAGGCAGCAGGTGGATGATTTTAGATTTGTCACCGTTTCCACTAGAGTTTTAGAGTCTATGGCATTAAAGCTTGCCATCATTGCTGTGTTACTTTTGCCTGAACAGGGTGGTGATCCAACTTTTTTGTTTGAGATATTGATGGTGCGTCTGATGCCTTCAATTTTATTAGTATAAAAGAATGCAAACTCATTGCATTTCTGCGTGGAATGGAGTTTAGCTGGTATTTGTGTTGGGGGGTTGGTCAGTCTGTCAACAGTTGCGAATAGGGTTTTCGCCTTATTAGTGTTGTTCCATCCATCCATCCATTATCTTCCGCTTATCCGGGACCGGGTCGCGGGGGCAGCTGCCTGAGCAGGGACGCCCAGACTTCCCTCTCCCCAGACACTTCCCCCAGCTCCTCCGGGAGGACCCCAAGGCGTTCCCAGGCCAGCCGGGTGACATAGTCACTCCAGCGTGTCCTGGGTCTTCCTCGGGGTCTCCTCCCGGTGGGGCATGCCTGGAACACCTCCCGAGGGAGGCGTCCAGGGGGCATCCGATGCAGATGCCCGAGCCACCTCAACTGGCTCCTCTCGATGTGGAGGAGCAGCGGCTCTACTCCGATCTCCCCCCGTGTGACGGAGCTCCTCACCCTATCTCTAAGTGAGCGCCCCGCCACCCTGCGGAGGAAGCTCATTTCGGCCGCTTGTATCCGGGATCTTATTCTTTCGGTCATGACCCAAAGTTCATGACCATAGGTGAGGGTAGGAACGTAGATTGACCGGTAAACCGAGAGCTTCGCCTTTCGGCTCAGCTCTCTCTTTACCACGACGGACCGATACAGCGACCGCATTACTGCAGCCGCTGCACCGATCCGCCTGTCAATCTCACGCTCCATCCTTCCCTCACTCGTGAACAAGACCCCAAGATACTTAAACTCCTCCACTTGAGGCAGGAACTCCCCCCCGACCTGGAGGGAGCAAGCCACCTTTTTCCGGTCGAGAACCATGGCCTCAGATTTGGAGGTGCTAATCCTCAACCCGGCTGCTTCACACTCGGCTGCAAACCGCCCCAGGACATGCTGGAGGTCCTGGCTCGAAGGAGCCAACAAGACCACATCGTCCGCAAAAAGCAGGGATGAAATCCAGTGGCTCCCGAACCAGATCCCCTCCGGCCCACGGCTGCGCCTAGAAATCCTGTCCATAAAAATAATGAACAGGACCGGTGACAAAGGGCAGCCCTGCCGGAGTCCAACATGCACCTGGAACAGGTCTGACTTACTGCCGGCAATGCGAACCAAGCTCCTGCCCCGGTCATACAGGGACCGAACAGCCCTTAGCAGAGGGCCCCCGACCCCGTACTCCCAAAGTACCTCCCACAGAATATCACGAGGGACACGGTCGAATGCCTTCTCCAAGTCCACAAAACACATGTGGACTGGTTGGGCAAACTCCCATGAACCCTCGAGCACCCTGCGGAGGGTATAGAGCTGGTCCAGTGTTCCACGGCCAGGACGAAAACCGCATTGTTCCTCCTGAATCCGAGTGTATTAGTGTTGTTGTTTATGATATTGGAGAAGTATGTTTCTCTCGCACTTTTTAAGACTAAATTGTAGGCCCGGAGGCTCTCTTTATAGATGTCATGGTGAATATGAAGTTTAGTACTCCGCCAGATTCGTTCAGCCTTCCTGCACTCTCTTCTCTGGGCTGTCACAACAGCAGCTTTTCTCCAGGGTGCCTTTTGCTTACCAGAAATTGTTTTAACCGTAGCAGGTGCAATGACATCTATGACATTCAGAATTTTGGAATTAAAGATGTTTACAAGATCATCAGCATGACATGGGTTTAGAGGTGGTAACGAGGAAATGGCCAAGAGTACATTGGCATGTTCATTGATGTACCGCTTTTTGACCTTATTTGATTCTGTTTGTGTGTCAGGAATGAAAGAAATATTAAAGAAAACACAGAAGTGATCAGACAATGAAGGATCAGTCACAAAAACATCAGAAACATGGAGACCTTTTGTGATAATCAGGTCCAGGGTGTGTCCCTGGTGTGCCTCTTTCACATGTTGAGAAAGGTCAAATGTGTCTAGAATATTAAAAAGTTATTTTGCACCCTTGTCATTCAAATCATCAATATGAAAATTAAAGTCACCAGTTATAACTAGGCAGTCAAAATCAGTGGAGATGCTAGACAATAATTCAGTAAAATCATCGAAAAAATTTGACGAATATTTAGGTGGCCTGTAAATAATTAACAGGAGAACTCTGGGAGAGCATTTCAACACAGCACAAAGATATTCGAATGATGGAAAAACACCAAGGGACATCTGTTTCCCCTGAAATGTATTTTTAAATATAGCAGCAACCCCTCCACCTCTTTTCCCAGATCTACAAACATCAATAAAATTATAGTTGGGGGGTGCTGTCTCGATCAGAATGCTTGCACTGTTATTTTGTTCTAGCCATGTTTCAGTTAAAAACATAAAATCAAGTTTAGAAGTGGTAATAAAATCATTGACTAAAAATGATTTGTTATTAAGAGACCTTACATTTAGCAGACCCATCCTGATGGTGTTATTGACAGGCTTTGAGGTTGACTTTGATTTTCAGAGAACAGGAATGAGATTGTTTAGGTTAGCAGTGTGTTCAAGTTTCCCAATGTTTACTCTCTTAGTAGTCACAACAGGAATGCAGAAGGTGCCATGTTTTGATGTAGGCGACCTTGGGTCCAGCTGATAATGCGGTCTACTGCTGAACCCTTTTCTGTCTCAGTAATATTCAGGGCTGCTGTCAGGGTGGGGAGGGGGTGGCCAAAAGGGAAGAGGTGGCCATAAGGGAAGAGTTTTGGAGGAGGGGGTCTTGGATTTTAGTGACTTAGTTGCAGCTTTGGAAGAGGGGGTCTTGAGTTTTGGTGACTTAGTTGCAGCTTTGGAAGAGGGGGTCTTGGATTTTGGTGACTTCGTTGCAGCTTTGGAAGAGGGGGTCTTGAGTTTTGGTGACTTAGTTGCAGCCTTGGGAGAGGGGGTCTGAGTAGGGCGGGGGGTAGGTGGGGGTAGCTCCTGGAATTCCAAGGGGGAGGAGGGGAGAGAAAGGTTTATTGGAGGGAGGGAGAATGACGAAGACCTGGATTGGGATTTGGGAGGGGTGGGGGAGGGATCCACATTCAGTCCTCCTTCGACGTTGTTGATAATCTGAGAAGGGCGGGGGGTAGGTGGGGGTAGCTCTTGGAACTCCAAGGGGGAGGAGGGGAGAGAAAGGTTTATTGGAGGGAGGGAGAATGATGAAGACCTGGATGGAGATTTGGGGGGGGTGGGGGAGGGATCCACATTCAGTCCTCCTTCGACGTTTCTGATAATCTGTGTTTCGTCTTCCCTCTTTGTTGGTTCCTCTCGTCTCTTGTCCTTGGCGACAGATGGATGACGCAGGCAGTAAGACATGTTGGTGATGAATAGCTTTGCTCCCAGCTTATTTAGGCAAAGTCCGTTTGTCTTAAAAAGAAAAGAAAAAAAGAAAAAGCGGAAATTGTCAATAAAATGCATTGGGCGAGCAAGAGATGCAGTTGAGAGCCATTTGTTGAGCCAGAACAGTCTACTGAATGTCTCCGCTCCTCTCCCGGTCGGGGGCAGAGGGCCACTGATGAAAACCTCAGCATTCACAGAGCTGACTGTTTCAAAGAGTTTGTTGAAGTCCTCTCTCAACTCTGTTGATTGTTGTTTTTCAATGTCATTAAATCCAATGTGCAGAATGATATTTTTCACAGTTGGGTGTGCAGCCACAATTTTCTTTTTTCCAAATCAGACACCGTATCCTTCGGAAAGCAGAGTACTTTGATGTTATTACTGCTTTTCATATCTTTTACAGAAAAGTCACCCACAATCAGATTTTCATGCCCTGTCATTAGCTTTCTCTGTGGCTTTAAGTTAGCAGGTCTTACCCTGCTGCGTGGTGGTGGGGGGTTATCCAGGCAGTCAGAGGGGGATCCATGGTCCTGCAGCAGTGGGGCAAACCTGTTCTTTAGTTGAACAGTTGTTTGCTGGGGAGGTTTCTTGGTAGCTCTCCTCTTCCCAGCTGTCCACTGCTGTGTCCTACGAGGCAGTGGGGTTGAGGAGGCACTGTGCCTGGATGGAGATGGTAACACAGGCCAGCCGGTCAGATCACAGATATCGGGGCGCTGGGTCCTGCCAGATATCCGTTCTCACATGTCACGGGGAAATGGTCTTCTCTTTGGCTTCGCACCAAGTGTGTTCCAGGGAGGATTATCGCTGGTAGATTTATTACCGTGTACAGGATCCTCCCGTTTCTTCATAGCTTCATTATTGCTACTTAGCTGGGTTCTAGCATGCTCCTGTCCACTGTTTTGAGTCAGTGCTAGAGTGGTGTTGTTCCCACAAAGTCCATTCACTTCTACATTTACTTCTAACCGATTCATTTTTGTTTCCAGCAGTAAAATCTTCTGTAGGAGTTTATGGTAATCTTCCGTAGAGAAGGGAGGCATCTTCTGCTAATTACCTTTAGCAGGCTCAGGCTTATCTTGTTTGGTAGGCCTCCTCGCGTAGCGTTTGAGGAAGTTGTAAAAATATTGAAAAATGCCCGTTTTATCTCAAAGAAAATATAATCCCACTGGTTTTGTAAATATCCAGGAGCTGCTGCTCTTTGTTTCTTATTGAGGAGAAGCAGATAGCAAAAAATAGCAGAAAATCGCAGGCAGGGGTGAGAGCAAAGAGGAAAAGCGTCTGCACTGTAGCAAAGCCGGAAGCAAGAAAAAAGCAGGTTCCAGACAATAAGAACACTTATAAAAAAACAAGACGAGATGATGCCATTACCTTATTATCATTCATTAAAAACAGGTTAAAATGTAGACACAGTTTGTTAAAATGTTTCAGGATGCACTGGGATAGAGGTCTCCAGAGTGTCCCTTGGCCCAGCCAACATCCTCTGGAGGAACTGGAGGCAGAAGGCAGTGCCCCTGCTGCCCGTTTACCAACACAATAACATCATCTTCACAATCATCAGAATAGACCAACAAAAAAACATACACATACACATGAATGTGAATGACTGCTGTATGTTTAAGGTGGTGGTCGGAGGGGCCGTAGGCGCAGAATGGCAGCCCCGCTTCCTTCAGCTGTGGCTACTATCGTAGTTTTCTACCACCTGTGAATGAATGGAACCTGGGACCCTGTCAGAGCGCTTTGAGTGTCTTAAAAGGCTCCATACAAATCCAATCATCCATTTTTATTAAATCCATTATTATTTTTATTATTATGGACCAAGATTTCTGCCTTCAAGCCTATTAAGGCCGTTTTTTTCTCGCCACTGTCGCTGTAATGCTTGCTCCTGGGTGATGTTGGGACTTGAGTGTGTTCTAGTCCTGCTCAATATGTAAAGTGTCCTGAGATAACTTCTGTTGTGATATGACACTATAAATCAAATTGAATTTAAATTAATTGAATAGAACTGTAAAAAGGACATTCCGTGGAAGTCAGGGACAGTGCCTAAGGAGTGTCAGACTTGGGTGGTAGACCCCCTGTTCAAAAAGGGGGACCAGAGAGTGTGTACCAACTACAGGGGTATCACACCACACAGCCTCCCTGGTAAAGTCTACTCCAGGGTGCTGGGAAGGAGGGTTCAGCCGATTGTCAAACCTCTAGGCCATAATGGCGGAAAGGCGAGTAAAAATATACCGCAAACCGCACCATTTATACTTTGCTTCGTGGCGTAATGCCGCAACGGTGGGTGCGTTTACAAAGGAATGAGACGTCACATACCCGGTCACGCTGCCTGTGTGATGTCCTGGCCATGGAACAATGGACCAGCTCTTAACATTTGCGACGAAGCTGGAGGGGACCTGGGTATATTCCCATCCAGTCTTCATGTGTTTTGTGGACTTGGAGAAGGAGTATGAGGTGTGCGGAGGATGGGAGTATGGGGGGGTCACTTCTTAGGGCCATCCAATCTCTGCACTCCCAAAGCGAAAGCTGTGTTTGGGTACTAGTCAAACAATTCAAACCTGTGTCCAGTGGGGGTTGGCCTCCACCAAGGCTGCACTTTTTCACCAATCCTGTTCGTAATATTCATGGACAGGATATTGATGCTTCGTCAGGGACGGAAGTTTGGTGTGCTGCGGATCTCATCGCTGCTTTTTGCAGATGATGTGGTCCTGCTGACATCATCGGTCTGTGATATCCAGCACTCACTGGACCGGTTTGCAGCTGAATGTGAAGCGGCCAGGATGAGGATCAGCACCTCTTAATCGGAAGCCATGGTTCTCAGCAGGAAAACGATGGACTGCCTGCTCCAGGTAGAGAATGAGTCCTTACCCCAAGTGAAGGGGTTCAAGGCCCTCGGGGTCTTGTTCGTGAGTAAGAGGACAATGGAATGTGAGACTGGCCTGACTGGTGGCCTCCCATGGTCCGGAGTTTGGTTCTGGGGTGATGGAGGAGGTTGCCATTTTACGAGCGGAGGTTTTGGATGGATATTTACTGGGTGAGGAGTTCTTTGAGATAGAGTGGAGCATTGCCATGGATGGACTGGTGGGTGAGGAGAGCGATTTTGCAGTGGATCTGGAGAAGATGGGGAGCCAGTGAAGGGCATGAAGGATGGGGGTTATGTGTTCATATTTACACACTCCATCAGGATCCTAGCACTACTGTTCTGTATCCGTTGGCGTTTCTGCAGGCTCTTGCTAGGGATGCCGATGAAAAGTGCGTTGCAATAATTGAGCCTGGAGGACACAAAGGCATGAACGAGTTTTGTGGTATTGGAAACTCTAAGCAACTCCACAATAAACCATCTTACGTCCCCCCTCAAAACTGCCGTCATCAAACCCCTTCTCAAAAAAAAAACACTTTAGACCCAGAAGTCCCTGCAAACTGCAGGGTCATATCACACCTCCCATTCCTTTCCAAAGTACTGAAAACAGCAGTTGCCGCTCAGCTCCAGGACCATCTTCAACAACACAACCTCGACAAGTCTCAATCAGGCTTCCGCTCCGCCCACAGCACAGAAACAGCTTTGGTCAGAATCACAAATGACCTTCTGATTGCAGCCAATGCTGGCTCTCCTTCACTTCTCATCCTCCTAGACCTAACACTTTGACACTGTCGACCACCACATACTCCTCAACAGCCTCCACTGCAATATAGGACTAACACACTTTGCTTTGGACTGGTTCACATCCTACCTTTCTGGAAGGACCAAATACATCAACTTGGGGGAAGCCCAAATCCAACACACATGCTGTCACATGGTGTCCCTCAAGGGTCCAATACTATTCATCCTGTACATGCTCCCCCTTGGATGCATCATCAGCCCGCATGGAATCTCTTTCCATTGCAACCTCAGAACAAACCCCACCCCCTCTGCTGCCCTGCCTTCATCTTCGTCCCCACCATCCATGAGTAAGAACTTTCCACCTCAGTTTTGCTCCAAAACTGAAGCAATTCTTGTCGGCATCCCACATCAGGTCTAGTCATCCCAAATAACCACAATCATCTTTTCCGGAAAAGACATCCCCCTCTCATCAACAGTTACCAACCTGGGTATGAGACTGGACCCTCACCTTTGAAACCCATATCAAACATCTTTGCAAATCATCCTTTTTTCACCTCAAGAACATCGCCAAACTCCGTCCCACACTCACCCATTCCATACCACAAAACTCGTCCATGCCTTTGTCTCCTCCAGGCTCTATTACTGCAACGCACTTCTCATTGGGATCCCTAGCAAGAGCCTGCAGAAACGCCAACACATACAGAACAGTAGTGGTAGGATCCTGATGAGAGTGCGTAAATACGAACATATAACCCCCATCCTTCATGCCCTTCAGAGGCTCCCCAACTCCTCCTACAAAATCGCTCCCCTCACCCACCAGTCCATCCATGGCAGTGCTCCACTCTACCTCAAAAAACTTCTCCACTGGTCCTGTCTCACTGTCTCCCCTCGAGCCGTAAGATACCGGTCCTGTCTCACTGTCTCCCCTCGAGCCGTAAGATACCAGTCCTGTCTTACTGTTTCCCCTCGCTGTTTCCCCATGCGCCATAAGATACCGGTACTGTCTCACTGTCTCCACTTGCTCCATAAGTACCGGTCCTGTCTCACACCAGTGTCACGAACTGGGCGGTCCAGTCGGGCATAGTTTTAAGAACCGAGCGGTCCAGTCGGGTGTAGTTTTAAGAACCGGTCGTTTGGTCCAGTCTCCAGTTCTCCGTGGGCCGACATGTCGGAGCCTTTACTGTTGGAGCGTCGTCATTCAGAATTGTTAAAAAAGCATCAGAAACACAACCGGTACCGGGACATCTGCATGGTGGGCCGAGCAGCCCCCCTTCCCTCCCTGCAGCATCTCAGCGTCAAACAGCCACAAACCGGAGCAGTGAGGAGTCAGACATGATAGTAACATTTAACAGTGCTTATAATATCACCAAAGACGAGCATTTTAAGTTTATTTTTAAACAATTTAGATCATTTTGATTTCTTGTTTGTGTTGAGATTTAAATAACGAAAAATCCTCATTTATCTTGAGCTTTTTTTCCTCCTTTCTTTTTTTCTTATCTTTATTCCCATTTATAGTCATTGACCGAATGTGTTAAGAAATTAACAGTGTATATGGGAACTATATACAATGTTCATTTTTATCCTTGATTACAAAAAGATTCGATAGCTGCAGCCCTAATCACAATATTCACAGGTGAGTTGCACCACCACGAGGTGCCTATAGGTTTGTTCACTGACACACACACAACACCTAAGGCACCACGCGGCCTATAGGGTCAGTGAACAAAGAGAAAGAAGAAGAAAGCAGGGGGGAAACCTGGCTGCCGTGTAAAATACAACAGCTGTCCTTTATCACGTAGAAGCCCAGGCCGTTTAACTACCTCACAGTGATGGTGAGAAACTAACACATACTGTATAACATATGAGCAGCAACACCACCGACTGAGGTAATCTCAACATTAAGCGGGACTCTGAGGTCAAAAATTGTTTAATGGGTTAAACACTTTATAAGCAGCAAAAACAAAATTGAGGTAGTCTTAACAGCGGTTAGCAGGAACCAATGTTCACAAAACCGGTTCAGGGTCAGACACATTTAATACAGTGTTGTGTGGAAAGCCCATTGATGCGTCTGGCGGAGTTTCCTCAGTCTTGGGAAATAACAGGGCCATTATCTCGCCCATCCACGGATGAATGGCAGCTGGTCTTTGTGCAGCAGAGAAGAACATGCAGCGGGAGTCAACTTAGATGAAAGAAAGCAAGTCATGGAAGTTATCCTTCTATTTTGTAAAGAATGGTGGGCTGTATCTTCCTGCTAGAATAAGATCACTGGTTGTCCAGTTCTTCAGGTTTTGTAGGTCTCCCTTCCTTGGCAACAGGGTGATGACAGCCCTCCAGCAAGTACCTCAAGCAGGTCCTGTACTATGAGGGACCATTTTGGAAGCCCTCCATTCAGCTCCTCCACAATGGTCTAAAAATAAAAGGCACGTCCCACAGGCGAAAGACTGCCTCTCACTATTTCAATGGTACAGAATTTGGTGTCAAGCCTAAAGCAAGGTTGTTACATTGACACTATGCTGGAAGCTGTTCTGTTAATGGCATTCCAGGGGTCTCTCAGATGCACTGAATACACAACCAGATCACTTTCATTAAAACCCCAGCATGACCTCACCTTCTTTGATAAGGAGAGCACATGTATACTTTATAGGGATGCAAACAATTAATCGATTATCGATTAATTGTCGATAAGAAATTACTCGATTAAAATAAATTAATTGCAATTAATTGCGTTTTGAACACGTAATTCCCCGCCAGTCCACGTGAGGGCGCTCTTGACGGCAGGCGTACTTGACGCACATGCGCGAACACAAGCGAAGCAGGGCTCTGACGACAACAACAAGACAAACGGGAAGTGGTGTTTCCCACACATTATGGCGCACCGCCATTGTCTAATTTCGGCCGCCATAGTCTCGATGTTCGCCCAAAATTATTTCATCAAAGCAAATGGACTTAACTAGCGGCTCTAATGATAGGCCTAAACAGGAGGGCAGCAGCGCGTATTATAAGGGGGAATCCTCGCGGCTGGTTTGGCTCATCAACATTCTGTTTTCCCCCGTCGCCATGGCGAGGCGTCCCCCGCGCCGACCCCCCCTCAGCTGGCGAGTGTGACGGCGCGTATAGCCCCGTTCACATACGTCGCTACTCGCCTGTCACTCGCTTTCTAGCTGAATTATAATCGCTGGCAAAAAAAATTATAACTGCCGCCGACATCTAGTTCAAGCGGCAAATCTCTGTGGAACTCTCTGTTTGACGTCAACTGTCAATCATCTCTATTCTACATTCCGATTGGTACTCGCTTCACTCGCATCGCAGAAAGTTATTTTATCTCCGTCCTCGCCCACATCGCATCGCCTGTCCTGGCCACATTACTCTAGAACACAGCTGTCGCTCAGAGATGGGCGAGTGGCGACGTATGTGAACGAGGTCAAAACCAAAACACCAAGGAAGGTTGAGGAATATTCACCCACTTATATTATTAATAATAATAATAATAATAATAGTCATAATAAACTAATAGTTTAAAGGCTCAGCACTGTGTTTTAGTCATTTTTGTTTTCATCTTTTCTTGAATGCTTAAACTCCTCAACCCCATTTAGTATGTCAACATTTGTATCAGAACCAGCAGTTCGTAAGAAATTGGTCAGGAAATGATGTCATATTTTGGTTCTAAAAATTCCCCAAATTATAAGTGGTAGACAATGGATGGATGGATGGAAATTCCCCAAATTGATGCATTAAAATGAAATTGTTCAAAATATGATTTGTGTTTTTCTTTATATCATAAGGAAGATAGCATTTTATGTTAAGTACACAGTAGATAGAACCTATTCAGAGGGAAATTCAGCTTCTCAGAAGAATTGCCGCTTATCAATTAATCGATCATCGATCGATAAGATGAAACAACTATCGATTAATGAATTACTCGATAATTTGCATCCCTAATACTTTATTCCTAAAAAATACTCAAAGATTGACAGAACATGGCATGGCTATCCAATTATCATTGCTAAGGATATTGCTTTCTGTTCCTTTTCTTCCATGATCAATTCCTGAATCATCGCTCCTCAACCCATCGGTTGACTCCCCTCTTCATCACAGATGATTGAAAACCCAGTGACGAGATCCTGGTCTCCTGACAGCCACAATAGCAGCCCTCCATATGCCTTACTCATAAATCCCTGGGTCGCTGGTCATCTGCTTTCTATTGCTATGTCAGACTCCATAAGAAAGAGAGAGAGAGAGAGACAGAAAGGGGTGCAGTCAGAGGGACAGACAGACAGACAGAGGGAGTGAGAGAGACGGGCTAACAAATTGTAGAAACACAGAGACAGACAGAGAAAAAGGCAGACACGCAAAGAGACAGACAGAGAGAGACAGAGAGAGAAAGGCAGTGAGACAGACAAAGAAACAGACAGACAGAGAAACAAACAGGGAAAGAGATAGAGAGACAGACATACAGAGAGAGAGACAGACAGATGGAGAAAGAGAGGAAGACAGAAAGACAAAGAAACAGACAGATGGGCAGAGGGAGAGAGAGAGACACGCAGAGAGAGGGACAGAGATAGACAGACAGACAGAGTGACAAAGACAGAAATACGGACAGACAGACAGCGAGAGAGAGAGAGAGAGAGACAGAGAGACAAATAGGAACCTGAATTCCACAACATGAACAAAAGCATGCGTTTCAGAAGGTGAAAACTAAGCCCAACCTTCGTGCAATAATTGACTCAGAATTAGGGATGCAAACAATTAATCGATTATCGATTAATTGTCGATAAGAAATTACTCGATTAAAATAAATTAATTGCAATTAATTGCGTTTTGAACACGTAATTCCCCGCCAGTCCGCGTGAGGGCGCGCTTGACGCCAGACGTACTTGACGGACATGCTTGAACAAAAGCGAAGCAGGGCTCTGACGACAACAACAAGACAAAACGAGAAGCGGGAGCAGTGTTTCCCACACGACATCACTATGGCGCACCGCCGTAGTCTAATTTAGGCCGCCATAGTCTCGATGTTCGCCCAAAATTAAAGGCAAATGGACTTAACTAAATGGACTTAACTAGCGGCTCTAATGATAGGCCTAAACAGGAGGGCAGCAGCGCTTATTGTAAGGGGAATCCTCGCGGCTGGTTAGGCTCATCAACGTTCTGTTTTCCCCCGTTGCCATGGCAAGGCTTCCCCGGCGCCGATCCCCCCCCCCCTCAGCTGGCGAGTTTGACGGCGCGTATAGCCCCGTTCACATACGTCGCTACTCGCCCATCACTCGCTTTCTCGCTGAATTCTACTCACTGGCAAAAAAAATAAATCACTGCCGCCGACGGCTAGTTCAAGCCGCAAATCTCTGTGGAACTATCTGTTGACGGCAACTGTCAATCATCTCTATTCTACATTCTGATTGGTACTCGCTTCACTCGCATCGCAGAAAGTTAAAGTTATTTTATCTCCGTCCCCGCCCACATCGCATCGCCTGTCCTGGCCACGTTCCGCTAGAACACATTCACATTCCATTGACAGCTGTCGCTCAGAGATGGGCGAGTAGCGACGTATGTGAACGAGGCTTCAGTCAAAACCAAAACACCAAGGAAGGCTGAGGAATAGTCACCCACTTATATTAATAATAATAACAGTCATAATAAACTAATAGTATAAAGGCTCAGCACTGTGTTTTAGTCTCCTCAACCCCATTTATTATGTCAACATTTGGATCAGAACCAGCAGTTTGTAAGAAATTGGTCAGGAAACGATGTCATATTTTGGTTCTCAAAATTCACCAAATTATAAGCGGTAGACAATGGATGGATGGATGGAAATTCCCCAAATTGATGCATTAAAATGAAATTATTCAAAATATGATTTGCATTTTTCTTTATATCATAAGGAAGTTAGCATTTTATGTTATGTATGCAGTAGATAGAACCTATTCAGAGGGAAATTCAGCTTCTCAGAAGAATTGCCGCTTATCAATTAATCGATCATCGATCGATAAGATGAAACAACTATCGATTAATGAATTACTCGATAATTTGCATCCCTTCTCAGAATCCTTTGCAAAGACACTGCATGAAAAGTCGGATTTTCGTCCCTGTAAACGCCCGAAAATCTCCCTAATTTTCGGGAGTTAACGACAATTTACAGGCTGCGAACACCGCGTTCGTCTGTGCCGAAAATTGTCGGAAACGAACCACAGCGAAGGCTCTAATTAGCATATGAATAGCGGCGAAACCCCGCCTGGCCAGAGATGGCTTGAATATCCTCACTCAGGATTGGATGAAACCACTAGTTTTAGACAAGTATAATTGCTCGTGATTGGTTGGCAGATCTGGTCATTATAAATGTAAACCCCACCCCCGTTGGCAGATGTGTTACTATTGGTCACACTGGGTCTTTTAAACAAGAATAATCACTAGTGATTGGTTAGCAGATCTATCACTATATATATATACATATATATATATATATATATATATATATATATACACACACACATATATATATACATATGTTTATATATATATATGTATATTTATACATATATATACACGCATATATTTATTTTTATTTATTTATAAATATAAATATGAATGAATTTATTGAGGAAAGGAAAAATTGCCAGGAGGAAGTATTCAAAGAAAGAGCTTTATTGACAACACAACACACAACTGTACAAATTTGCCCACACAACAAACAAATGAACTGGCGACATTCTGTCCGAATTTGGTCAATTAGCCGCCTGCGGTGCGTGGCCCTGTACTTGGGAGTCTTCTCTAATCGCGACTGTAGAGTCGCACAGAGCTCGGTGAGCTCCTGGCTACGAGAGGATGGAGGTCGCACAATCCATCCAGACACCCCGCCAACGACGCCGTCCTCCTCATCAGACATCATGTCTGTGGTGGCGCACTTCCAACGGTCCACCTCATCGCCAGCAAGCACACTCCGTCTCGCTTCCAGCAGCTGTAAAACAATCAATAAAGACAATCAGTACTGCGCGATGCACTGCGCATGGACACAACACATCTATTAATGCACCTGAAAATAGGTTTAGGTAGGTTTGGTCACATTGACCAAAAACGGATCTAATAAATCTAATAAGTCTTACCCTCTTTCTCCTGGAACGACTCCGAGCTGACCTCTTCACAGCTTCCGCCTGCGATGTGAGATCAGGCTGTGTGTGTCTGAAGCTCCTGCGTACCGTTTCATAGAATGTCTTACAGGCAGCTGGAAAACAATTAAATGAGTGGTATGAATAAGAAAACTTAAGTCACAGTAAAATTAAAACAAGGAAGAAGAAAACAGTAAAAGTTACTTACACACAATGGCGTCACTATCAGCGTCATAGAAATCCGGACTTGCGGACAAAGCTCCGAGCAAGTAAGAGGTCACAGCTTCGTTATGAGGCGAGGTTCGTCTGTGAAAACAAAATGAACAGTTAAGATCGGTATCTACTGTTAACGCATCTATTTCCTTATACAGCAGAATGAAAGCATAGACAACAACAATAAAGTAACGTTCATTATCAATACGATTTAAAAGTCAGCTGGAAACATAAAAGTCATGTTACAGTATACTTACATGTGTACGCGGTTTGTGTCGGGCTCCTCGCCAGAATCACCGCAGTCGTCCGCCATTATCCAAAACTTGTGAAGTCAGACGAGCCGCAATGCATTTTGGGAAGTTGAGTAGATTTAGCAAGGTCCGCTGTACTCAGAAATTCTTGCCAATGCAGTATACATCCGGGCATTTCTCGAGTACACAAATTCACATACTATTGTATGTGAACGCACTACGTACTCAAATTTACGTCACAATTAAGTACGAGTAGGACGTTAGTATGGCATTTCGAACACAGCCGAGATCTATGATCTATGAACCCATCCTTGACCCTCTAGCAGAACTACGACCAGCCATTATAAAGCAGTTTATAGTTGTTAATGTTGTGTCAAAAGGTACTGCATTTAAACATGTTACTGCGCAAGTTTCCTGGCTTCATCCCCATCCGGACAGACATTTTTATGGAAAGCCAATAGAAGTTTGGAGCTTGCAGGGAACAGACACGTCATACCCAGCATAATTTCTGCCTGTTGAGCGCATTGCTGGGAGATGTGTGGTTAACACATCCACTGTGCATTTAAGCAAGACCAAAGAAAGGGTCACTGTAGTCATGCCACTATGCACAGTGGTTGAGCTCTAGGAGACTGTGATGTTGTTTGCATGAATGTACATTTTACCTTTGTGGCAAAGCCTGATTAAAAGTAATTGTTGAAGCAAATTGTTTTGTGTATCTTTGAATGAAGATGAAATTAAGTTATATCTTTGAATGAAGATGAAATTAAGTTATATCTTTGAATGAAGATGAAATGAAGTTAACACCTTTCAGAAAAATGTCACCTGTGGGAAAACTCCCCCTGCTATCCTGATTTGCATTTGTATAGCTCACAGCATTTTCATTTACATGTTAAAGCCTCCCCTAGAATTACGGGGAGGGGGGTCATGGGGGGACAACTGCGAAGCAAGGCCCACGTCAATTCCCGGCAATTTACGTCAGTTTTCGGTGTTTCCTGCAAATTGCCGTTTGCAGTCGTAAACCTGAACTTCCACGTCAATTTACAGGGCCGCTAACTGACGAAAATCCCACTTTTCATGCAGTGAGAACTGTGTACATTCTACGCTCCCTTTGAAACTCAGGTACGACACCAGCTTAGCTCAGGGATGTACCAGGTATGACGGGATCACAGCAAGGATGCTGGAGACCTGCACCCTGGAAGTCTTCATTCACTCTTCTTTGAATCTGACCAGACTGCTATCATACCCATCCCCAGGAAAATTGCTACGATATTTTCTGTACTCAAAAGACCCGATGAACTCACCTCCTACATCCTGCTGCCTCACGTCCATAATAATACAGCAGCTCCTGAGCCTCCCTCTTAAGGCTAAAATGGGTGCCATGGATGCTGTAGTCTTCATGCTGCACCTCCTCCACCTACACTTGGACTCCCCAAGGATCCTCTTTGTTGACTTTAATACCATCTAAAAGCATCCAACATACAAAAAAGCAACCGCCAAAGACTATGAGCTGTCTGTAAACTTAAAGGGCTCAATGTTGCCCCTCATCTTCTCCTGTTGTTGGATCAATTATTCAGCCCATTCTTAGTAACTAACCGGATCAAACTCACAACACCACTGCCAGTGGCTAAACAAAGTCCACCGCACACATTGCAAACTCAACATAACATGAAATTATGCACTGACCTCACCACCACCTCACCCTACCGCCTCCATCACCACGTACAGAGCTCTGAGGTCCAGAAGGGCTACCATTGTAAAAAGCCCCCTGCCCCAACCCTCTACACAGTCCAGTCCCTGTACCTCCCATCCTTCCAGCAGTCCATCAGTTCCCCGTGTTCTGAGAGGAGCAGTGCCCCCACTGATGACCTCAGAGAGATACAACACCTGTCACACCCGGTCTGACCTTTGACACAATGAGACCGTACTAAGACAAAACTAGAAAGGGACAGAATCAAATCACTACCTTAGACATTCTAGGTGGTTAAACCTTTTTACTTTTACTACTGGCTGATAAAACTTGACTACTTTGAACTCAGTAACATTTTGAATATAGTCTTAAAAGATTTTTCAGTATTATTTGATCACTGATCAATGTATATGGTGTTGATTATTATACATAATATATTGATATATTATGATATATATTATCATCACCTGTACGTGATGTTCTGGTGGGTCCACTTGTGTCCCAGAGGGTTGATGGCGTAGCGCCTGTTTCTGGTTCCTCTGAATGTCTCCATCATTCTGCTGCTGACGGACGTCTGAATAATACAACAAGCAGAATAATCAGCTTCTGTAGCCAGATATTTAACCAATCACCAAACTCCCTTCATAAAAATGTACATCATTATAATAATAATGATAATAATAATAATAATACATTTATGATGTTTAGTATACCTCTGACTGGGGGCCAGCAGCCAAGGGTCATGGGTAATGTAGTCTAACTGTGAGCCGAGCTCTCCGTGTCTCTACTAACCAGCCGTGAACAGAGAAGTTTGAGACGTGGCAGCAAACTGATTTAGGACAGATGTGAGACTCTTCGTCAGATATCTGTCACCCACATGTGAACCTCCTCTGAACCTGAACCAGGCTCATTCTGAGCCTCTGTCCCGCAGCTGGAGGAGTTCCTGTCTCTACATTTCCTGTTGGCATCTTGTCTGATTTCAAAATACGCACACAAAGACTACACCTTTCTGAAATTCTTAATACAAAGTTCTGTAATTAAAGAGTTATATTAGGTGCTGTATGTCTGACTGTAACTATCAATAACCGATTTTATCATTTAAAGTAACACATTGTGGACTTTATTAAAACGGATACTGAATATTGTTTTAGGTTTGGTGCTTCAAAAGGTTTTCTTGCAAATAAAAAACATGAAATACATAAACCAAATAATACAGAATTGAATGTGCTGAAGTGGAGAAACCATAGGAATGAAAATGTCATGATTAACTGTGGAGTAATATAATCTGATTAAAATACTGATGTAATCAGATTAAAATAACGGGTTAATCTGATTAAAACACTGAGTTCATTTGATTTAAATACAGAGATAATCTGAGGAAGACACAGAATTTATCTGACTAAAATACTGAGAATATATCGCAACTCATATCACATTAACGAACCTGATTCATCACTCAAAAATGATATAAAAAAAAACAACTGTAAACTTTATAAAGATTAAATATGACCGGATCAATAATTCAGAAAATCTCACCTAAAATCACTATTTTTACAAAAACTGACATGTGAGACCAACTTGAAATGAATATTAATTAATGAATGTCTCATTATTGTTGTTCATTGATTCAGTGATTATTTCTCTTATGACATGAACATAGTCCGTTTACTGGTACAGAAAAATCAGTGTTTTTTATTGATAAATGATTCAAACTATTAATTCATTCAAATAGTTTGACTGGTTAAACTGCTTTCATTGATAAACTCAGTTCACTGACCTGCGGCTGGAGAGCAGCTCCGCTCACCTTCATCACCACCATCACCATCATCATCATCTTTATCATCAGAGGGGGGTCCATGGTGTGAACTGGACTCTACACAGTCCGACACATCACCCGCTCGTCAATCAAGCAACCAAACAACTAATCAATCAATCAATCTGAAGAAGCGAAGGCAACGCGCTGACCCGGAGAACGAGACGAGGGACGAGTACAGCCAGCAGCGCGTCCGGATCCGAGCCGCATAAAGACAGTCCAGATGAGTTACTCCTGTCTCCGTATCCCGTCTCCAGGTCAGAGAAACCGGGTCGTGCTGGTTCCGGACGAGGTACGTCCTGCTCGGCTCTGGAACAAACTGAGGGAACTTCCCCGAGTGCGCTCGCTGCTGCAGTGAGTCTGATCCAGAGGGGTGGGGTCAGGTGTGTACGTGTGTGTGTGTGTGTGTGTGTGTGTGTGTGTGTCTATTTACACGAGACTATAAATGTTGAGTTTTTAACCCTTTCAGTTCAGATTCAGTCTGAACGACTTGACATTTATTTGAATGAGAAAGATATACATGTTATTTTTTATATTATAATTAAAATAAGAAAGTCTTGAATTTGCTTTGACTGGCTTATAAAACTTGCTGTATGTAAATGTATTGTAAGGAAGAAAGATTACTTTGCTTTAACTATTAAAATTAAAAATCTAAATGCCAACATCCATCCATCTATTATTAGTCGCAGCTCATCCTGTCTATCGCAAGTATTTAAAGTAATTATTATTTTCTGCAGTGTATGAGCTATGCTTTTCTGGAACTATGGATAAACAAATCTAAAACAGACCTGGTCCTCCTTGTAGCCTCTGGGGATCCTTGTGGTTCAGGGCCACAGGTAGGGCCACCCCCAGGTGTTTTCCCAACAACAGCAGTCCAGATGTGCAGCGTTTGTCTTGTCTGTCCTCGGAACATCTGTCCAAACAGCCTGCAGACACTGAAAACTCTGTTCTCACATGTTATATTAGAACGGAAGAAGCCTCTTGGATGAGAGGGGAAATGTCTGCGAAAACCTAAAGCAAGTCCAGTGAACTACAATTAAAGCTTTCCAAGGTTACCTTAAAGAGAAAACCTCCCGGCTGAGACATGAAAAGGGGCCGAAGTCTTCTTTGACGTTTTGGATTTCATTTAACAGGAGGGGAACGACACAGATGACTGACAACTTTGTTCAGATCATTTTATGTAACAAGTGCAACATTAAAGCCGTGGACTAGCAAGCTAGCAATATAATGTGCAGAGGTCTTCAACGTTTTTCAGGCCAAGAAGCCCTCATCCTATAGTGCCACGATGAAGCGACCCCCATTACATATCATATAAAATGATGTTGCTTATTAAACCAGGCCTCTAATAATGTGTAGTGCAGCTTATACTGCCATGTATAACGGTACTTTGTAATCATGTATGTATACAATGCTAAGCCAATTAAATAATTCGGGACAGTTCATATATTTACAGAATATATTTTAATTCAGTGATGGCATTTCTACATCACAATTTCACTTCATAACAGTGAATAAATAGGAAGATTTATATTTGCACAAGATAGGTTGTATTCATGCTAATGTGTATTTTTGGACATACTAACATTTTGGAAGAAATAGAGTTTGGGATCAAATCATCGGGGACCCCCTGCACTAACTCTGTGGACACTCTAGGGGGCACGGACCCCCTGTTGAAGATCTCTGAACTAGTGGCTAGCTGTCTAGTTAGCTAGCTTGCTAATTTGGTCTCCTGTACTCAGTTCCTTAGAACTCCGATCTCTGTAGGTTGACATAGGTTTGACAGGTCAAAACCCAAACTCCACTCCTTCCAGAGCTTAGAATTTTGCTTCCAAAGAAGTTTCTTCTTCTTCAGCCTCAGAATCTTCTGTTTCACCGGAGAACAGAAAACAGTAAAAACACAAATTGTCCAGGAGTCCACTGATGCCCTGATCCAGGTCTAGGAGGAGATCACCCAGGACACCATCCGCCAACTCATCAGGAGCAGCCCAGACGTTGTCGGCCCGAGTGTATACAGGCACGGGAGCCAGACACACTACTGAGTCACATTATGATGAAATTCATCAAAATCATCCTGTGATGAATGATGTAAATTTTCAAGTTTGATTTTCGGTGTGATTCTGAATCCAGCCCTAAATTGTGGGGGGGGGGGGGGGGGGGGGGGGGGGTTTGCACGCACAAACACAGACACACAGAATATTTGTTTTCAAACATCATCTATTCCTATTCAAATGCATCAGTAATCACTTACTGATTTGTAACATTTGTTTGGCCATATAAAAGACCAGACATTTGCAAATTATTCCAACTTTATGGATACTGATACTGTATATACATACACTGTTCCAGTCACAGAAGGAAACAAAAATTAATTCAGATTTTCCTTTGTCTATTTTCTGTAAGTTCAGTAATAATTAGTTCTCCCGTTGTCTCTCTTAATATAAACATATTGATTAGTGCAGCTTTAAGCCATTTCTGCAGAGAGAAGTGCTGACCAACATTTATTCACAATAAAGGGATCATTGAATAGAGCACAATGATTGGCTGCACCCTCACCAGTGACACTGATTGGTTGTTTTGTTTATCAGGTCACCTTCAGTTTGACAAACTGCCTGCAGAAGCATTTTTCACAGGAAGTCATCATAAGCTGCATCTAAAGCAGCTCATTAAAGCTGCTTTTCGTCCTCAACAAGGTCTGAATGTTGGCAACTGAGGCACCTGGCAGACTCCCATCATGCACTGCAACAATGTTCGCTGCTCTCACACCGACTCTCAGATCGATGCTGAGATACAAACCTGAGACCACATCCAGAAACTCATCTGAGACCAAAACAGTGGATCAGTGTGCTCATAGAATATCTTTAATTGTCATTGCACAGGTACAACGAAATTGAGGTAGAAACTCTCACATCAGTGCTCATAAAGTACAAAAAGACATAAAAAGACAACTTGCCATACCTGTTGTGGGTTGTTTCTGTTGAGATGCTCTTCTAGCTTCCTTTTGTATGCAGTATTGGCCTCCCTGATGCCTCTCCTCAGGTTAGATCTAGCCGTGCTATACAGAGCCTCATCTCCAGCCCTGAATGCTGTGTTTCAGCAACACTTGGACTTGTTTTGTCATCCACGGCTTCTGGTTTGGAAACACCCGGTTACGCCTGTTCACAGTGACAGTCAGTGACAGACACAGTGGAAGTAGCAGAGTATGGTTGTGGTATACTCTTCCAGAGGGGTATTCCATCAAACTCGCTTAGCGCAAAGCCGGACTAATTTGGATAAGCCTCGCTACCTTTAGCGAGAGTTGCGTTCCATCAACGTGACTTGAGGCACTCTCAGCGAAGTAACCATGGGGATGGTTAGCCTGCCCCGGGGCAGGCTAACCATCAGGCTTACTTTAGCGGGGGTTTCAGAGAAGGCCGTCTGTCAGAAACAACTGTACCAGCAGAAGGTTACGCCAAGCCTAGTCCTCGTGATTTCGTCACGTGAAAGACCAAAAATTACCAAAATTACATATATGAAGTACAAACAGACTATATTTTCATCAAGCGTCTAAGAATACAAGCTTGCAATTAAAAAAATATGAATAAATTGTTTATTTTGTTTAACACCGACTGGCCATATCATTGTCTAAAGCCAGTTGGGTGAGTGGTGATGCACCTGCCCCTGAACGTAGGCATCACAGGTTCATATCCCAGCGAGGACATCACATGTGTGCTTTTTTTCTTTTATAATTGTCATTAGATCAGAGAATTAGACCAACATTTTACCTTAACTATGATAAATATGTCATACAATTTCCCCAGAACCCAAATATAACTTGCAAAAACATGATAGGCATAAAGATGTTATTATTAATAGCATGTTATAGATCTCAATGACAAAGGCATTGCTGCATGCAATTGTCAGAATTCCTTTCAGGTGAGTTCATTAATAGGTTTATTGAATGTGTTCATTAAATTGTTGAGATAAATGTGTTGGTCAATGTACCCCTTTTGTTCGCTCTTGCAGTCGAGCCATTAGCAATCGCCCTTCGCAATGATGCTGATATAAAGGGAATAAAGAGAAACGGCTCAGAGAGCAAGGTGTCCCTTTATGCTGATGACATGCTTTTATATCTGCCATCAGTTATAGACGGAGCTTTCCATGAATGGGTGAGAAGAGGAGTAAATACAATAGAGGATCTTTTTGTAGTTAATACTTTCATATCCTTTGGTCAGTTAATGCTAAAATATAATATTCCCCGCTCACATTTTTTTTAGATTTTTACAGCTCTGTAGCTTCATATCGGCATCATACTCTCTTTTTCCATCACAACCACCCAACTCTCTTTTAGAGTCCATTCTGAAACTTGACCCATGTTCCAAAGGGACCATTGGAACAGTTTACTCTTTGTTAAACTCACAAAATCTGGAACCCTTGACATCAGTAAGAAATCAGTGGGAGGGAGATTTGGGGACAGTGCTTTCTGATGAAGTTTGGAAGAAGGCCATAGATAGGATACATTCTTCTTCTATTTGTTTACGTCACACAGTCATCCAGTTCAAGGTCTTACATCGCCTTCACTGGTCAAAAGTAAAGCTGGCAAAGTTCACACCTATCGATCCCATATGTGACCGATGCAAGCAAGTGCCGGCTACGCTTTCACACATGTTCTGGTCCTGTCCGAAACGTAATAATGTTTGGCAATTGATATTTAAAACCTTTTCAGATGTTTTACAAGTACATATAGAACCTTCTGCTATCACCGCAGTATTTGGAGTTACCCCACAGGATATACATCTTACGTCCCAAGCAAGAAAAATTATAGCTTTTGCATCTCTCTTGGCCAGACGACTTATACTCTTCAAGTGGAAAGAGAAGTTCTCCCCAACCTTTAAAATGTGGATTAAAGATATGATGCATCACTTAGTGTTAGAGAAGATTTGTTACTCTACTAGAGGGTGTGCTCAGAAATTTAATGCTATATGGAAACCTTTTTTGACCTATGTGGAGAGGATAGATTATGCTAATGTGGGAGTTTAGTGCTGCTGACCTAATTTCCTTCTCTATTGTAGCCTATTTACTGAGGTGTAATTCTAATTTCAATCTGTATTTATTTTTTGTATTTTTCCCTTAGACTGTTATTTAACTGTTTACATGTATTTCTAGTTTTGTTTTGATTTTGTCTTTTTACTTGTGTGCATTTCAATTGTGATCCCTGAATGCTATTGTTATAGAATGGTACAGTGTTACTGTTAAAGGGGTGGGGCTCTGTTGGAGCAAGTGGGGGGGGGGGGGGGGGTTATAATTGTATGAATCTAATTGTATCTGCATTGCATTCTGTAAAACGTCAAAAATACCAATAAATAAACCTTGAGAAGAAAAAAAAATGTGTTGGTCAATGTAGATGCATTTACTAGGCCTATCTTAAAAAAGAGAGAAAGAGAGAGAGAGAGTGTTCTGACCAAAGAAAGAAGTTTCACAAACTTCCATAGTCGGGAATTGAACCGTGGCCGGCCACGTGCAAAGCCGGCGCATTTCCTCCACACTATCCTCACGATCTAGAAATTGTTGTCAGTATTATATTAGAACATGTTACTCTTAACGGTACTTCCATATTTAAGCGCTCGGCAATGCTTGCCCAAGCAGCTTAGCGATTTTTCTTTATCACTACAGTATTCCTTTTTTTGGTTATGATGGGTTTGTACTCCTCGTACAGTTCCATCAATCATTTTTGCTCTAGTCTTTTCTGCCATTTTCTCGATGATTCAACATTCACGATTCTGGGCTGGCTTCATATCCCGTGAACGCGAGTAACACATGACAACGTTAACCTGGCTTAAATTAGCCTCAACAAGGCGCAGCTGAAATGCATTAATGGAATGGGTTTAGCCGCAAGTGGAAGTTGGCGTTAGTTCTAACCAGGCTTAACCAGGTAAGCGCTGCTTTAATTAGCGAGTTTGGTGGAATACCCCTCTGGTCTTGGTGTCTAAAGATATCCCAGTTGGTGTTTTCAAAACAGTCCTGCAGCTGCTGTGAGGCACCGTCAGGCTATGTTGTAACAGACTTTATAATGGGGGATGTTTTTTTCCTGAGGGGGGTGTATGCTGGTGTCAGGAAAAGGGAGATATGGTCAGACCAGCCCAGGTGAGCTAGCTTTGTAGTACTATAGCCATGTTTGATATTTTTATAGGCTTTATCCAGAGTATTCCCCCCCTAGTGGCGCATTTAATGTGTTGGTATAGTTTAGAAAGTACTATTTTCAAGTCAACATGGTTAAAATCACCTGCAATAACATGCACAGCATCTGGATATTTATTCTGTTGAAGGCTGATGGCGTTGTACAAGTGGCTGTGGCTGAGCTACCATTAGCGTATGGTGGTATGTACACAGCCGTCACTATGACAACGGTAAACTCCCAGGGGAGATAAGCCGGTCGGCACTTAATCGTTATATATTCCAGGTCTGGGGAGCAGTGACTGTCGATGGTGATATTGTTCGTACACCAGTTATTATCCACATACAAGCATACTCCCCCTCCCTTCCTTTTTTCCGTAGTTGCTGTTTCTGTCTTGGCAATGGGCTGTGCAGCCTGCTAGCTCAATTGCTACGCCCGAAATGGAAGAGTTTAGCCAGGTCTCTGTGATCAGAAATATACAACAGTCCTGGATGAGTCCATTTGTTGCGATCTGAAGTTTGAGTTTGTCCATTTTGTTTACGATTGATCTGGCGTTAGACAGGAAGATACTGGGAAGTGGCAGTTTGTGTGGATGTCTCCTTAATTGAACGAAGATACCGGATCGGCAGCCCCGCTTCTGCCTCCTCTCTCTGCCCCGTCTCCGCCTTCTCCCTGCGGGGATGGTAATCCACGCAGAGCCAGGGGACCTGGCGATATCCACTGGTATTCCGTTTGTGTGAATAAAGTCACTGCTTACAGAGTGTTCGCACTGTAATCCGATCCTAAGGATATCCTGACGGCTGTAAGGATACACACAACTAACTGTACATAAAGATACATACAAAACAAACGAAACAAGCGAAAAGCACCGAGAGCGAGAGTTCAGAACCGTTGCGTCAGAGCGCGCCGCCATCATGAGAAAATGATAATCTGATAACAATAATGTATCATATATTTTAGAATATTAAAATAGGGAGAACAGATGATATCATAATGAATATTTAAATAAATGAAGGAACACAGAGCTGAAATCAACAATCATTCATCTGCACTTGGAAACGAGGAAACAGCTATCTACTCTTAGCATAATGACTGGAAACGGGGGGGAAAACGCTAGTTATTCTCTTGGCATATGTCACGGTTTGAAGTTGGGGAAAAAGGTGTTACCTTTACAGCTCCCTCTCTCCGAAACCGTAGTTGGGAGCGAGCTAATCTCATGCTAACTTGGCTCGTGGCAGGTAACTTGCCTCAGGTGGTACGGGTTAACGGCCGAAGGAAAATGAACTCGGGCTTTATTAGGCATTAAAGGCACTTTTACTAGCATTTATAAACTCTCGGCTGGAGCATGGACCGTATTCACCCCGTAGACTGACCTAGACAGTTAACACACTACACTTTCCCTATACACTACCCACAACACACCTGTCCGACTACGTCACACATACACATTGTTCTCAATAAGCCGCCAGAGGGAGACTGAGATTGCAACAAAGGGGTAAAAGAGGGGTGGACCCAAATGCAGCCAAAAAGGTAACTGCAAAAAGTATTTATTTAATTAACCAAACAAGACAAAACTAAAGTTAATAAACCAAAAACACAAAAGGACACAGGAGGCCAGACACAGGAACACCAGTGGCCTGTACTAGGAAGCAGTAACTTAAGCGTTAAGCCTGGGTTTTCCGTCCTACGATGCTGGTTCACTTATTACCGGGATAGATCGCCATGGTAACATACGCTGCAGAGCTAACCTGCTCCGGAGCAGATTATGTTCCTGACAAGAGATCAATGTGTAGAAAAGCACTGCTTACTGACCAATCAGCTCTCTTGGAAAATGGATTAAAAAAAAAAAGAAGCTCGGTGGATCGTGGATCGGGTCTCTTAGGAGAACTAGAGTGTTCAGAGACCTGCAAAACCCTTTTGTCTGACCCTGACGGTGTTTTATATGAGAGATACAGATTATCATCAGAGGGCATGATTTATCTGTGACCACTTTGAATTATGTTTTTATATTTATTTTATTTGCTCCCAAGTCCGTTTTACACCGCCGGGATTGCAGCTGAAAGAATTAGGCTGATATTGTCATACACCACGTTATAAAAATACATCTAAGCAACACATTCATTTGTTCAAAGTTATTTTTTCTGCTTTTTATTGCGGGAGGACAGTGTGAGAGTTAAAGGGGCGAGAGAGAGTGATGACATGATTTAAAAGAGGGCAGCAGGGTGAATTTAAACCCGGGACCGCTGCAGGGAGGCGGTAACTCTACCACTGAGCTATCAGCACAGTTAACACATTTAGTTATGTGACGGGTGGGAGGGGGACACCTGGCGTTAATCCTAACAATCAGAGCGCAGCGAGTCACCGGCCACGTCCCCCTCACGTGACCAGAAGTGACGCGGGTAAATAGAACGCCGTGCAGTCAGTTTTCCTTTTCAAATCGAACGGCGCGACTAATCCAGTGGTGAGAGTGCTGTTAATTCTGCCGGCGGTGATTCAACACAAAACGGTGTACCGTTCGTCTGTGGTCTGGTCGTAATTATCAGCTGTAGTCGTCCTCGTCCGTGTCGGGTGGATGGCTAGCAGAATGAATGGTTGGTGAAGATTTTATCAAGAAGCTGATTGTAGCCACTGTTTTTCCCTAGGTTATCATTATGGGTCAAAGCTATGTTGCATAGCTACTCTGTATGCCTTATTTGAGTGTAAAACCACCTCCAATTTGTTTTTCTTTGTTTTATTTTGGTGAGGCGTGTTTTCTTTTCTTTTCTTTTTTTCAGCCGGGGCTGGGAGAATTTAGAGTGTAGTGGAGACTGCATGTTCAGTCCAGTGGGTCTGTTTTGGCAGTAGCCAGTGGTGCAGTGAGGCCTTTCCCTAAGTTTGTGTGCAGTAACATTAGCCTACGAGTGTTGCTTGATTTGCAGTGTACTTTTTGACTAGATGGTGTGTCAGTGAACTAGTTAGAGGACTCCATTGATAATATATATATATATATATATATATATATATATATATATATATATATATATATATATGCGGCTAGCCTCATTATAGTCCTGCTCTGATTTGTCCCTCTGAATGATTCTACTCTCAGCTGGCTTCTCCTTTTCCCTCGCCCTTAGTGGAATGCTTATGCCCGGGTTTGGCGTGATTATGTACCTGGCTTTTCTTTTGGTACCGAACAGAGTAGATTTAGTGTGCCGAGTTTTGGGTTGATTGTTGTGTGCTGTGCTTTTTCTTTTTGAAGCAAACAGAGTAGGTTAATCTAATGCAAGTAGTGACGTACACCTAGTGTTACAACTTGTGAGTGTGTGGAACAGTTAACGAAATCTAATTTATTCTGTTTATCCCTCTTCTATTCCAATATTTATTGTTAAGTATTTATTGACACATGTCCATATGTTTTTATTCCAAACAAATTCAGAAAATAAAGTGCAGTATTTTTGTACATTGTCTCCTCCCTCATTCATTCACTTGAATACCTGTTAGTGGGGAATACTGGAATTACACTGTAGCTTGTTAGCCCTGACACTTGGTTGTAGTCTTAGGGTTGGCTAGGTTACAGTTAATCAGTCAGATCTAATAGTTCCCTTATGATGGGGCAGTCATATTATAAAACTAATACTATTAATACAACTTACGCATTCACACAGTCGGCGAGTTTTTGCCAGCTGTCCTTCCTGCATTTGGCAGATGAAACTGTTGCTTTTTGCTTGTATTATATGTTTAACTTCTTTGTATTTCTGTAAGATTATGGTTCCCTCCTCGTACGTGAAATATGCTGCTCCGCTGCCTGTAGACTGATCCATGTTTGTGATTGGTCAAATGCTGCAAACCCCGCCTCTTTTATGTGCATGTGCTCATAGCTGGAAAGGGAAACCCTGGGTTGACTTAACAAGTTGATAACCAGCATCGTGTGACCGCTTATCTCTGATTACCTTTGTTAGGGTTACTTAAGCTGGATAACTGAAAGATAACCTGGTGTGTTGAACTTGCTTCGTAGTACAGGCCCCAGGTAGTGCAGCATGCAGGGAAATGAACCAAGGGAGGCAGAGAGCTGACGATGGACAGGTGAAACGCATTAGGGCGGGTAGGTAATCAACAAGAGAAGGTGGGGGAGTCAAGACAGCGGAAACAACAAGGACCAGGAAGTACGAGACCACATGGGACAAAAACTACAAAATAAAACAGGAAAGGAAACATTGAAAAACACAGATCATTCAACATCGGTCTGTTGTTTGTCACCATGACAACAACAAAGAAGAAACAGATTAAACATACCCAACTGATGAGCTTATCGGCCTGTCGTCCCTCAGTTACAAGCTGCTGTGGCTCCACAGGAGTATCTCATCATTCTTCAGTATTTCTGGCTGGTTTCCTGGGGGCCCCTGGGGACCTCCTGGAAGTCGTCCAGACAACCTGGAGGCCAGAACGTCGGGTCTCAGCGAGACAAGCAGAGAGAAGGAGGAGGAGACGGACTTTCAGCAAGAGCTGAAGGACGAGGATTTAATTACACCTCTGTCCATTCACCTGTCCATCACACACACACACACACACACACACACACACACACACACACACACACACACACACACACACACAGTCAACAGACAACAAAAACGTGCACACATTTGCACAAACATGCACACACATACAAGGTTACAAGGTTCATACAAGAGCGTTATACAGTGAAATGTAGTTTGTAAAGTTTTATACATCAGAAAACATACAAAGAAAACCCAAACTATGTTATATTGTGAAGGGTGGAAAATATATATGACAGCAGAGGTCCCGCCCCTTCCTGTGTCCCACATAGGACATCATCTCAGAATAAAAATGTATGGTAGATAATGTAAAGAAACAAATAATTGTTTTGATCCCATTTGTGTCATGAATTACACATATGATGTTTGTCAATTTAACAAATACATTTTGAAGTCTTGCTCGTTCTTTCTCTTCCCATGTGATAAAGAAGAGTCCTATCTCTTCCTGATAGAGTTTTATCAGGAAGACTCCCACTTTAATTTTCCCCTCTTTCACTGTCATTCACAAATCTCTCTCTCTCTGTGTCTCTCTCTCTCTCTCTCACAGGCTTCTTCAGCTGACTGTGGGTGATCACTATAGACTACTATAGGCTTGATGCAACAGCGCCCTGATCAGATGATCTAGAAACCCTGATGTCTGATAAAAGGGCCAAGAAATCTGTCTCTTCCTGAGCTCGCATTTCACACTCCTTCTGATGTCACTCCAGGCTCCTCTAATGCAGACAATACCTTGATTTCCACACTGCAGTCTGTGGTAGGCTCCATTCACACAATCAATGCACGCCTTCAGTCCCTCGAAGAAGCATTAGCTCTCGTGTTCTAGCACCCCACATCATCATTGATCAAAGCTGCTCAATCTTCTCTGGCATCCGCCGTCTCAACTCACTCATTAGGTTGGGTATACATCAGCAAGCTGCAGAAAACCCACTTGCCTAAAGTCTAAAATCATACAGTATATTAGTCAGCATCATCCTACCATCTCCGGAGTGTGACAAAAAACAAACAAACTCTTATTTATCTCTAACACCCACCTGAACAGGTTCTGGATGCTTAGCAGGAGGCTAATTCCCCCATTGGCCCTTCCGTGCCGTTTCGGATCGTCTGGGCCCTCTGACTCATTCACAGCGCCATACTGACACCCACGGTCAATTCTGTAATAATTTCAACTAAAGCGTTTGTACATACCCCAAACATAAATTACATTGCAAGGACACTTACCCATAAACATAAATAAAGTTAAAGGTAAAGTTAGAGTTAAAATAAATTAATTAATATTAATATATACTTAATCTCTGCTGCCTTCGCTGAACATAGGCTGTTCAGCTATTCAGTGAAGCTAAACACTCCTTCCATAGTACTCTCCAGGAACAGGCAGTATTTCAGTGTGAGTGTGAAATTCCAAGGCAGAACAAAACTTATGTACATCCATTTTGAAGTAATTTCACATAGCATGTACAAAATGCTAGCAAGTTAACACAATGGCAAACATGCTGATAGTTATTAACCTAACATCGGTAATGTGCTGCAACAATAATGAATGTTTCATTACATATGTTGGGACCTCAAGTTTTGTGCCTATGAAACAAATGATAGATGCAAATTAAATTGTTTCTGAACATTAAGATGGGAGAGTTTTCTGTCTGTATTCATCAGCCTGTTGGACTGATCTCGCCCCACTATCTATGAAACCAACCTGTGAACTCCAGATTCCAGTGATTAGTCCATCAGCAGTAGGCCTAGAACTCAAAAGTTGCAACTGATTGAGCTTTTTCGACTCAGCAGACCAACTGTGAATCTCCCTCTCTCTCCTGGGACCTCCCAACCAAGACAAGAATTCGTGGCCGAGACACAGCTCAACCCGAAATTCCTTCATCCACTTAACAAGAACTTAAAGGACAGCAACTTTGTTTCACATGAACAACCAAGAACCAACCCTTTGTTGCATAATAATAATATAATAATAATAATAATAATAATAGGATTATTAATTTAATTAATAAAAACGGGGGACAAGGGAAGGTGTGTCTGGCGCATGGGGGAGATACCTTTGCGGACGCAGCCAACAGCCATAGAAATCGCTAACCGGCTATATTCAGGCTACTTCCGGCTGCTTCCGACTACTTCTGGCTTCTTTGTTATTATAGTACAAAATTGATCCCATTATAGCCAGAAGAATGCTGCTACGTGTTTTATTATTAGGTCAAGCAAGTTACAAGTCAAGTCATAGCTTAGATCAAGCAAGTCACAGGTCAAGTCAAAGAAATATAATAAGCTGGAAGACAACCATCTTAAAACTTTGAGAGACTGCAGCCTAGGTTTTATGCAGCCCTGCTTTGCACAAAAGGGCTAACAAATAGAGGAAGGGGATATAAGGTTAAAGAATAATTATAAATACTCACTAGGACCAGCAGGATCAGAATGACTAGGAATGACTACAGGGCCAGGTGTACCAAACAATAATTACCAGACAGAGTACTCAACACAGTAGTTTATCTTGGGTCTACTCTTTCATGTCAGAGACAACTTTACACATAACTTGGTGTCTTAGTGTAAGCATGTGTGCGTATGTGTGTGAGAGAGCAAAAGTCACATCACATAGTAGAGAGATTACCAGTTGCTAGGTTCGCCCACATGCAACAGGAAACAAACAATAGAAAATATTTTATTATTATTATTATTCACCAATTAACCAAGACAGCAATGACTTGTCGAGTCATTTCATGCAAGTCTAAGTCGAGTTTCAAATCATGGATAGCAAGTCCAAGTCAAGTCAAGTCTTTTCTCACTGTTGATCAAGCAAGTCACAAGTCCTCAATCTGGCGACTTAAGTCTGACTCAAGTCACTAGACTCGAGTCCCCCATCTCTGGTGTGTAAGACACAGCAGGATTCTGGGTCGGGTGTGAGCAGTACTGGAGTGGAACCGGACCGGTAGTTTTATAATAAAAATGTCATCCAAAATCCGCTCTGCTTGCGCTGCCTGCTACCTCAATTCCACTTGCGCTCACATGTGCTGATGCAGGCTGAGTGTTGACTAGAAAGATGTGCAGACGGACTTGTCAGTCAAGTTTCAGTCATGTTCATGTTGTTCTCTATAGTGATTACTTTGAGACACCGCTACTTGAAAACAACATCAAGCCATGCGTCATATTCCGACGTGATGACGTATGTAGGCGAGTCTTCTCTGACGGTAAGTGCCTTGCGTCGATACTCACTGCAGTCTGTTTCTCTCGCTAGCCTAACTCTGTTAATTTAACGTAGTTTCCCTGTTCAGTGGCTAACTACCGCTAAGTTTAAGCTTGAACACACACTATCCCAATTACAGCATTGCATTTTCTAAGTTGCCTTCTCGCTAAATTTGCAGTTGTTTACACGCTATCTCTGTTAGCTACTTTAGCGCAACAGCTAGCCTAGCAGCTACGATTGCTTCTCTCTTTCCCTGTCCTCCTTCTGTTCTCTCCTGCTCGGTGTGTCTGATGTTTAGCTACTTCTCCGCCTCCTTTACTGATGAGGGTACATGTAATAAATGTAATTCACTTTTTGCTTTGGAGGCAAGGATAAATGATTTGGAAACTAAGCTCCGCACCAACAGTCCTCCGTCGGCTGCCGCTGTAACCAGCCAGCTGACGCTAGCTGTAGACGATGCAGACTGACATAGTGTAGCAGGTAGCCATCCCCCCGCTCATAAGATTCATAAGATATAAAACATAAAAGCTATGCTTTGGTAGCACCGTTCAGTGAGATAATGGCTGTTGGGTAGTGTTGGGGTAGTAGCAGGAGCAGATTTGGTTATCAACAGCTAATTATTAATGTCAATATGATTATCGATATTAATAATTATATTTAATATATTATTATGATATAATCATGAATATACGGGGCACCACCCTGGGATCAGGGAAAAGATAACCTAAAACTGTAATCAGTCTCAATATAAAGGTTTAATACTCACATGCCAATCATCGTGATCATTGGCATAGAAGTATAAAAACAATCGAACAATTAAAAAGGCGTGAAATTCAAGCACTAGCCTTCATAACCTGCTGTTATCCAGTGACATATACACAAGCACAAGAGACTGCTAGTTATAATATAAGATGTATTAAAATCAGTAATAATGATCACAATCAATAACATTGCAATTAACAAAGCCTCATTACCTAACTACCTAACACACTAAAGCTAAACAAAGGAAGAGACACACGTGGAGTGTGTGTGCGTGTGTGTGTGTGTGGAGAGAGAGAGAGAGAGAGAGAGAGAGAGAGATGGCCGGGCGCAACCACCAGGTGGAGCTATTCCTCACAGCGTTCAGGGGCGGAGCCGCTCACGTCAGATAGAATAGCGAGAGAGGGAGAGAGAGAGGGAGAGATGGCCGGTACAGCCACCAGATGGAGCTATTTCCTTAGCGTCTGGAGAGGGAAACAGCTGGCGGAGGATACGTGTGGGGGGGGTCGTATGTGTGCGTGTGTGTGTTAGCGGGACACAAACAAAGAGAGGGAGAGAATGCGCGCGCAATATTCGAAGGCTCAGGAGGCGTGTCACTATCACACGGGAGCTCGGGAATGAACTGGCATTCGTTCAGCGGGACCCCGGTCCTTTAACTGATAGTAGACCGCTTACTGAGCTCGCGAATGTGAATGTGTTAGTCAAAACACCGTTACAGAAATCAACCCAGTGGCGTGGGTACACAATCAGCCTTCGAATACTACAATACAGAAAGCCACAAACTTGGCGGTCCGTGATCAAAACTTAAAACACGTTAACAAGAATTACAAGCCGGTCCTACACTATCGAATCTATGCTTCTGCCCAGACAAATAGCCTCTTACTTGTGTCCATGTGAGGTTTTCCGTCCCATGCGGTGATGGCGTTTCTTGACACCGGCGACGGACGGTAGTTCGCGAGTCCTCGTTTGGCGACGGAGGATGCGACGAGTCGGTTGAATCCAAACGAGGGCGGGGCGTAGAAGTTATCCTCCTCGCGGATCAACTTAGTTGAAGAAAACAGTTCGTGTTTTCTCCCTTCTGCAGGCAACAATAAAATTGCGGGGCTCGGCGATTTAGTCAGCGGGGCTCGGCGATTTAGTCAGCGCTCAGACAAGAGCGGGTCGTAGAAGTTATCCTTCTTGCTGGCAGCTGGGACAGAGAAAGTGTTTATTCTTCCTTCCGGGGGCAAACAGGAGAGTCGCGCGGTCGCGGCGATCTCCTCAGGATCCAAAATGATAAAAAAAAAACATTTTTTTTTATGGATCTGTATCTCTTGCCAGCAGTTCAAACAGTTTGTGATTGGGGTGTGATGAGTCTTTTTGAAGATGGAATTGGCCTTTTTGAGGCAGCGGGAATGGTGCAGTTCTGGTTTAAGTCCTATTTATCCAATCGATCTCAGTGTGTGCATGTCAATGAAAAATCCTCCAGGCACACTGAAATTAAATACGGTGTTCCTCAAGGTTCTGTGCTCGGACCAATTCTTTTCAACTTATATATGCTTCAGGCAATATCATAAGAAGACACTCTATAAACTTCCATTGTTATGCAGATGATACTCAACTATATCTATCAATCAAGCCTGAAGAAACCAATCAGCTAGTTAAACTCCAGGCATGTGTTGATGACATAAAATCCTGGATGACCTGCAATTTCCTGATGTTAAACTCAGATAAAACGGAAGTTATTGTACTGGCCTAAACTCCTCCGAAGCTCGCTGTCTAAAGATATAGGCACTATTAAAGCTATGGTCTATGATTTGAAAGGTTTGAAAAAAGCACCCCCCCCCCCCCATTGATCTTCGTTCAATATATTTATAAGGAGACGGTGGATTGACTTTAGCTTGACTTTATTCCCACATGTCATATCTCAACACACGTGCATGCTCCTGCTGACTTCCTGTATCGTCGTCTGTATTCGTGCGTACTGACGTATGCTCAATCACAGATCGTAACAGGTTTACATGACATCTCACCCTTTTAGTCTGGAGTTTCCTACCGTATTAAACAAAACAACTATCTATAAGAAACACTCTGAATATACCTTTTGTATTAAATCCGTATTCTTCCTTTCAAGATACCCATGTATCAAATAAGCATAACTTCTCCTTTTCTATTTATCAATATTATTCTTTTCAAACTTACAGTTTCGGTAATACAAATGAACAAGCAAATATAAAGAAACATTCTGTTCAGACCTCTCTTTTCTTTTCCTTTTAACATAAACTGGTCTGTAATTATTTATAAACATTACTAGTTAACACATTTCTTCTGACTAGTAAGTCAGCTTGACAGCAGGTTTGACAGCACATCCAGAGCGTGTCCTCACAACTCTGGGTGACGATGTTAAAGGAGAAATCCGGTAATTTTTTACCACATTTTCGTTGTCCCCAGGGTCATCCCGACTTATTAGAAGCAAAAAACCAGACAAAAATTGATGTTGCCTAGCCCAAGATCTGGCAGCCTTCCAGACTCGCTCCAATGCTAACCCATAGGGGCAAGTTTTATCTACTTTTCTGGGCCTCAGAAAATAATTCCAAGACCAATGCAACACAGGTTGGGTCCGTACGAGACACGACAGCGCTCGTTTAGCTCAAATAGTGTGGCAAAACAACATAAATATGTTTTTGCATGGAGTTACTCACCTCAAATCACCCCTTAGACTTTAGCAGTAGATAGCTGAGCGCGCACTCGTCCCTCCCAGTCACCGCAGAAACGAAAACGTTTTACTCTTAGTTTTGATTTTGTATCCATAAAGAAACGATCAAGCAGTCCAGTCGTCATGTCCATAATAAATCCATGAAGCTGAAATCAATTAGAACACTAGACTGTCGATGTACATATCTGTGTTGATAGAAAAATATTTGAAACAAAACTAACCTCGCATCACATGAATCATCCATTTTTTGAGGGACTAGTTTCTCAGCAGCAGCGGTATTTTACTTTGCTCCGTCGGACTCAAAACTCTAAGACGCGCTGCTCGGAATCCAGCTGGTAAATACACACCTGAACACCGCCGATTTGGGTGGAAAAAAACTCCTCCTCAGAGTCTTCAAAAGTTTCAGTATATTCTCCAAAAGTGGCCATTGGACTTCCGGTGACGCCATGTTGGAGGCAGCAGCCTAAAACTAAGCGCCGTCAGTCCAATTGCTAATTTCCTAACAAAACTGCATAAAACTCAGCAAACTTGCATAAACCCGACATGGCAACCTCTTTGAGAGGCAAAGGCTCAAAACAGGAGCATATGAAGGACAAAAACGAAAACTTGAAGCAGCTAACTTTAGCTCCGAGTGCTGCGACGGATGCTAGCACAGGCAACCCTGGGTCGAAAATATTAGCTGAACTGGAGAAGTTAAGGAAGGAGAACCTAGACGGACATGCGCAGACCAGACTGTTGCTGACCAAAATTGAATCCTCCATGGAAGAACTCAGAGAGGAAATGACTAAACTTGAAAAAAGAACCACGGAGGCGGAGGGACATATTGGTGCTGCGGAGGATACAAATAGAGAGAGCCCACCGATCCCTGACAGCTTAGCCGAAAAACCCCACTGCTGCTCCGAGATCACTGATTGTCAAGTTTCTGGACTACTCCGTAAAAGACACTATTCTGTGACAAGCCTGGAGCCAAAGGCCGCTACTCTACAAAACAGAACCGATATTCTTTGACCATGATTATTCCCCAGAGTTGCAAAAGAAGAGAACCCAGGTGCGGGGTGCTGTCAAACAGTTAAAACAGAAAAACATCAGCGCCAAATGCATCTACCCAGCACAGCTAAGGATCATCACTGGTGATGGTGAAAAGACGTACTCGACGCTAATACAGGCTCTCCCAGTGCTACCTGGGAGAGCACTGGGAGAGCCTGGGGATTCATATTCGGGTGGCTGAGAGGGAGTGGATGGAGAGCGAGATGTCCCGCTACAGGTGGAGCACTGCGGGAGGGGGATGAGGGAGAGACCCGGCGGTGTTACCAGCTTTGGATGTCAAGGCTCTCCTCTATGGAGATGAATAATGCCGAGTTTCACTTCAGGGAGCTTAAAACAACCAACGTTAGGATGTATATCAAGTTCTACTACAATGGACGGAGTTCAGTAAGATGCGAGTAATACCCGCATACCGAGCAGCAACGACCGCTTCACCAGCCGGACATCAGCAGCTCCGACGCTGTGCTTGTGTTCCCCACAGAGGAGCAGTCACCCTCCTCAGCCCAGGCTACACCAGGGACTGGTTCATGTTCAGGTTTGAAGTAGTTAAACAACAAAATAACACTGAAAAGTCCAGTTGGGTATTTGGAAGCCCACTTTGTTCTATTCTTTTCTTCATTCTTCGTTTGTTCTGTTCTGCCTTGAGATTGGACTTGAGTCACTGTTATTATGCATAATTTCAGTTGATCTTGATTTTATGTGTACTTGGAAACTGCTGAGAGGAGAGCATACTAACAAACGCAAATCAATGATATATGGATAGTTCAAACTGTATTAGTTATAATGTAAAGGGTATAAGTAGTCCAATTAAGAGAAAAAAAATATTCAACCAACTTAAAAAACTGCATTGCTCTATAGCAATGATACAGGAGACTCACTTGTCACAAAAAGAGCATCTAAAATTAAGGAGAGAATGGGTGGACCAGGTATATAGCTCTTCCCTTAAAAACGGGAGGAAAAGAGGAGTCGCCATCCTGCTAAATAAATCAGTTTATTTTAGCCACGAAAAAACAATTGAGGATAAGGAGGGTAGATATGTGATGGTGATAGGCACTATAGGAGGTAATAAAGTTACACTAGTTAATCTGTATGCCCCGAACGAGGATTGTCCATATTTCTTAAAGATGATTGCATCTCTATTAGTGGACAAAGCAGAGGGAATTATTTTAATAGGTGGAGACTTCAACTGTGTTTTGAGGCAGCATGTAGATAGGCTTCCAGCCGGAGTGGGCCATATGCCCAAGAAATCAATAACTCTGCATGCAATGATGGATGAAATGGGCCTGGTGGAGGTCTGGCGCCACCTACATCCTAGAGAAAAAGAATATACTTTCATGTCCCAGGTACATGGCAGCCATTCTAGACTAGACATGTTTTTGATATCAGGAACGGATATTTACAGAGCAAGTGAATGCAATATAGAACCAATAACTATATCAGACCATGCCCCTGTCACTGTAAAGATACAGATAGGACCGAAGAAATAGATTAAATATTGGAGACTCAATGTATCATTATTGAACGATGAAGCAATACAACAGGAAATCCGTAAAAACATAACAGACTATTTGAAATGTAATGATAATGACACAGTCTCCCCTTCTACTCTCTGGGAGGCAGCCAAGGTGGTGATGAGGGGCAACATTATTGCTTTTTCGTCCAGATTAAAAAAGCAAAGACTAGCTCAGCAAGTTGAATTAGAAAGGGAAATTAAGAAGTTAGAGACAGTATCAACAATCAAAAACAGATCAAGTTTTGGTATTGTTAAAGGAGCAGAGACAGAAATTGGATGATCTGTTGGTTTATAAGGCAGAGGGAGCGATGCGATTTATTAATAGGAAGTACTACGAATTTGGTAATAGAGCAAGCCGTTTGCTGGCCTTCCAGCTGCGTAAAGCTCAATCTAATAGAGTAGTGCATAAAATAAAATGCCCAAATACTAACCAGGTGCTAACCCAACCAAAAGATATTTCGGAGGCATTTGCTAATTATTACCAAAAGCTGTATACAGAGGAAGAACAACCTCATAAAAAAGAAAAGATTGAATCCTTTCTTAATTCAATCAACTTAACTAGATTAACAGCGGATGAAGCAGATACAATGACGCGTCCAATCACAGAAGAAGAAATCAAAGACAATATTCTCAGACTTAAAAATAACAAATCCCCAGGAGTAGACGGCCTTCCTGGAGAATATTATAAAAGCTTACTAAATGAGTTAACTCCAGTTTTGTGTAGAGTCTATAGTTACGTTCTAGCAGAAGGACACCCCCCTGCATCATGGTCAGACGCAGTGATAAGTGTTATTCATAAGGACAATAAAGATCCCACTCTATGTACATCCTACCGCCCAATCAGCCTCTTATGTGTAGATTTTAAAATCCTGACCTCCATTATAGCAAATAGAATACAAAAATATATAGAAAACTTATAAAACCCGATCAGACAGGTTTCATTAACAACAGACAGGGAACCAATAATGTAAGAAGAGCTTTGAACCTACAATCACTAGCAGCCAATAGGGACACGCCGTCAATGCTTCTCAGCTTAGACGCTGAGAAGGCATTTGACAGAGTCGACTGGACCTAAGTTCTTAGAGCAGACTCTCAGTAAAATGGGCTTCAGTGATATTCTTGTGAGGTGGATTAAAACTTTCTATAAAAAACCCTATAACTTCTGTCCCTGCTCTTCTATATAATCTCAATGAGTACAGTAAAGCTGTGTACACACCGGAAGAACTGCCCGACTCGCGTCGGTAAATTCGGCGTCGGCTACTTAATATGGCCGACTCGAACAACGACATGGGCAGTTCACACCTACGGAATTACAGCCGACGCCATACGTTCCGCGCTTGCGCGAGATGTAATGTCTCCAAAACAACAGGCGGCGCTAATCTGTATTGTGGGCCAAAAAACACGAAAACCGGAAGTAGGCGGTCCTCTCTAGACCACCTTCTTCGATTCCACTGGTTATCTGGTATGTTTACCATCGTCACTTCCGGGCTTCACTGATTCGCTAGTCAAGCTGCTAGCCTCCACCAATCAGAATGGTAAAAGAATGACTGACTCGAATGGCGGATTACACATTTGAATCGGCTGAAATGAACGCCGACGTGGGCCGATTCGAGCGACCACACCAAGTAGACTCATGTCACGGACGCCGACTCTTTCAAAGACGCAGATTTTCGGTCCGGTGTGAGCCCGCCTTAAGGTGTCGGGGTACAAGGTGAATACGAACAAATCTGAAGCCATGATGATTGTTGGGGGCTGGCCCTCCCAGTTGGATGACCTGGTCTCTTTTAGAAGATCCAATCAGGGATTCAGATATCTTGGTGTTTATATTACGCCTAAAACCACACAACTATTCTCCTCTAACTACGATAAGCTGATCAGGGAAATTAAAAAGGACTTTAATAGATGGGATGTGCTCCCCTTGTAACTCTTTGGCAGAATAGAGTCCGTGAGAATGAATGTTCTGCCAAGACTACTATTCTTGTTTCAGTCCCTCCCTATCTTAGTACCACAATCCATATTTAAGTTATTAGAAAAATTTATATCAAAATTAATTTGGCAAAATCAAAGACCAAGAATACGGTTGAAAGTATTGATGTCAGCAAAAGAGAAAGGAGGCTTAAACCTGCCTAATCTAAAATTGTATTACTGGGCAGCTCAGCTGCGAGCGATGGTGGCATGGGTTGTCGGGGACCTGGAGACCGGATGGGTTTCTATTGAACAAAACTCCATACCAGGGGTAGCCCTGTCTAGTCTTCCATTTCTTAGCCAGCAATCTCAGAAAAAAATTAAAATCAATAATATGTGGGTCATGCAAACACTGAAAGTCTGGAATTTAGTCCAAAAACAACTAAAAGGAGTTGTAACCCTGTCACGGGCCATACCTATAGTCAGGAACATAGAGTTTTGACCATCCATGTCAGACAGGACCTATAAAAGATGGACGGACAATGGTCGGATAATAATTAACCAACTCTTGGATGGACAAATATTCCAAACTTTCTCACAACTTAGAGATAAGTTTGCCCTGCCTTCAAGTGATCTATACAGGTATTTTCGAAATTACGAAAAATACAGACTGGGAACACCTACAAAAGGAACCTACAAATATAGAAAGCCATTCTATACACCTGTCTGAACACGGTTCCTCAACAAAAAAAACAAATATCTCACATGTACAATAAATTAAGGATAGATATGTCGGATAATACACTACATATCAAACAGCAATGGGAACTGGAGCTAAATGCAATAATAGAGGATTACTCTTGGGAAAACATATGTTCCAGATGCTATGGGGGGTTGGAAGCCAATTCTATAAAGAATTTGACTGGAAGGTCAAAACCAGGTTCTTCAGGACACCGATAACAACTTTTGCCTCCAAAAACAATCCCAGCAACAAATGCTGGAGGAACTGTGGTATGATCGGTGACCATACTCATATATGCTGGGACTGCCCGAAAAATACAAACATTTTGGAAAAAGGCCAAAGAAGAACTGGAAAAAATTCTGACCCTCCCCATGGACCCTCTGTTGTTTTTATTGTATGTATTCCCTGACCACATGTTTAACACAGACCAATGTTATATACTACATGTTTTGTTGATGATTGCAAGAAAAATTATTACTATTAACTGGATGAAGCCTAACCCCCCCACCGTCGCTCAATGGTTACAGAAAGTAAAGCATGTTTACTTGATGGAATACATGACTGCCCAGCTACAGCTAAAAGTACCCATTTTTATGAGAAGATGGACTCCAGTTATTGAATATTTTGCTTAAGACTCTTATACCTCAGAAGCTAAATTCTATCTTAAATAACTAATGTAACTACAACCATTTGACTTATCTTTGCTGCTAGTGTGTGTGCTCTACCTTTTTATACAATGATATTTATGCATGACAGATGAGACCCAATCTCGAGATGATGTTCTGTTTGTGATGCTAATTGCTTGTTGATGTGCATAAAAGGCAATAAAGTAAAAAAAAAAAAAAGGGGGGGGGGATTGTGAGATTGAAGAAACTAGCACTGCAGGCTACTCTGCGTCTGTAGCAATGACAGCAAACTATTATACAACCGGTAACTTATAAGTGCTAGGTGATATCAGTCCGCCGCTGCCATAGCCTACTAGGAAGTATGACACGCTGCTGCTGCTGCTGCTGAGACATAAATCCTTAAAAATGCAAGGTTGGTTTTATTTCAAACATTCTATCAACACAGATATGTACATCGATAGTCTGCCGTTACAATTGATTTGCCTCGGGTGCACTGTGGAGTCGGTATGAGTGTTTTTAATGCCATGCTAACTAGAACCATTGACTTGCTCTAGCCATAGCACAAGCGAACTCGGCAACTAGAAGAACTGAATGAAATGTCTTGAAAACGTTTCCAGACGTCTCAAACACACCGGCTGAGTTGGAAAATAGGTCTTATGTCCAAAATTCCGAACTATCCCTTTAAACACCGGTTGAATGAATAAATTAAGCTTTGGATGTAGAAATCGTTATGTAAGCTGTGAGAAGCGTAAAAGAGAAGTAGCTCAGCTTCTCCCATAGAAAACAACAACACAAAATGGCGGTCCGACAATGTTTTCGCTCGGTTTTGTAAGGCTCCTGGGCATTTATTTTAATTTTCTTTTGTGAGTGACTGTATACTTGAATTGCAATGGGAACCGAATTAAGAATGAAGTGTAATATGGGTTCTGTGAAGGTGAATTTATGTGTTTTGGGTTAATGTTCATGCTAAAGTGCTGAGTCAGGTTAAAAGAGTATACCGACACGTTGCTCGTATTGTTGTTTACATGTGTAGGATGTGTTTGAACGGGCAGTAGTGTAGTAGAGTCCATAAAATGGAGATTCACAGTGTTAAAAACACAAGTAAAACATGATTCTTTTGGTTAAAAACAGTGATAATGTAACTTTGAGTACGCAAATGTGTTTTGTGGTTTCATCCCGTGTTGGGAACGTGGTACAGTTAATGAGTTTGGACAACTTATGGAGTATGTTTAGTGAATGAAACAATTCAGTGAAGAACTGAATATGTTTGTGACAGTCCTGCTACAGCGACAACAAATCTTGCGCAGTCTCAGTACGCTAGTTGATAGTGTTGATAGCACTAGTGGGAGTCGCGTGTGCAGACTGCAGTCTCTCATCAGCAGAGTGAGATCGAGCAAGAGCTTCCAAAGCTAGCTAGCTCGTACTTGCCATTGTCACTGTTTTTCGACTCCAGGTGTACTCAAAGTGACCCTCGCATGACTGTCCAAGATTTGTCACTGAACTGGCTTGAAAACAGCTCCAGAGTGAGGACGGCAGACGGAAACTTGCGCAAGACTTGCATTGTTTTGGCTACGGGCTGCTGTTTAGCTGTAAGCAATCGTTGCTATGTTGTAACATAGTCATACATATGGACATAACAGCTTCATGGATTTATTACGGACATGGCGACTGCACTGCTCGATTGTTTCTTTATGGATAAAAAATCGTTTTCGTTTCTGCGGTGACTGGGAGGGATGAGCGCGCACTCGGCACTCTACTGCTAATGTCTACCGGGTGATTTGAGGTGAGTAACTCCATGCAAAAACACATATTTCTGTCGTTTCGCCACACTATTTGAGCTAAACGAGTGCTGTCGTGTCTCGTACGGACCCAACCTGTGTTGCATAGGTCTTGGAATTATTTTCTGAGGCCCAGAAAAGTACGGAGTAAGACAACTTCGAAAAAGATTTGTCCATGATTCTAAACATTCGTATTCGTAAATAAAACAGTTGTACACAAAATTCTGCTGTCATACACATGAGTCTGGGAAATTGTTTGGGTTAGGATTGTTTTTATGTGAGTATGAATCTAAAAGCTGGGAGTACAACTCTAATTTCTACGACTACGAAGTCTTCACAACACGAATTCAGTTTGTGGGTACGAGTAGAAAAAAGTGTTGGAATGACGTCACATAGGTCACAGGCAGGTCACAGGGGAAAGTAATCGAACCCGAATGATGCGCCGAAGCCGGGGATGGCGGACAACAGTGCACCCATGGACACCGCCGGTCACTCAGGGGAAGCATCATCACAGGTAAAGTCAATAACACATCCAACATTTATTTATTTTTATTTAGTGATTTATTTCATGAAATTGTACTGTTTTAAATAATACACAGTTCATGGACGTAAAGATATACTGCTTTAGCTTACAAGCTAACGACATGCCGGCCGGTGATGCTCAGTTAGTGCTAGCATTAGCTACTAGCAATAGAAGTTGGCTTAAGTTAGCTTATTAGCACTGATGAAAACAAAAACAAAACTAATTTGAGATATAATGTTGACCAAAATACGGCTTTTAACGATTTATAAATTGTGTCAATTGGCGTACAATTCTGTCCATTGTTTAAGTCCGGTTTCAATTCCTCTTTGCTGACTCTGTTCGCGGTCACGTGCAGTTGTTTACAACGAAGCATAAACAATACCACTTGTGTATTTGTGTAGTCTTATCAGTCATAAAGAAGAGATCACGCGTTGCGGTGCGCGTTTGTGTCGCGGTGCTGCAGAGACGAGAGCTGGGACACCGGGTCTGAGGCTCCATTCTCCATGTAATTAGTCGTTTATTTAACAGTGGGCTAATAAACAGAAATAACAGACCAACATTGATAACACTCAATAAAGCCCTACAAGAGTTATTATTATTTGCCTGCAGTCATTTGCTTGAGATCAGGCGCTCAAGTGTGGTTTGCATGAGTCCAGACTGTAGTAATAATAATAATAATATAATAATTGATATTTGTTGTATTAACTTGCATGCTAATGATTGGCATATACAGCTCTGGAAAAATTAAGAGACCACTCCCAAAATGATCACTTTCTCTGGTTTTACTATTTATAGGTATGTGTTTGAGTAAAATTAAATACATTTATTTTGTTTTATTCTATCAACTATCGACAACATTTCTCCCAAAATTGAAAAAGAAATATTGGCATTTAGAGCTTTTATTGGCTAATGACTAAACTAGTCTAAATAACAAAAATATGAAGTCTTTTCAGACCTTGAATAATAATAATAATAATAATAATAATAATAATAATAATAATACAAAGAAAACATGTTGATATTTATTCCTAAAGACCACAGCAAGAATATTTGAACTCAGGAAGAGTTTATAAATCAGTTAAAATATTCTTGCTGTGTTCTTTAGGAAGAAATATGAACCTTTATTCTTTGCATTATTATTATTCCAGGTCTGAAAAGACTTCATATTTTTGTTATTTAGACTAGTTTAGTCATTAGCCAATAAAAGCTCGAAATGACAATATTTTTTTTTTTTCAATTTTGGGAGAAATGTTGTTGGTAGTTGATAGAATCAAACCAAAAAATAATAATTACATTTTACTCAAACACATATCTATGAATAATAAAACCAGAGAAACTGATCATTTTGGCAGTGGTCTCTTAATTTTTTCCAGAGCTGTATATTATTTTGCTAAAATTACCAAATTATTTTGATTGTCTGTCCAGCCTATGTGGAATTGATAGAGTACTGTATGTTGGTAAATGACTATGTTAACAGTGGTATTTAATGCATCAAACTTATTGTTTACAGGGACCAGTAGCTGCTCGGTTATTGGAACGTCTGAAATCAAGGATTACAGATGTGTTGAATCAGCCACACTTGAATTTGGACTATTTACAATACATTGTAAATCAAGAAGCTTTCATTGTGACGGCTGCCTCCAGTACTTTAAACATCCCACCTGAAATTGTGGAGTGTCTTTTATCCCTGCAAAGCAGCCTAACTGACAGTGAATTGGATAATGCAGTCCAGTCCATCAAAAGCCGGATCCCAAATGCGGGATATCGAATGGTAAAAGGCTGTCTGCAAGCCGATCGGCATAGGGTCAAGTGGAATCGGATGAAAGAGTCCATGCACAGATTTGATGCTCCAGGAGTTTTGGAGAGAATGACACGGCTGGGGTGCATAGTGAGGAGGAAATACTTTGTGCAGGGGCCTTTGTCATTAGTCCATGTGGACACTAATCATAAGCTCATACGGTATGACTTATTTAAGATTTATTCACATTTTCATTTATTGGGGGGGTGACTGCTCATTGTAATTTCATATTTTGGTTTGAAGGTACAACATCGTCATATTTGGTGTGATAGATGGGTACTCAAGAAAGGTTTGTCACCTTTTTTTAGATGGACCCAACTGGCAATCTTAGGGAGCAATACTGACTGGCCAATCATATGGAGAAAAAATATGATGTCTGATGTCTGATTTGACAAATATGGACAAACAGGAAGGAGAAGAAATTATCCTCACATCAGTCCAAAAAAAAAAAAAAAAACCTCTTAGAGCTATAAACAGTGTGCGGATAATTCCTCTCCTTTTGTTCTTGATTATCTTTTATCCTGCACCTGGCCTTGTAAGAATATGATGTGCACAAATGTCCTCTTATTGTGAAATGGAAAAATAGACAAACATTTATGCCTGTGAGGAATTCTCTGCTCAGGGCCCCAGTATCGATGCCTGCCTCGCCAAAGAATCTGACCTTAAGTCTACATCTGGGCGATGTCTTCTTCTGCTGCTGCCATTGTTGCATGCCTCTGCTGAAGAGGTCAGTTCTCGAAACACAGATGGAAAATGTGTCTGTTTCATCAACTTGTAAAGCGATCCAATCCAAGATTTCCCCAGCACTGGAATTAAAAACAAAAGACAAAAATTAAACATTAATATAGACACCAACATGTCTTTGAATGCTTTATTTACTTATATATTTCTTGTTCAACACTGAGCATTTGAATAAAAAAAAATTAGACATGGTTATACTGTCTGTATAATTTCATAGCTGTTTGTTACAATTATTCCAGGTGGTTCTTGGGGTGTGGCATGGTACAACAATTGCCACACCTCCTGTAAAGGTGAAATTCTAAGGGCTGAAAGCAGGCCTCATGTAAGTTAAGACAAGAGCAAGGTATGACACAAACATACAATGTTTTTGGATTACCACATTTCTCTGTGATCACATTCCACACATATAACGCTTTTCAAATGGAAAAAGATGATTGATACTGCAGTATCTCTTTAAAGTGTGTATTATCCAGATGACATTATATCCCACCATAATTACCTAATGTAAAATATTACCTTTGAAAGGTACTGATTTGACTGACTGGTACTGATCCACTTGACTCATGGCCATCATTTTTGAAGGTCTGCACACATAAAGAAAACAGCTTGTCCTACATTATCTTGACAGAAACAAGGCAATTCTCTTACATGTAATTTGTCAAATGAACATAGGTATACATGAAAAAAGAAATAAAATCATTAATATTACCGCAATCCGCATGTGGCTGCATGGATCTCAATCATGTCAACTTGAAATAGATTGTTGCACACAGGACACTCTGCTGTCTTAAAAAAGAATTCACAAGGCATGTGAATAAAGGTGGGCTGCACGGTGGTGTAGTGGGTAGCACTCTCGCCTCACAGCAAGAGGGTCCTGGGTTCGATTCCCGGGTCGGCCTGGGTTCCTTCTGTGTGGAGTTTGCATGTTCTCCCCGTGTAAGCGTGGGTTCTCTCCGGGTTCTCCGGCTTCCTCCCACAGTCCAAAGACATGCAGGATGGGGATAGGTTAATTGATGACTCTAAATTGCCCGTAGGTGTGAATGTGAGTGTGAATGGTTGTTTGTCTCTACATGTTGGCCCTGCGATGGACTGGCGTCCTGTCCAGGGTGTACCCTGCCTTCGCCCAATGACAGCTGGGATTGGCTCCAGCCCCCCCGCGACCCTGAATACAGGATAAGCGGTAGAAAATGGATGGATGGATGTGAATAAAGCCCTACATTATCCCAGAGATTAATATCTTAATTTACCAGGAAGGCACAAACAATTTCACCTTGTCTGTCCGGTTGCAAATGGAATCTGGGAATTCATCTTCATGTGCTTCATTGCAGCTTTCCTGGGGGAGAAAAACAATAATACATAAGTGTTTAGAGCATAATACAGAATAACATCTCATTTTCCAATATAAACAGCTGTGAAATAAAGCCTAAAAGACTCAACTTTGACATACCTCTTCAGCAGAAGAGGACAAATCTACAAAGTCTGTCTTGCATTCCTTGATGTGTACTGGAAGAATCTGAAGAGGAACCATTTTCTTGCAGGTTGTACACTGGGCTTTGGGCATGTTCTCAAACTCCTTTGCTTCAGGTGGTAATGGAATTGTATCCAGTTCTTCTTGTAGAGGAGAGATATACAATGTGTATTTCCCATTCACTGCTTTAAGCTGCTGGCCAGAGTATCCATGTAGATCTGGAGGGATAACAACCAAGCTCTGCCGCCCACTCCCACCTAAATTTGAAAAGTTGAGGATACTAAACAAACCTGAATATAGAGTAACTATTTTGAAACAACATTAATCCAGTGTATACGCCACATACCTGTGGACTTGTGCAGCATCCAGCCACCACAGATATTTGCCAGTCTTGGATATGCACTCAAAAGCAAATCTGAAAACTTTAGAGACAAAACAATAGTTAAAGCTTTAATGCAATGAGTCATATTTATGAACTACTGTGTATTTCATCATGCAAATATTAATTAAATCATGTGTCAAGATGAATTCTAAGATGGGTGTTTTTCTCTTGAGACATGACTTGACACAAGGTAGTAACTTAATGGTAGTGTACCTCTGAATGTGTCACGTTTTCAGATATGGATAGTGAACGTTTTCCAAGGCCAGCCAGCATGAGTGGCAGTTCCTCTTCTCCTTTTGTTGTTTTTTCATATTGTTTTTCAAGAAGAAAAAAGTTCACCAAAAAGCTCTTCCCAGATTCTTTTGTCCTATATGGTGCAAAACGCCTTTTGCCTCTTGCCTCCTTTTGAAAAAATCCTGGAAAATACCTAAAAAGATGGCATACTATTATTCTCGTCTTTTATATTCCATCAACATCAAAAAGCAAACTAACTTAGAAGACTAAGTGATTATGTTAGCTTACAGTATGTACATTTGTTTAATTTGTTTTATGCAATAGTTTATATGGTGATGGTCTGAAGCTCCAGAAAACAATTATGAAATTAAAAAATCTCCAGCTGTTTCACTGCCTTCTGATTGAATAAGAATCAGGGACCCATTTTGGCCAAATCTGCCTGAACTGGGAGTGCAATAAATGATCCATGGCATGTACCCTACCGCGCCATTTCTTGTTTCACTGACAGTCCATTGTTCTGAGATCTTGTAAGTTGTTGCACTGCCTGCTGAGGCTGCCTCGCTGTACTGACTGCACTCCCTGTCCAGCTTCTCCTGAAGTTCCCTGACTGACTGGCCTGACATTCGCTGGTAGACTGTTACTTAACATCAACACCAGATTTTGTGCTGTGTTGATGATGTCCCTTAATTGGCCTTGAGTGAGAAAAAATACAAAATTGAATAGTAAATGTTACAGACGCGTACTTTTCACGATTTTACAGAATGCCTTCAAAGTAAACTAACTTCTTCTTAAAGTCTGAGCTTGGCTCAGCATCCACACCAAACAACAAGCCCGTCTGGACCATGGATGTATTATAATAGATCCCTGGTCTGACTCTGGACCCATGAAAACCACACTTGAGCGCCTGATCTCAAGCAAATGACTGCAGGCAAATAATAATAACTCTTGTAGGGCTTTATTGAGTGTTATCAATGTTGGTCTGTTATTTCTGTTTATTAGCCCGCTGCTGGGGACGCCGCTCTGATCAAAGAGGCTACAGAGGAACTATGCAGGATATTTTCCTTATGGTTCTTTTTTTTTTTTTTACCTTGACTAAACCGCTTCAGAGTAATAGTGCTGGTTAAATAAACGACTAATTACATGGAGAATGAAGCCTGTCCCAGCTCTCGTCTCTGCAGCACCGCGACACAAACGCGCACCGCAACGCGTGATCTCTTGTTTATGACTGATAAGACTACACAAATACACAAGTGGTATTGTTTATGCTTCGTTGTTAACAACTGCACGTGACCGAGAACAGAGTCCGCAAAGAGGAATTGAAACCGGACTTATACAATGGACAGAATTGTATGCCAATTGACACAATTTATAAATCGTTAAAAGCCGTATTTTGGTCAACATTATATCTCAAATTAGTTTTGTTTTTGTTTTCATCAGTGCTAATTAGCTAACTTAAGCCAACTTCTATTGCTAGTAGCTAATGCTAGCACTAACTGAGCATCACCGGCCGGCATGTCGTTAGCTTGTAAGCTAAAGCAGTATATCTTTACGTCCATGAACTGTGTATTATTTAAAACAGTACAATTTCATGAAATAAATCACTTAATAAAAATAAATAAATGTTGGATGTGTTATTGACTTTACCTGTGATGATGCTTCCCCTGAGTGACCGGCGGTGTCCATGGGTGCACTGTTGTCCGCCATCCCCGGCTTCGGCGCATCATTCGGGTTCGATTACTTTCCCCTGTGACCTGCCTGTGACCTATGTGACGTCATTTCAACACTTTTTTCTACTCGTACCCACAAACTGAATTTGTGTTGTGAAGACTTCGTAGTCGTAGAAATTAGAGTTGTACTCCCAGCTTTTAGATTCATACTCACATAAAAACAATCCTAACCCAAACAATTTCCCAGACTCATGTGTATGACAGCAGCATTTTGTGTACAACTTTTTTATTTACGAATACGAATGTTTAGAATCATGGACGAATCTTTTAATCATGGACACATCTTTTTTGAAGTTGTCTTACTCCATACTTTTCTGGGCCTCAGAAAATAATTCCAAGACCTATGCAACACAGGTTGGGTCTGTACGAGACACGACAGCACTCGTTTAGCTCAAATAGTGTGGCGAAATGACAGAAATATGTGTTTTTGCATGGAGTTACTCACCTCAAATCACCCGGTAGACATTAGCAGTAGAGTGCCGAGTGCGCGCTCATCCCTCCCAGTCACCGCAGAAACGAAAACGATTTTTTATCCATAAAGAAACAATCGAGCAGTGCAGTCGCCATGTCCGTAATAAATCCATGAAGCTGTTATGTCCATATGTATGACTATGTTACAACATAGCAACGATTGCTTACAGCTAAACAGCAGCCCGTAGCCAAAACAATGCAAGTCTTGCGCAAGTTTCCGTCTGCCGTCCTCACTCTGGAGCTGTTTTCAAGCCAGTTCAGTGACAAATCTTGAGTCGAAAAACAGTGACAATGGCAAGTACGAGCTAGCTAGCTTTGGAAGCTCTTGCTCGATCTCACTCTGCTGATGAGAGACTGCAGTCTGCACACGCGACTCCCACTAGTGCTATCAACACTATCAACTAGCGTACTGAGACTGCACAAGATTTGTTGTCGCTGTAGCAAGACTGTCACAAACATATTCAGTTCTTCACTGAAATGTTTCATTCACTAAACATACTCCATAAGTTGTCCAAACTCATTAACTGTACCACGTTCCCAACACGGGATGAAACCACAAAACACATTTGCGTACTCAAAGTTAAATTATCACTGTTTTTAACCAAAAGAATCATGTTTTACTTGTGTTTTGCTTCTAATAAGTCGGGATGACCCTAGGGACAATGAAAATGGGGTCAAAAATGACCGGATTTCTCCTTTAAGCTACCAGTCTCAGAGTCAGTTTGGGTTGGACTGGTGGCGGATGCCATGCTACCTGGTGGGGTGGAGACTTCTGGTGACTGTTTGGAGTGTCGTTCCTTTCTGGTTGACGATCTGTCTCCGGTTTCGTCTGGAGTTGTCTCCTTGTGGCGTTTTCACCACAAATGAACGTGGAGTGGAACACGAAGCCTGGATCACTCCGGTCTCTCTCCATGTCTTCTCTAAGTCTGTTTTCAGTCGCACTCTGTCGCCGACACCTAAGGCAGGAAGCGGCTTTGCTGTGTATCTCCTGTTGTAGGTGTATTTGTAGGCCTGCTTAGCTTTGGCATCTGTTTGCCTGACTGTAGACAGATTAGGCCATGCCGGTCTCAGCATGGTGGAGCTTGAGGACTGTGGTGCGCAGTCTCCTTCCCATAAGGAGTCTGGCTGGGCTTTCTTTTGTCGGCTCTGTGGCTGGGTCCCTGTAGATCAGGAGTGCTAGCTTGTTGCCTAAGGATGCTGCCTGACAGCTTGCTCCGCCATCCTGTTAGCTTGGGGATAGTATGGGCTTGATGTAGTATGCTGGATGTCATGCTTGGATGTGAAAACCTGGGGCCTCATTTATAGCAAACTCTGAGGCATGCGTACCGGTACGCACATACTGGAGACTGGAGGGGAATCAGCGACACAGATGTCAGATTGTAGGAAGTTAACGTGAGAAGAACTATTATAGTTTTGATGACTCGCACACATTTAATTTCACTCCATATCATACGTTAGATCCGCGTTATGATGAGGAACTCAACTTCATAAACACCTTCTTTTAAAATCCAACCCGTATCTTAAATCAAAATAATTTAGAAATATTGAGTCAGCGCTGTCACCGCAGGAGGAGGAGGAGGAGATGGCCCGACTGCATGTAATACAGGATACAACAAATACCCTCCATTAGATCACTGCAGAACACAGCGGGAATAACTAAATATTCTCCTTATTTACTGTGCATATGTCATCAACACACATACATACAGCCATTAAGCCATCGTATACTTGTTACACTTTATCCTCGTTTTTAAACCACCAAAGCGCAGAGGAAATGCGCAATAATGAGTGCAACGCTCCTGCGTGCTCAGTCGTGGAGCATGGAGAGCGCAACTTTACCGAACTTCAGGAGGCAGACTGAGCCTGATGAGCCCGAGCCACGGCCCCCTGCCCGACTAGAGGGGTATCAACAGGGCGCAAGAATCCGTGAGGATGTCATGCTGCCTTTGTAAGATAAGGAAGACAACAATGTTCATTTTTAACGTATTGTTTTATTACTATAGGGAAATTTCTTGCAACACAGTGCGCATTTGCTGTATCTTATCTGCAACGTTGTTGATGGCGGTGATTGTGTCTCGCTGAAGTTGCAGGATGGCATCAGTGTGCGCTTGATGTGCCATGCGCCCGGGGTGCACTGCTGCTTTGCGCCGGACCCGGACACTGTGCCGAGGGCCCGTCACCGTCACCCTCCTCACGTCACCCTCCTCTGAGCCCAACGCTGCAGACTCTGGAAGGACAGAAACGATTTAACGTTTTGTTTTATATATAATAAAAGTTTAAAATCTGTTTACCCTTATCCCTCTGGTCTCAGTCGCATCTGTGTCTCCCTCCTTTTCAGACACAATCCCTGTCAAAGTCACATCAAAATCAAACTTCCTCAAATACTCAAGCGATACATTGAATACATGTTGGTAAAGGAGCAGAAAGATGTAATTTACCTTCAGATCAGACCACTTTTTCTTAAGTTCCGCCACCGTCTGCTCCGTCCCACTGACGCCGTGGACAGCAGCAGCAATGTGTTGCCACTCACGCTGCTTCTTTTTATTCGTGATCCCGCTGCTGTGGCCACTAAATACAATTATTTTCCTGGCCTCCACCTCCCCAACAAGTGTCTCTTCTCCGTTTCTGAAAAGTTACGTTTCTTCATTTTTTTTCCTGACCTGTCGCTATGATTCACACGATTCAAACGATTACATGCTGGCTCATTAATTTAAAAAGTGGGCGTGTACAGGGCGGGATTCAGGTACGCACACTTGTAGGTGATCCTGTGATGTGCACGCAAGCTGTACATTGCGTACAGCTTGCGTGCGCACAGTTTTATAAATCAGATTTTTTTTTGGCGCATGCAAACTTTGGCTTTTTGGCGTACGTACACTTTTAGTAAGGATCCAACGCACAGTTTTATAAATGAGGCCCCTGGACTGCCGTGAGGTGAACTGCGGGCCATTACCCGTAATCAGTTCTTCAGGTATCCCAAACCGTGTAAACTTGTCACAAGGCCAGCGCCATGACAGTTTGTGTTGCATGTTTGTCTGTTTTGTTTTGTCACTCTACCTGTTTGTATGTCTGTCTCCTTCCCCCTCCCCCTTGCACTCTGTCATCTCTCCTGGGCCTGCCTGCCTCCCACTCCACACCTGCCCTGCTGCTGCAATCAGGCCACATGGTTCCCATCAGCTCGTCACCCAGTCTGCACTTCAGTCCTGCTCAACCGTCAGTCTCTGCCAGATCGTCACTCTGTCCACACGGTTTATCGTGGTCACGTTCTAGCAAAGCCAAGCCTCAGAATTTTAGTGATGGGCAAGTGAAGCCTTATGAAGCACTGAGGCTTTCCTAGCAATTGTGTTGAAAAAGATTCAAAGCTTCAACGCTTCAGTGATGGTGACATCTGGTGGACAACTGAAGCCATAGCAACCTCTCAAGAACGCGACTGAAGCTCTGACACCGTTTCAATCCCATGTCAACAATAAAAGTTTAGAAAAGACTGTGTGGTCATTAACGTGTTTTGTTCATTCATACTCGCCCATACTGTAACACATCCCATGCCAACGGATTAATCCAAATGATATGAAGGGTTAATGGTTGGTTAAGGGTTTATTTATTTGATCATGGTATGTGAACTCAGACAGATCGTGTTTGTATAATAAGTGTTTCACACCAGAGTCTCCTCTCACTCTCACTCTCACAATCTCCAAATGTTCTCTCACTCTCACAATCTCCAAATGTTCTCTCACTCTCACTCTCCAAATATCCAAATATCCAACTCTCCTCTCACTCTCCAAATCTCCTCACAACCACATTTTGAGGAGTAATGATGCATGTTTTATAGCTTGTGTGGCATCAAACCACTCAAATCTTTAAAACCTGTCAAGCTGTCATAGGCTCACAAAGCATGAACACTACGAGCCAATGAAACACACTGACACACACTATGAGCCAATGACACGCACCGGCACACTATGAGCCAATGAAACGCTTCGAAACTTTTCGAAGCAACGAAGCACTTAGTGCTTCGGTCACGTGACGCTGGTGTTTTGATACAAGCTCCGACACAGTGGTTCGAACCGCTCCGCTTCAGGAAGAGCGACACAAGCTCCAAAGCCTCGGTATCATTTACCCATCACTACAGAATTTCTACTAGAAAGTTTTTGCGCTTTTTCTAACTGCTGCCTTTTCCTACCGCAGTTCTCGCCCTGCCGGCCTGCCTGCCTGCCTGCCTGCCGGCCTGCCTGCCTGCCTGCCGGCCTGCCTGCCTGCCTGCCGGCCTGCCTGCCTGCCTGCCGGCCTGCCTGCCTGCCTGCCGGCCTGCCTGCCTGCCTGCCGGCCTGCCTGCCTGCCTGCCGGCCTGCCTGCCTGCCTGCCTGCCCAACCAGCACCTCACAACTTCCAATAAAACTTCTTAATTCTGCCAGTTGGTGTCCGAATCTTGGTTCCTAGCAAAGTCGTGACACTTGTGGTCTGAGTGAGACTCAATACTTCAAGCTATCTTGAATAAAAGTCTATGACAACCAGGAATTTCTATCCTTTAAACTCACGAAGATCTGCAGCAAGTCTTTGCCAAGGGAGTTCCGGCAAAGGCGTTGTAATGAGTGGTTCCCGGCTTTGGCTTTGTTTGTGCTCATTACAGTGTGGGCATGAGGATACTTTTTCCTTTACTGCCTGACTAATCTTTGGCCACCAGATGGCATCGTTGTATCTCTCTCAGGATTTGTTTAGGCCTCGATGCCCATGGTGGATCCTCTTCAGCATCTCAGTTCTCATTGTTTGTGGGATCACTATTTGCTGATTTTTTATCAGTCCGTTATGCTTGCGGAGACTACTTCTCTCCATAAAATAGTCTAATGCTGGTCTGGCAACATCTTTTTTATATCGCGGCCAGCTAGACCTAATGTATTGTCTGACCTTCTGCAGGGTTTCATCCTTCCCTGTTTCTGCCTTTATATGCTGCAGCCTCTCTTGCTCCTTAATGTCATCCACGTATGCCTGGATGTCCTCGCTCAGTTTTGTGTCATCCGCTTTTGACTCAGTATGTCAGGTACTATCAGGTTCTTGCCTGGAATGTACTCAGCAACAGGGTTGAACTTCATTAGGCGGATCAGAAGTCGCTGACACCTCAGTGGTGTTTTGTCTAGGTCTCTGTGGTTGATGAGTGTCACTAGTGGTTTATGGTCAGTAAGTAATTTGTAGCTTTCCAGACCACACAGATAGAACTTTTCTGAAGCCCACACACTAGCAAGGCATTCCTTTTCTATCTGTGCATACTTCTTTTCTGCTTCATTAAGTTTACGAGAGCAGTAGGCTACTGGTTTGAGCGTGCCTTCATGATTTTGCAGAAGTACTCCACCTAATCCATAACTGGATGCGTCAGCACCTACTACAGTGGGCAGTTTTGGATTGAAGTACTGAAGAACAGGTGCAGAGGAGATCAGTGTTTTTACCTTCTTGAAGGCTGCTTCTTGATGCGAGTCCCACACCCAGGCTACCCACACCTCGCTTTGGACAAAAGCGTCTGCTAAATGACCTAAATGTATACGGCGACGGGCTGCGACACTGTATGGCTTAGCATTTTCTTTCAGGACTATTTTTATGGGGTCAACTTTAAGCAGTCCTAACTCCCCGAACACACTGACTTCTTCAATGTGTTGTATCAGACCCAGGCGAGCACAGACGGATCTGCTGAGTAGGTTATCACGTTTAGACTTTGCCACTATTACCCTGAAGTAACAGTCGGATATTTTTCTCCCCTTCTGCACTTGTGTCTTGGCTAGGAATTGCCCCATATGGACCACTTTTCCTCCTGGGCTTTCCAGTTTAGCGGTAACTGGTCTAAGTTTTGGCTCGACACGGAGATGGCTATATGTACCCTCATTTATTATTGTTGTGTCAGCACCTGAGTCAATCTTGAAACTGGAGTAAGGCATATCACTAAAGTTGTGCGCCATGGTGGCTCTGTATCGTGATTCCTCATTCCTGGTTGTAGTTTCATCTATTGAGGCTAAGAATAAGCTGTCAACTTCTTCAGTCACTTCTGCCATCATTCTAGTTTTGCATTTGTTAACAAAGTGACCGATTTTGTGACATTTATAACATTCTCTGTCCTTAGCTGGGCATTTGTCTCTTGCATGCCTCATCCACATCTGCCACAGTTTTGCCTTTCATTTTCTTTTCATCCTCCTGTTGCCTCGTACTGTTTTTTTCCACTTACTTTTATAAAACTTTGATTTCACTTCATCAAGGTGCCCCGAGGCCATGTCGAATGCCTTTTTCAGAGTGAGGTCACTTGTCATTTGTAGCTTCAGTGAAAGATCTTTGTCCTTAATCCCTATGAGAAGTCTATGGGTGCAGTCGAATAGTCTTTTTTGCTTAGGAAGGTTCCTAACTGAAGAAGTGACCCGGAAGTAAACAAGTGGCCGCCATGATAAGAGCCATTCGGATTCTCTAAATGCAAAGGAAAGGAGCTCCAATGCTTCCTTTCAGAGCTCCTTTAGCATAGGATGCAACGGACCTTCCTATGCGAAAGGAAAGGAGATTACGCCGACCCACAATTCTTTGCGAGAGCAACATTTAAAGTGACGCACACCTCGGCCGTTCATGAAAACAAACGATATGTGCATTTGCATATTTAACAATTACTTTCATGCAGACATATAGTAATTGGAATAGTGTTGATAAATGTGTATGAACAGTGATAATAATTGAATGGTATTTTTTTTTTTTATTTCAATCATGTTACAAACTTGACAAAAACGAAACTAAAACCACAAATGAAACGTAAATAAAGCAACCGGTCAAACAGGAAGGAGGAGCTGCTGGAACTGAAGCCGGTCAGTGAACCAGCTGCTTATAAAACCAACATGTGGAGAAGTGGACGACGCGTTTTTTGTAGTCCATTATTATAGTAGAATTGTATCAAAAGAGGGATACAAATCTCCTACCAGGTTGTGTTGCAGCTCAGGATGGTTAGTCACTCACAGTTTGGGGACCTGTTGAGCTGGCTGCTGCACAGAGTTGGGACACAATACAGAAATAATGTTCCCACCTTGATTTTTGTTAGTGACATAATAAATGTCAAAAGGGGGAATTGTTAGAATTGGCTTTTACTTTGTTCACTTTAGACATTTTCACTGAACTCATATGAATCAATGAATGAATGCTTTGTTGTCATTCAGGTATACACATAGTCACAGTGCACATAGAACGAAATTTCGTTGTATTTGACTCAGCAGGAAAGCAGGAATATCATACAAATTTTTTCATGCTATCTTCAAATAAAGTGCATTAGTGTCCTTAAAAAAAGTGCTTCATGTGCATAATAAAAATAATACAAATAATTACATAAAAGTAGGTATTCATTGTAGCATAAAAGTGCATCATTGCATATTAACAAAGGAGTTCTGTAAAACTGGCTCTGTAAGGGAAGGTGACAGTTCAAAAGACTCTTATAGCCTGGGGGATGAAACTATTGCTAAACCTGGTTGTCCCGCTCCTCATGCGTATCTCCTCCCAGAGTGCAGGATAGTAAACAGTCCATTTTGCGGATGTGTGGTGTCTCTGGTAATGCTCTTTGCTCTTGACAGGCAGCGTTTGTGACCTATGTCCATGATGGAAGGTAGGAACGTTCCTATGATTTTTTCTGCTGTCCTCACCACTCTCTGCAGGCACTTTCAGTCAGCAGCTGTGCAGCTGCCGCACCGGATGGAGATGCAGTTGGTCATGACTGATTCAATGGTGCTTCTGTAGAAAGTGGTGAGGATTGGAAGGTGGAGATGTGATTTCCTCATCCTGTGGAGGAAGTACAACCGCTTCTGTGCCCGTTTTACCAGAGACGTGGTGTTAGTTGACCAGGTTAAGTTATCCGTTATGTGCACCCCAAGGAACTTGATACTTTTCACCTGTTCCACTGCTGAGTTGTTGATGCACAGTGGAGTGTGGCTGGGCTGGTTTTTCTTTCTGAAATCCACGACAATCTCCTTGGTTTTGTCCACATTCAGGAGGAGGTTGTTCTTGCTGCACAAGCTCACCAGCTGATGCACCTCCTCTCTGTACGCCTGGTCCTCGCTGTTTCAGATGAGGCTGACTACTGTTGTGTCATCTGCATACTTGATGATGTGGTTAGTAGTGGACCTGGTGAAACAGTCCTGAGTCATCATCATCATGAGAAGAGCAGCAGGCTCAGGACGCAACCCTCGAAGGGAGCCTGTGCTCAGTGTGATGTCCAAGGAGATGTTCTTCCCCACCGTCACAGACTGGGGTCTTTCAAAAAGGAAATCCAGGATCCAGTTGCAGAGTGTGGTATTGAAACCAAGGGGTGCCAGTTTGCTCACCAGATGCTGGGGGATTATAGTGTTGAACGCTGAACTGAAATCAACACATAACATCTGCACATGGGTGTTCTTATCCTCCAGGTGTTGAAGGCTGGACTGTGGACTGTAGAGGAGATGGGTTCCTCTGTGGAACGGTTTGGGTGGTAAGCAAACTGGAACGGGTCGAAGTTGGGGGGGAGTTTAGAGACCATGTGCTGCTTAACAAGCCTCTCAAAGCAATTTATTACTATAGGTGTGAGTGCCACGGGGCGATAATCATTTAGGCAGGTTATTGTGGGCTTTTTGGGAACAGGTATGATGGTGGCTGTCTTGAAACATGATGGAAACAAAATATCTTATTAATATCCATTCAAGTTGTCAAGTGTTGACTAAAATAAATGTATAATAGATAGCCAAGAAAAGAGTGTATTGCTCTTATAAGGAGGATACTGGCTAAAGCACATCAGGACAGTGGCACTGGAAGACAACTGTAGGTCCCTCACAAAGCACACACTGGAACAAATATAAAGCTCTCCTCAGCCCTGTGAAAGACAGACAACATTATTAAAGTGATTTGTAATCACTGATTACAATTTGTAAATTAACAACCCAGTACTTAATATACTCATTTACAACAATACTTACAGAATGAAATAAAATACTGTCTGGCCCTTGATGGCCTGCTCTAAATATATTTTTCATAAACAGGTCGGGGAACATGGGGATAGGTTAATTGTGTGGAGAAAAATGTAAATACATGAGCTAATCACACATGTTTTAAATTACTACACACACATACACACACACAGGCACAGGCGAGAGAGCAGCAAGGGCAGGGGTCAAACAACATACCAAGGATACATTCCTTAGCGGAAGCCGCACAGGGGAGGAGTATATGATATATGTGCATCTCGACAACATACACACACATACATAGATGACAGCACCCAGAGGGATGGATCGTATGAGCCAGTGTGGGTGGAGATACCCAGCGCTCCAACCAGGCCGCGGTATGCTAAAATTACGCTCCGCCTGCATCTATAGAATGAGCCAATCAGACTCATGCGGAGTCTCAATGAAATAAGCTGCGCATTCTGTTGTAAGCGCCTTTTGAGTGAATTCAACCCTATGTTGAGTTGACTATTAGGTCCGTGCACGTATAACTGCCGGAATATGTTTTCCTGATATTTGTGCTAATAAAGCGCTGTTATTGATATAACCCATAGACTCTCCTCGTATATTCAAGCTTACTGTTTTTTTCACAACAAATCATGACTCTAAATTGCCCGTAGGTGTGAATGTGAGCGTGAATGGTTGTTTGTCTCTACATGTCGGCCCTGTGATAGACTGGCGACCTGTCCAGGGTGTACCCTGCCTTCGCCCAATGACAGCTGGGATCGGCTCCAGCCCCCCTGCGACCCTGAATACAGGATAAGTGGCAGACAATGGATGGATGGATGGTCAGGGAACATCTCCTCAAACAAATAGGCAACCTGTGTGTGCATGAAAGAGAGAGAGAGAGAGAGAGAGAGAGAGAGAGAGAGAGAGAGGGCTAATGACTGAGTGAAATTATGACATTGCATGATCTTCAATGTAAAATAAAAACGGTTCTGAACATTTAGTGAATGAGTGTTTATCCACAACATGTTATCTAGCACACACACCTGCTATCACCACCACCAATCTCCTCCTCCTCCTGTACCACCATGGCAGCGGGAGCCTCACTTTCACTGTCCGCCTGAGACACCTGCCTAAAGGGACCCGTCGCAGCCGAAGCCTCGGAGCCGCAGGCCACGCCGCCGCAGGCCACGCCGCCGCAGGCCACGCCGCCGCAGGCCACGCCCCTGCTGCATCAAACATGTTTAATATGTTTCTGCTCTCAGTGGCATCAGTAGCGAGAGCTTTTTTTCCCTTTTCCCTCAGTTTTTCTGCACCGCCTTTTCGTTTTTTCTCCATTTTCCCTCAGTTTTTTCATGTGTTTCTCTTCTCTTTCATAATGATTGCTCATCATCAAGGTGATTGGACGAGGGGGGTCTGGAAAATGGGTGGGAGTACTGGGCCTCTGTAGCCTATCATAGGGCCACTGGGCCAGGTATTCTTTAGACAGACAAGCCACTGCGCCTCTAATGTGTCTGTGGGCTGCAGCTGAGCTCTGTGGGCATGTCTCTCTCCCTGGGCTGCAGCAAAAAAAAAAAAAAAAAGGCAGCCATTGCCGGTCCATTATTGACCGGCCCACCAGGAAAACTCCCGGTACTCCCTATGGCCAATCCACCCCTGGTCGTGGTCGAGGTGGATGCCTCTGATGTGGGAGTCGGAGGTGTACTTTCCCCAGAGGTCCACTACCGACGAGAAGCTGCATCCCTGCGCCTTTTTCTCCAGGTGGTTGACCCCAGCCGAGAGGAATTATGACATTGGCAACCGAGAACTCCTCGCTGTCAAGTTGGCTTTGGAGGAATGGCGACGCTGGCTCGAAGGGACAAAGCTGCCGTTTCTGGTTTGGACGGACCACAAAAACATGGAATACATCCAGGCCACCAGACATCCTCCCAATCGTCTGTTTGTGCCACCCAACCGTCGGTCCAAGGTCATGCAGCTCCCAACTCACCTGCCACCCTGGGATTCTGAGGACCAAGGAGGTCGTCCAGCGCCGCTTCTGGTGGTCCTCCCTGGGAGAGGACACCAGGGACTTCGTCAACGCCTGCCCTACCTGCAACCAACACAAACCCTCACTTCAGGCTCCTGTTGGTCGCCTTCACCCTCTGCCAGTTCCTCATCATCCGAGGTCCCACATCTCCGTGGACTTCGTCATCGGTCTTCCACCTTCCAGCGGCAACACCGGTGGTGGACCGCGATTCAGTAAGATGGCCCATTTTGTGACCCTACTGAAGCTCCTGTCCTCCAAAGAGACTGCCCAGCAACTGCTCAACCACGTCAACCGGGGTCCCCAGTTCACTTCAGTCTTTTGGAGGGAGTTCTGCTCACTGCTGGGGGCCACCGTCAGCCCTTCCTCTGGATATCAACTCTAGTTCAATGGCCAGACAGAGCGAAAGAACCAGGAGATGGAGACGGCGCTTCACTGCATGACATCGCAGCACCCATCATCATGGTCGGAGCGACTCCTGTGGGTGGAGTACGCCCACAACACCCTGACCAGCTCTTCCTCTTTTCCAGGGCTCCTACGGCTTCCAGCCCCCCCTGTTCCCGTTTCTGGAGAGAGAAGCTTCCTGCCTGTCAGTCCAAGCCTTCATCCGCCGGTGTTGTAGGACCTGGGTCCAGGCCCGCACCGCTTACCTCCAAGCCGCCGGACGCTACGCATCTGACGCCAACCGTCGTCGCTCCCAGGAATCCAAAAACCTGGCGCCGCGGTTCATCGGGCCCTTCAAGATAGAGAAAATCATCAACCCAGTGGCCGTGCAGCTCAAGCTCCCCCGGTCCATGAGATTTCATCCCACCTTTCACGTTTCAAAGATCAAGCCGGTTCCAGAGAGTGCCCTGGTTCCTGTGATGCCTACCCCAGAGGGATACAATACCTGGTGGACTGGGAGGGTTACGCTCCCGAAACGAGGTCCTGGGTCCCTGCGAGGGACGTGCTGGATCGGGCCCTCGTCAAAAAGTTCCCAAAGAACATCCAGACCAGCCCACCAGGACCCAGGTGCATCCCCAGACCTGTGGTGGCTGGCTCCTCTCTGCCCTAGTCTACCTGGAAGCTCAGGTGGATTTCAGCCACGGAGTAAACAAAGTAGTGGTTGAAGGCCTCTGCTATTTCATTTGGCTGACTTAAAATAGTTCCATTTAGGGTTAATTTCAGATATTTTTCTATTACTGTGACTTTACCCTGTCAGTTTCTTTAAGTGGCTCCAGATTTCCTCTGGCCTCATTTAAAGCTGCTATAAAAAAATTTGCCGTGGCTTTTCTGATTTCTCTCATTACCTTGTTTCTTAACATTGTGTATTGATACTTATGTTGAAGTTTTGTTTTGATGGATTTTTTTAGCAAGATCACACTCTCTTATCAGTTTAAAAATGTTTTCATTTAACCAAGGGAGACTGTTCTTTTTGCCCCTATTTTTAATCTTACGGGCAAATTGTTTAATAATGTCCTGTATTTTGTTTGAAAATGTTAAACAATCTTGTTCCAGGCTGCACGGTAGTGTAGTGGGTAGCACTGTCGCCTCACAGCGAGAGGGTCCTGGGTTCGATTTCCTGGTACACGTGGGTTCTCTCTGGATTCTCCGACAGTCCAAAGACATGCAGGATGGGGATAGGTTAATTGATGACTCTAAATTGCCCGTAGGTGTGAAAGTGAGCGTGAATGGTTGTCTGTCTCTACATTTCAGCCCTGCGATAGACTGGCAACCTGTCCAGGGTGTACCCTGCCTTCGCCCAATGACAGCTGGATCAGCTTCAGCCCCCCAACGACCCTGAATACAAGATAAGCGGTAGACAATGGATGGATGGAATCTTGTTCCAGATTGCTCCCTGATAGCAGCTCATTCCAGTTTACCTGGATTAAGGTTTTAAAATGATTTTGCTCATTACTGGGAATTTTATGAGATTCTGATGCAGCCAAGGGTTTAAATCGCTTCCTATTCAGCTCGCTGGCCACTAAAATCAGATTATAATCACATAGTCCTGTAAGCATATTGAATGATTTTAAAATTCTCTCAGATTTGATGCTAAAAACTACATAAATCTGTGTACTGGGTGGAATTGGTTATTCTTGTGGGCCCATGAATTAGTTGTGTTAAATCCATCCCATCCATAACCTTTTTCAAATTTTTCCTATTTTGTTTATCCTCCCAGTTTATACTTTATTTAGGTCGCCCATGATAATCACCTCTTTCTTAAAATTACATTGTTTCAATAAATTATCAAGTTTTTCATAAAAGTCAATATTTGATGAAGGGGGTCTGTAAATTACACTGATAGACCAAGTGAGGAAACACCATCCTAAGGGAGCCCGCCCCCCTAATAGCCGCCCAAGCCCACGACTACAGGGGACGCTGCTACAGAGACCACCGCGACGCAGACAGATAGGGACCCATACCACGGCCATAAAGTCCTGGGGCAGGGCTCCCGAACTATCCAGGCCAGGACAACCCCCAGGACGGCACCCCCGCAGGCAGGCCAGACAGAGCTCCCGAAGTGGAGGGCCCCCATGAGGAGAACAATGGACCTGAAAACTAAGAGACAATAAATAAAAATAGATAATAAAAGAAATGAAAAACCTCCTAAAACAACAAAAATGAATGTTAATATGAATTACTGAAAGTAAAACAAAATAAATGAGTAAATAATTAATAAAACCTTTAAGAGGAAATTAAAAGACAACGTAAAATGACAGGATAAATGAGTAATACTAAAAGAATAAAAGACTTAGTTAAAAGCTAAATTAAAAAGGTGAGTCTTGAGTCTGCGTTTAAAAGCATCAACAGACTCAGTGGCCCTGAGGCCCTCCGGCAGGCTGTTCCATAGGCGAGGGCCGTAATGATAAAATGAGGCTTCACCAAAGGTTTTGGTTCATTGGGAACAGATAAAAGACCAGTACCGGAGGACCTCAGGGTCCGCGAGGGCCGATACGGTAAAAGCAGGTCAGACAGATAAGAAGGCCAGAGGCCGTTAAGACACTTAAAAACTAGTAAAGAACCTTAAAATCGATCCTGAAGCGCACAGGGAGCCAATGCAGCGATTTTAAAACCGGTGTAATGTGAGCCCGCCTTCTGGTCTTCGTCAGCACGCGTGCAGCTGAGTTCTGGAGCAGCTGAAGGTGTGAAATGCTCTTTTTCGGGAGACCAGAGAGCAGGGGCCTCATTTATAAAGCTTGCGTAGCACAAAACGGGGCTGGAAACGTGGGTACGCCACTTTCCACACAAATGTTGTGATCTATAAAAAACAAACTTGACGGGAAAGTGTGCGTACTTGTAAGCAAACTCTGAGGCATGCGTACCGGTACGCACATTCTGGAGACTGGAAGGGAATCAGAGGTAAACGTGAGAAGAACTATATATTTTTGATGACTCGCACACATTTAATTACACTCCATATCATACGTTAGATCTGCGTAATCATGATGAAGTCCAGCAATGTTTTTGATGCTTTTAATGAGTTTTTTTCATATTAACATCTTCTTTTAAAATCTGACTTGTATCTTAAATCAAAATAATTTTGAAATATTGAATTAGCGCTGTCACCGCAGGAGGAGACGGCCCAAATGCATGTAATACAGTATACAATAAATACCCTCCATTAGATCACTGCAGAACACAGCGGGAATAACTAAATATTCTCCTTATTTACGTGCATATATCATCAGCGCACATACATACAGCCATTAAGCCATCGTATAATTGTTACACTTATCCTCGTTTTTAAACTACCAGAGCGCAGAGGAAATGCGCTTTAATGAGTGGCACGCTCGTGCGCGCTCAGTCGTGGAGCGTGGAGAGCGCAAATGTATCGATGACCCCGAGCAACGACTGGAGGGGTATCAACAGGGCGCTAGAATCCGTGAGGTTATGCGTTTGTAATACAAGGAAGACAACAATCAATGTTCATTGTAAACGTATTATTTTATTAATCACAGTGCGCGTTTGCCGTAGCTCATCTGCAACGTTGTTGATGGCGGCAATTGTGTCTCACTGAAGTTGCAGGACGGCATCAGTGAGCACCCGACCGCTTGATGTGCCATGCGTCCGGGGTGCGCTGCTGCTTTGCGCTGGACCCGGACGCTGTTCCGAGGGCCCGTCACCGTCACCCTCCTCACATCACCCTCCTCTACGCCACACGCTGCAGACTCTGGAAGGACAAAAACTATTTAACGTTTTGTTTTATATGCAATACAATTTTAAAATCTGTTCACCCTTATACCTCTGGTCTCAGTCGCGTCTGTCTCCCTCCTTTTCGGACACAATCCCCGTCAAAGTCACATCAAAATCAAACTTCCTTAAATACTCTAGCAATACATTAAATCCATGTTAGGAGCGGAAAGATGTAATTTACCTTCAGATCACCGTCCACTCCGTCCCACTGACGCCGTTGACTGCAGCAGCAATGTGTTGCCACTCGCACTGCGTCTTTTTATTCGTGATCCCGCTGCTGTGACCACTAAATTAAATTATTTTCCGGGCCTCCACCTCCCCAACAAGTGTCTCTTTCTCCGTTTCTGAAAAGTTATGTTTCTTCGCTTTTTTTCTGACCTGTCGCCGTGATTCACCACACGAAAACGATTGCATGCCGGCTCATTAATATAGTAAAATGTGGACGTGTACAGGGCGGGATTCAGGTACGCACACTTGTAGGTGATCCTGTGATTTATAAAGGGAACATTACGTACAGCTTGCAAACTTTGGCTTTTGGGCGTACGTACACTTTTAGTAAGGATCCTACGCACAGTTTTATAAATGAGGCCCCAGGGCATTACAGTAATCTAACCGGCTAGAGATAAAAGCATGCATTAGCACCTCTGTGCTAGACAGAGAGAGAAATAGGCGAACTCTGGCTATATTCTTAAGATGGTAAAAACCAATCGTTGTAGTATTTCTGATGTGTGGAATAAAATCAAGCTCAGAGTCGAAAAGAACGCCCAGGTTTTTTACGCACTGTGAATGTTTAAAAGCATTTAGTTTTGGTAAAAAATTCTCTCTCTTGCCTTCAGGACCAATAATTAAAACCTCTGTTTTGTCCTGGTTGAGCTGCAGGAAGTTCTCTGCCATCCATGACTTTATATCTAAAATACAATTTAAAAGGGAATCAATAGGTCCCGTGCCATCAGGAGACACAGCAATGCAGAGCTGTGTATCATCAGCATAGCTGTGAAAATTGATGCCATGCCTCCTGATGACGTCCCCAAGGGGGAGCATATATAAATTAAAAAGTATTTGACCTAAAATTGACCCTTAGGGCACCCCACACTTCAAGTTCATGCATTCCTGAGGAATGCATGAATGTATCCATACTTACAAGAAAGTGACGACCTGACCTATTTAACAAAATGTGGTGATCTACTGTATCAAAAGTAGCGCTTAGATCCAGTAGCACCAGGACTGACAGTTTCTGAGAGTCACTGTTACACCTGAGGTCATTAACAATCTTCACGAGGGCTGTCTCGGTACTGTGGTTCATCCTAAAACCAGATTGACACTGTTCTAAAATGTTGTTGTTGTTTAAAAAATAATTTAATTGGATAAAAACAAGCTTTTCTAAAACTTTACTTAAAAAGGGTAAGTTGGATACAGGTCGGTTGTTGACGAAGATGTCAGGATCCAAATTGCTCTTCTTCAGAAGGGGCTTCACTGCCGTTTTAAAGGCAGTGGGGAAGACACCCATCTGGAGAGAGCAATTCACAAGATTTAAGTTCAAACTCAAAGAACGCATAAAATTGTTTTAAGAGTGATATGGGGATTGGGTCTAAAAGGCAGGTTGTTGGGTTTACTCAGGAGAAAACTCTACCAAGGGTTTCTGCATCAACCAGGACAAAATGCTCCATTGTCTCCTCAGATAAAAGTGATGGTTCAGGTCTGTTAAAAGCAACAATGTTATGTTCTAAAAGAGTGGACCTATGCCAACGATTTTACCCCTGAAGTGGTCTGCAAAACTATGGAGGATTTCTTAAAATCACTATTAATTAAACGAACAATTGTGGAGAAGAGGAATTTATGGTCGTTCGTTTTATCTGAGATGAGTTGTGAAAAATGGAAAGTTCTTGCCTGTTTTACTACTTTATTATAGGTTTTGAGTTTGTCCTGGAATATTTCGTGATGAACTGTTAGTTTTCACTGCCTCCATTTTCTTTCAGCGCTCCTGCAATTTCTTTTCAGTTGTTTTATTTCAGTCGTTATCCAAGGTGGTGTAGGTTTGGTTGACATTGTTTTTGTGGAAAGTGGAGCCACTGAATCTAGGGCTGACCTGAGTTTACTGTTAAAATTGTCAACAATAAAATCGCAGGATGCAGGTAAAATGTCAGCAGTGCTATTCTGTAAAATTTCAATAAAATTTGCAGCCACTTCAGGAGTAAGGTAGCGCTTCCTCACTGTTCTCACTGGGGCCTCCTGTTGGATAAAACTGGAGATATCAAAAAACACACAGTAATGGTCAGACACAGCCAGGTCGACAACAGAGGACACGCCTGTGGACAGGCCATGTGTTATGACCAGGTCCAGGGTGTGTCCTCTGTTGTGAGTGGGCTGTGTGATGTGCTGCTTAAAATCGAGGTTGTTTAAAAGATTTAAAAATTCAGTCGCAGTGGGATCTGAATTGTTATCTATGTGTATGTTAAAATCACCAGTTATTAAAACCCTGTTGTAAGTCGAGTGTAAAATTGATAAAAGTTCGGAAAACTCATTAATAAAAGAGGGGTGGTGCTTGAGTGGTCTATAAATAGTCACACATAAAATCGGAGGACTGCTAAAAACAAAGGCATGGATCTCTTAAGCTGGATGTCTGAAAGATACCCTGGGTATGTTGAATTCGCTTCGTAGTACAGGCCCCTGGTGGAAAGCAGTTCTGGGGCTACTGACACTACTGAAATTGTCAACAAGCTCATTTACTGAGACCCAAGGGAGGGAGGGTGTGGAGGAGAACACCTGAATAAATATGTCACAGGTGTTTTCTGTGATATACCATTTTGTGATTACTTTTCTTTGAACATTTGTCTGCACAGAGATGGCACTCTCAAAGAAAACACAGGAATGATCAGAAAGAGCAACGTCAGTAACAGTGTTGGGCAAGTTACTTCAAAAGCGTAATGCATTATTTATTACTTGTTACTGCCATTTCAAAGTAATTAGTTACATTACAATATTACTGTCTTTGAATTGTAAGGCATTACACTACATTTACATTACTTTTGCATTACTTTTCACCAAAATAAAAGGAAATATGGATTCTGTGTTCTTAATAGAGCTTCTTGTGTTCAATGCAGCTCATTACACAGCAGGATGTGATGTTTTTCGCTTCAAAATAAAAGAACGAAAAACGGAAAATGACTCGTATCCCGTTATTCGTTTTAAAAACGGAAAACGGAAAACGAGAAACGGAAAACAACTCGTTAACTGATATTAGATATTGTGTTCATGAATGGGATTCTGGGATGAAATAACAGTGCCATTTTTCATTCCAGATTTGCCGTACGTCTTTTTTAATGACCCGGAAGGCGCTGTGTTATGCTGCGAAATTACCTGAAAGCCTACCTGAGACATTTAGGGGGAGCTCTAAAACACTGTTCATAAACGCTCTGACAGCCGCCGCCCCTCAGCTGTTGATCCTCGGTGTGACTGCTCTGACCAACCTTCTCCTCTGTGGATCTCGCGGTGATGGCAAATTTGTATAAAAACACACCAATTGATTTCGGGTTTAAAATGCATTGTAACGCGCATTACTGAGAATTGTACCGAGTAAAATATTACCAAATTTTTTTTTTGTAATGCCTTTCATTACCGCGTTACAGCAAAACGTAATGCATTACAGTAATGCATTACTTTTGTAACGCGTTACTCCCAACACTGGTCAGTAACAACAACCTTAGAAATGATAACACCCTTGGACATGATCCAAGTCCAGGGTGTGACCCTTGTTATGAGTAGGCTCTGTCACATGCTGAATCAGTCCATAGTTATCAAAGAGCGTTGTCAAAGAGACAACCCTTTATTCTGAGAGTGTAGTGCTCTAGCAGGACAGTAGGGTTTAATGAGCTCTCTAAGATATGATAGTGACTGACCACTAAGAGCCTTGTAAGTGAGGAGAAGGATTTTAAATCCTATTCTGGATTTTACTGGGAGCCAGTGCAGAGAAGCTAATACAGGAGAAATGTGATCCCGTCTTCTAGTTTTAGTCAGAACATGGGCTGCAGCATTCTGGACCAGCTGGAGAGCTTTAAGAGATTTATTTGAACAGCCTGATAATAAGGAATTACAATGGTCCAGCCTACAAATGCATTGACACGTTTTTCCGCCTCTTTTTGAGACAGCATTGGCCTAATTTTAGTAGTATTACGCAGGTGAATGTAGGCTGTCCTTGTCATTTGTTTAATATGTGAGTCAAAGGACAGGTCCTGGTCAAAGATAACTCCAAGGTTTCTTACAGTAGTAAGAGTAGTACAAGTACAATAACTTCCGTTTTTAAGATGGTAATTGCAGGTCATCCAGGATATTATGTCATCAACACATGCCTGGAGTTTAACCAGGGTTGCCAACTAGGGCTGAACGATTTACCGTTTTCTGACCGAAATTGCGATTTCAGACAACGCGATCATGTGATCGCCAAAGCTGCGGTTTTTGCAGCGCTCCTGACTCACCCAGGATCTCTTGTCAACTATTTTACACATGCCGTCTCCCGACCATCCTGCCAAGCTCACCAATCAGACTACTCATGAACAGGTCACGCTAACCAATCAGTATTAACCTGCTCCTATTTGTAGGCTAATTAGTCAGAAATTACTTCAACTGGACCAGAAGCGGAGTTAGGGGATTTAATCGCCAAGAAAAACAGCACATCCGTCATTGGGAGTATTTCTGGTTTGAGGCTGCAGGAAACACAACCAATATATACCGGTGATATAATCTCCCGCGAGAGGGTGCATTTCACGGCAGGGGGCGCTGATTACGGCACGAACGCCGGCACTTGAAAAATCACCACAGACATTTGCATGACGCGTGCATGATGAAAAAGTCAGGTGAAAAGTCCGGTGACTACACTCTTAGAAATAAAAGTGCTAAGTAGAACCATATATGGTTCTTCGGCTTGTCCTCATAGGAGAACCCTTTTTGGCTCCAGGTAGAACCTTTTATAAAGGTTCCACCTGGAACCCTTTTGGAAGGTTCTACTGAGAACCCCACATAAAGGGTTATACCTAGAACTGTGTGTAAGGTTCCACCCAGAACCCCCCATGAGAGGTTCTACAAAGAACCCACGCAGGGAGTTCCACTAAGAACCCTTTCATATTTCGAGGGTTTCATCTAGAACCTGCACAGGGAGTTCCACTAAGAACCCTTTCATTTTTCAAGGGTTACGTCTAGAACCCACACAGGGAGTTCCACTAAGAACCCTTTCATATTTCAAGGGTTTCATCTAGAACCTGCACAGGGAGTTCCACTAAGAACCCTTTCATTTTTCAAGGGTTTTATCTAGAACCCACACAGGGAGTTCCACTAAGAACCCTTTCGTATTTCAAGGGTTTCATCTAGAACCCACACAAGGAGTTCCACTAAGAACCCTTTCATATTTCAAGGGTTGCATCTAGAACCCACAAAGGGAGTTCCACTAAGAACCCTTTCATTTTTCAAGGGTTACGTCTAGAACCTGCACAGGGAGTTCCACTAAGAACCCTTTCATTTTTCAAGGGTTACGTCTAGAACCCACACAGGGAGTTCCACTAAGAACCCTTTCATATTTCAAGGGTTTCATCTAGAACCCACACAGGGAGTTCCACTAAGAACCCTTTCATTTTTCAATGGTTTTATCTAGAACCCACACAGGGAGTTCCACTAAAAACCCTTTCATTTTTCAAGGGTTATGTCTAGAACCCACACAGGGAGTACCACTAAGAACCCTTTCATGTTTCAAGGGTTCCATCTAGACCTCACACAGGGGGTTCTAAAAACATCCCTTTTCAAAGGTTTTCACAAATAACCATCTTGTCTTCTAAGGGTTCTATAAAGAACCATATTGTATTTTACAGATCAGTTTAGTTCATATTATACCGTGGTCATGTATCATGTTGACATTGAACAAACATTTAAAACATTTGAATGAGAAAAACATTTATTTAAAGATAGTCCAGGCTGTGTAGGTCTCAGGGGAGAACAGGTCAAAAGTCAGCATAGGTCCGGTGGAATCAGCAAGATGACAGGCCAGACACATCATGCTGTCCTCAGTCGTGGATTTGTGTAATCTCCAGCAATGGTGACATGGCAGAACGGGGAGACAAAAAAGAGTTTGAGTTCCATCAATCCAAGGTGTGTTTACTGTGTCTTATTGTAAGCTATCTACAAACAATAAAATAATGCATGGTCCAATGAAAGGAATCAGAATACTGTTCGTAGTAATTGTGACACTGGAACAGAATCATGAGAAAGTGAGGGAACCCCACAAAGTTTTCACATTGATTTAAATAATGTTAAAATACTTTTCAGTGTTATGTAACAAGTACTCAAAATGTTACGTATTGTAACAATAATGGAAATCTCAGCAAAACCCTCTTTTTCAAGCCAATGGCACACTTCGGCTTTCGTCCAAGCTGTGTAAGTCATTTCTACAAGAAAACAAACAAGCAAGCAAACGAACAAAACATAACAAGAAACAAATGCTTAGTCCACCTTTCACCAGAAAAGTCCTCAGCTAGGGTCAAGCATGCTGAAATAAGATATTATATTTAGCTCACCTTGATTCTCTGAAGTTTCTTCTGTTCTCTCTCTCTTCTGTTCTTCTTTGTTCTGTTCTGTTCACAGTAATCACTATTGGTATGTCACACCTGGTTTGTAGAGGGTGAAGACCAGACTATGTGGTGCAATCCATGGGGCAACCAGCTCTTAACTCACACATGACAGCCACCATTGGGCCAGCTCGCAGGCCCAACACACCAAACCTCTCCCTTTCCCCTGGGAGATCAAGGTTCAATTCCCGGCATCAAAAAACCCTGATGTAGTAGCCCCAAAGTCAGCATTACAATATGATTTTTTCATCAGTTAGGCTTGGCCTCTGACATCAAAGACCTTTCTTTATCACTGAACATTTGTGCAGCTTCACAACTTGACTAAGCCAGTAAGCAGGGTACAGCAGCCATGGGATGAGGCCGATCATGGAAAAGTATGAGGAGGAGACAAATACATGAGTAAAATTGTCTGTAAAATAAGTGTTTAATTGTCTGTCACTAATCCACACACCATCTCAGTAGGCATTAGTAGGCACAACATGGTCACTCTTCATCAACCAGGCCTTGAACTCACAACTTCAAACTGTATCTCTAGATCACATGACTTGTGACAAACTTTCAAAAGCCTTTGTCCAGTGAGTAGTATAGCTCACTTAGATGCCCCAGAAAGAGGGGTTATATCCTTGCTGTAGGGACCCAGGGTTCAATTCCCCTGGCTGCTTCTTTGCTGTGTGTCAATTTCCTCCTGAAGAAGGGAGTAGTGTAACTAAACTTTAAAAAATAAACACAATTATAGGTGCTGCGCAGCAATGGGTCGGGTCCGGACTATTTTTGGCAATTTTAGGCAAGTCTGAGCAACAAACAGGAGAATAGGAAGGCAAGACAGTTGACATTGTAATGTTGCACATTTTGCACCAGTTGAGGCTGAAATCCACAATTTCTGGAACCAAAGACCATTGTCTATCACACTGAGCTAATTGGCAAATGGCAACTCAACTGTGGCTTCACAAATTGAGTAAGCCATTCACTGTCGCGCAGGCAGATTTGAAAAAACTGTAAAAAAATAAATAATAAAAAATCAGTTTTTGGGATAAAAATTCTGATATGTTTTTGTCAAACATCATCTACCATGACTTTAACATTTTGTACATTTGTTACACAATGACTACCAGGTATTTTGATGTATTACCATTATCACCCTTGCTGGGGCTTGAACCCACATCGTCTGGCACCAAGAACCAGCTCCTAGCCAACTGAGCTAATTGTCTGGAAGTGCAATCAGCAAGGTATTATATCTGTCAACATGGGAATTGAACCTGTGACCTAAAAGCAGAAGTCACAGTTTGTACAGGCAGAGCTAAACAGACACATGATCAGCTCCTTCTGTCTGACCACTGACATGAAGGAACTGTCAACCTGGCTGTGTGAGTGAGTGTGGCGAGTCAGAGGAGGCCCTGATCTATACATTCTGCTGGATAGCTCAGTGGGTAATGGTACAGACTTTAGATTTGGAGGGTGGGGGTTAAAATCCCAGTTACAGCTAATCTTTGCCTGGGGCAACAAGATTGGCTGATGAAGGTCTTGCTTTCTTATAATTAATGGTTGTGAAAATAAATTAGTCACAGAACATTTCAGTTTCAGGACTGCCATTATTTGTATGTCTGATCAGAATGTGTAAGGTGAAAGACTAGTATGGTGGACCTGATGACTCCACCCAGCTAGCAGGTTAGCTAAGTCACTACTGCCAGTGACTTTAGACTGGGTGGCAGGTGTTCAAATCCCAAGATGGGTAATAATGTTGCAGTTTGATCAACAGGATCTGGAGAAGAAGGAGAGATATGAAAAGTATTTGTATCAGTAGTCACAAGGAATTGTATTTTGCACCATTATTGGTAAGTGTTATCAGGAAGTATGTCCCTGGTGACACAGGATCTTATACAACAATCCCTGAAGAACTCTTTCTTCCAAAAACGGTTCTCTGGATCAAAATAGTTCTTACTGGAACCCTTAGCGTTACCAAGAACCCTTTTAAAACCTTTTATTCAGGAAAGGGGTTTTAAAGGGTTCTCTCGATCAAAATGGTTCTTACTGGAACATTAGTGTTACCAAGAACCCTTGAAAAACCCTTTCTTCAGGAAAGGGTTTTTCAGAAGCAAATGGTTCCAGGTAGAACCTCAGCCCTTGTGAAAGAACCCTATTGGAACCCTTATTTCTAAGAGTGTATGATGATCAGGCCCACTGCAGCAAACAGACTACAATTACAGCATCTTTTGCCAGTGTCCGTATGATAAGAGCAGCGGAAGACACCGGAAAGACGGATTTAAAAACCTCCTCCGCACGCTGGACAGATGATATACGATTCCCTCCCGCACCGACTTCTAACAGGTTGACGTCCCGCAGCTATACGCGGAGTGTAAAGAAAAAGTGGTAAGCCATAAATGAATGACCCACCTATTTTAATTTCTGACATATTTTTTAGAAGGATCATTTTATTTCAATAACAGTTTTTGTATTTGATTTACAATTAAATTATTACAGTTAAGGATTTTTGCACATTTTTTTTAAGTTAAGACAGTCAAAGATGGCTCTTTTAGTTCATTTGTAATAACTGCCATTGGTAAAGGACTTTAAAGAATGAACATGCATGTTCCTTGTTAATAAATTCACTTGGAAGCAATTTTTTAGTTTTCATCCTTGCATTAGAGTAATAGCATTCAATTTAATGTTACTGTACATTGTGAATATTGCACTGAAGCTTGATTTGAAGGAAATCGTGAATCAAATCGAAATCGCAATATCTGCCAGAAAAATCGCAATTAGACCTTTTCCTAAAATCGTTCAGCCCTATTGCCAACTCTCACGCTCCTGGCGTGACACTCACGCTTCCACTATCAATCTCACGCTGTCACGGCAAGCGTGAGTGTCACGCCAGGAGCGTGAGAGTTGGCAACCCTGGTTTAACTAGCTGATTGGTTTCTTCAGGCTTGATTGATAGATATAATTAAGTATCTTCATGCATAACAATGGAAGTTTATAGAGTGTCTTCTAATGATATTGTCTAAAGGAAGCAAGTTGAAAAGAATTGGTCCGAGCACAGAACCTTGAGGAACACCGTTTTTAACTTCAGTGTGCCTGGAGGATTTTTCATTGACATTGGAAAAATAGAACTTAAACCAGCTTAATGCGGTTCCTTTGATTCAATTACATTTTTCAGTCTACATATTAGGATCTCATGGTTAATGGTGTCAAACACAGCACCAAGATCTAGCAGGACAAGTACAGAAACCAGTCCTTTGTCAGAAGCAATTAGAAGGTCATTTGTCGTTTTCACCAGAGCTGTCTCTGTACTATGATTAGGGTTGGGCATCGAGATCCGGTTCCAAATAGGAACCGGTTCCTAACCTCCGGTTCCGGAACCGTTAAGAAGCTGTTGGAATTGCGATCCTTTTTTTTGGTTCTTAAACGTCCGCACTAGTTTGTTTGTTTTACTCCGCTCGCACTAGTTTGTTTGTATTACTCCGCCCGGCGTGCGGAGACTCCGCGATAGAACGATAAGTAACGAGTAGTCTAACGCGCTACTATTGCCAAACCAGTAGTCAGATTAAAGTTACTTATCCAAATACACGGTGTGTTACTATTTTTGTCAGTAAAAAAAAAGATCTGCTTTCTTCGTGCGTCTCGGGGGTGACGTATGTTAGCCGACAAACGTAAACAATGGAGGGGGAGAGATACGCTGGAAATACAAGCATTATTTCGGCTTCATCTCAGCAAAAGATGGCAACATAAAGGCTCGTTGTACAGTCTGTGTTAACAACAAAGTGTTGTCTACTTTCAAGAATACAACGTCAAACTTGAAAAAACATTTAGAGTCACAGCATGGCACAACCACATTAAAAGAGCAGGTCCCGCCCGGTGACGGTGAAAAGGCGCAGCGTGTGAATAAACAAGACGAGTTCTAGATTTCACGGAGCTCCTGCTAACTCAGTCTGTGCTGAAATGCGAGCGGAGTCTCTCTTGAGTGTTTAGTGGAGAAATGTCTCGCTGCTTGCTGGCCCCGCCCCCTCCCTTCATCATCACGCCGCTCATACTTGAGGACTGTGCTCATTTGTTTCATAAAACCAATCCTTGCTGCTCTAATGCTGGTTCAATATTCATAAAATGTTCATTCATGATGTTACTGCCATTACAATATGCAAACAATGATTTAAGTTAAGTGAAGTCAAGAAAGACTGTCTTTATTTTTTTATATAAAAACATGTATTTTCTATCAGGACATAGTTTTCAAGTGCAACTTAAAATGTCAGTGGATACATTGTTGATGTTACTGTCAATAAAGTGAGTATTGGAAAAAATCGGTAGTCGGCAGCTTTCCACCCAAACCCAACCGTACCTGTATGAGCCTGAATATACAGAGGAAGAATCGGCGAGAGGGATGCTCAAAGGGCAGAACGTGAACGAGCGTCTGTGGAGACCGAGATAGCCCCCTCTGGAGCTGAGAACCGGGACCGAACAAACGGAGACTGGTGGTGCCAGGAGGGAATCCCCCACAACGCGTCCGAGGGTTTACGGGTCTACGGACGGAGCAGAGGTCCAGGTTCACGGTGCGTAATTGTGGGTTCGCGTGGCTGTGGGCTGCCCGGTGTTTGCGTGAGGTCAGTCACGTAGGTCTGGCTAGATTAACAACATGAGACTGCCCGTTTACCTACTCCTTGCGTTTGTGCTGAGCTCAGAGACTATGGGATCTGGTGATGGATTATTTGCATCCTCCTCTCGGATTATTCTCCCGAATTCTGGAACTTTGCTGTTCTCTGATACCGTCAGCTTCACATCGGTCCTTCCTGACTGTTTTGCTGAGCCCCTGCGCAAATACGAACTTCTCAGTTGGACAGAAATAAGGCAGTCCATCTGCGGCAGGCGCGACTGGGGAATCAGCACTGCTCGCACGGCAAGATCAACAGGCCTTTGGATTGTCATTCTCCTGTTCCTATCAGGTAACATCCATCCCAACCCAGGCCCAGAACTGATTGAGCTTTCGATCACTGACGGTTTAAAAAAATGTATGTTCACGTGCGCAGTCTGATTAATAAGATTGACGCTATTCGTCGGCTAAAATGACAGAAAGTGACTTATTCATCTTGTCTGAGACGTGGCTCAAACCTTCAATTAAAAACAATATGATTCACATCGAAGGGTATAATATCTTTAGGACGGACCGTGTAAATAAAGGAGGGGGAGTAGCCATATATGCCAAGACGTCGTTGGACTGTTGCTCCGTCGTAAAAAATTACAAAGCCAAAGTTTTTTTTAACTGTGTGCCATCAGAGTAAAGCTCCCTAATGGCGCTTCCTGACGGTGGTAGGATGCTACCACCCACCATCGGCTGTAGCTGGAGCAACTGCCCTGCTGTCTGACTTTCTGAAAGAACTGCCCAATGAGTATATCGTCCAGGAGACCTGAATCTTCATCAGCGTTGAGAGACTTATGCGATGCGTTACACCTGACACAACTAATACAGTCACCTAGGCGCCTCAATCCAAAACGCATGGACAAATCCACATTAATTGACGTCATTTCTGATCAATGCTCCACACAAATACTCTGCTGCTGGTGTTTTTTGTAATGATGTCAGTGATCACTGTATGGTTGCGTGTGTTAGAAATTGCAAAATGATTTAGACCAAGCCCCTGTTTAAACAAAATCTTAAACGTTTTAACAAGCAAGCATTTCTTCATGAAATCTATCAGAGTGATTTAAACTTAGTTTTTTTCATGGATGATGTTGAATTGCCCTGGGATTATTTTAAGAAAGACATTTGTAGGCATCATTGATAAGCATGCCCCTATTAGAAGGAATAGAGTGAGGGGAGAGACAATCCCTGGTTTAATGACTCTATTGAAACTGCCATTAGAGAACAAAATGAAGCATGGGTCAAGGCAAAAAGAAACAATAACAATAAATGTTGGTTGAATCATAGGGTGTTAAGAAACAAATGCACAAGACTAATAAAAAGTACAAAAAAGTGAGCATTATCTTAATTTAATCAATGAAAACCTCAATGACCCTAAAAAATTCTGGAAAGCAATTAAATCCTCCTCAGGTGATGTGCCACCCCCAGCTATCCCTGAATTTCTAATAACAAGCCAAGGTGAAGTTAGGGGTAAACAAAGTATGGTAGATACTTTCAACAAGCACTTTATTAATGCAGGAATAGCTACTCAGCTGACCCTTCCAGCCATCCCTCCGGATAGTATAACTCAGATACGTCTAGTCCAAGTCTAAATAGCTTTAACTTTACTTCTATAGCTGCCTCTGAAGTTCAAATGGCTTTGATAGGATTGGACTGTAAAAAGTCTGCTGGCCCAGACCAGATTGAGCCATATTTCCTTAAAACCGCTGCTCACTTGATTGCTGGCCCTATCTCCTCCATCTTCAATCTTAGTCTACACAGTGGTTCTATACCTAAGTCATGGAAATCTGCATTTGTCCTCCCACTTTTAAAAAGTGGTGACCCTTCTGTTTTAGACAATTATCGTCCCATCTCTAGACTATCTGTTCTGGCTAAACTGTTTGAGTCCCTTATAAATGAGCAACTTTTTTTAACTGTGTTGGGGTTGTAGCAGGAGCATATTTGATTGTCAACAGTTAATTATTAATATCAATATGATTATCGGTATTAATAATTATATTTAATATATTATCATGATATAATCATGAATAAACGGGGCACCACCCTGGGATCAGGGAAAAGATAACCTAAAACTGTATTCAGTCTCAATATAAAAGGTTTTATACTCACATGCCAATCATCGTGATCATTGGCATAGAAGTATAAGAACAATCTAACAATTAAAAAGGCGTGAAATTCGAGCACTAGCCTTCACAACCTGCTGTTATCCAGTGACATATACACAACAAGCACAAGAGACCGCTAGTTATAATATAATAAGATTTATTAAAATCAGTAATAATTATCACAATCAATAACACTGCAATTAACAAAGCCTTATTACCTAACTACCTAACACACAAAACTAAGCTAAACAGAAGGAGAGACACACGTGGAGTGTGTGTGTGCGTGTGTGTGTGCGTGCGTGCGTGCGTGTGTGTGCGTGCGTGTCGAGAGAGAGAGAGAGAGCGAGAGAGAGGGAGAGATGGCTATGTGCGGCCACCAGATGGAGCTATTCCTCACAGCGTTCAGGGGCGGAGCCACTGACGGATGGGGTAGCGAGAGAGGGAGAGAGAGAGAGCGAGAGATGGCCGGATGCAGCCACCAGATGTAGCTATGTCCTTAGCGTCCACCGGGAACAGCTGGAGTAGGACACGTGTGTGCGGCGTATATGTGTGTGTGTGTGTGTTAGCGGGACACAAACAAAGAGAGAGAGAATGCACGAGCAATATTCTGAGGCTCAGAAGGCGTGCCGCTATCACACGGGCGCGCGTGGATGAACTGGCGTTTATTCCGCGAGACCGGTCTTTTAACTGATAGTAGAGGCTTTCTGAGCTCGCGAATATGGCGGAGGTTAGTCGAAAACACTGTTACAGAAATCAACCCAGCGGCGTGGGTACACGATCAGCATTCAAATACAGCAGCACATGAACAAACGAACTCGGCGGTCCGCGATCAGAACTTAAAACACATTAACAAGAATTACAAGCATGTCCTACACTATCGAATCTCTGCTTCTGCCCAGACAAATAGCCTCTTGCTTTTGTCGATGTGAGATGCGTCGATGTGAGGGTTCCGTCCCGTGCGGTGATGGCGTTCCTTGACGCAGGCAACGGACGGCAGTTCGTGGGCGCTCGTTCAGCGTCGGATCCAATTAGTTGAAGAAAAACGTTAGTTATTCTTCCTTCTGCAGGGAACGATGAACAATCGCGGGGCTCAACGATTTAGTCAGCTGATTTCAGACAAAGACGGGTCGAGTTATCCGTTCTGCTGGCAGCTGGGACGAAGAAAGTTTTTCTTCTTTCCGCGGGGAACAGGAGAGTCGCGCTGTCACGGCGGTCTCCTCGGGATCCAAAATGATGAACAAAAGAAAAATAAATGAGTAGAGAAAATGAGGGGTAAAACAGTCTGTTGCTCGTCCAGCGAGTTTGGGGGAAAGACTGCGGCCTAGGACAAAGGAAAGCGCTGCAGACGTAATGTTCACCTCCTGTTGTAACGCGAGTCACGATGGAGAGAGGGCGTTCCTCAGGTGGCGCCGGATTATATAGCTTAGGCCGCTTCAGGGGACCCCCCGGGGTTCCCTGAAGATTGCCAGCCAATAGGGCACCAGTTGTGTGACGCTGCCATTTTAGGGGACCCTAAAACGGTGGTTGTAGTTTTTTATCTCCTTTGTCCTTTTGTCCTGGCCGCATGTGTAGGCTTTTGTAGGCCGCCTTGTGTAGTCCTACCAGTGAGGTCCCCAACAACTGACAACTCCATTTTAAATCCTACTCAGTCTGGTTTCCGACAAGGCCACAGTACAGTCACAGCTATAACCTCAGTAACAAATGATATCATAAATGCTTTAGATAACAAGAAGTCTTGTGCTGCAATATTTATCGACTTATCTAAAGCATTTGACACTGTGGACCATCACCTTCTTCTGTAAAGATTGCAAAGCATAGGCTTTAGTAGCACTGTGCTAAGGTGATTCTCTAATTACCTGAGTGGTAGAACGCAGTGTGTAGCACTAGATAATTGTACCTCATCCTCACTAGAAGTAACAATGAGTGTCCCGCAAGGGTCAGTTTTGGCCCCCATTTTATTTTCCATTTATATAAATAATTCAGGTCGGGAGCTGAAGAAAACAAAAGGTTCATCTTCATGCAGATGATACCATTTTGTACACCACAGCTGCTACAGTGAAAGATTATGCAATTACAGTCCGCTTTGAGTCAAGTACAAACATCTCTCATTGGGCCGAAGTTGGTACTGAATGCTAAAAAAACAAAAACAATGCTTTTTACACGTTCACGCTCTCCAGTGAACTTAACTGTGTCAACACAAGGTGGCACTGCAATAGAGAGAGTCTCAAAAAAGCTAAGACCTAAGTTAGGTTTTTTCTTTAGAATGAAGATGTGCTTTCCTTACTCTGCAAGGAAAAGGTTAGTGCAGAGCACTTTCCTATCAGTGTTGGATTATGGTGAAATAATTTATATGCACTCCAGTACGTCTTTACGTATGTAGGAAGGTAAGGGTTAATACCTAATGGTACCTATGTAAACTGTGTATGTAAGAAAATTACGATATTAAAATATGTATATCAATGTACTGTATATTAATCTACAATTTTAATACCTGCTCTCGTAAAAGGGGCACCATCTGTTGGTCAAACAGAACTTTATAGAATTCACGTTAATGACTCTAATGGCCACTTATTCATTAATTAACAGTTAATCAATATCATTTAATAAATCAGTCTCATTTCCTTAGATCATAAGTTCTTGAAATAGGGATCTTTGTATTCTGCACAGAAGAAATATCCACGGACAACGACTTTATGCTTTAGGGGAATTTATTGATTAACTAGGGATTAAACAAAAGTGGATAAAACAATAACAGATGTAATAAACAAAACACCAATACAACGCCAGAAATATAACTGGAAATGTGATTAACAGCTCATCTAGCACGTTTGGCGATAAAGGCGAGTGGGTTCTTCCTAAGAATTTGGACTCCTTAGTAAGAGGAAAAAGTGAATAATAGAATAAATGACCTCACAGATATTAGATATTAACAGACGCTATACTTAGTTCCACCCTGCAACTCGGTCATTACTGTTGAATGCGGATTCGGTCTTACTTTGGGACGCTTCTTCTCGGCTTACTGAAACTCCAAGCGGTCGCTGTTCCTGTCGGTGACGTAGACCCGGAGGGATCTTCCTTGCCGTGGACCGAGGGAACCGTTAGCGCCGATCTGCGGTAGTTTCGTAGCGGACGTCCGTCTTTGCCGTAATCCGTCTTAGTTAAACAGCTGTCTTCTCCTTGATTTCGGCCTTGGGTGGCTTAGGTATAAGCGTAAGTCAATATGCCAAATCTTGCGGCCGCTGGTTGAATTAGCATTGATCAAAAAGGCTTGCGTAAAAAGAAAAGCTAAAAAATGCAAAATTGAAGAATCTAACGTCGAACGAACTATTCCAATAAAAGGAGTAAAAATTGGGAACTAAGAAAAGTACGAAACTTAAAGAGGGTGATGAGAGGGAAGAGAAGAGACAAGAGGGTCTGTAACGCGCCGTTTTATGTGGTCTGAAAGGGGCGTGTTCAGGGCAACCCTCTCGGCTGGCGGTTGGAGATTTATACGATTAGACTATAAAAATACATGCAATCTTATAACTATACATGTGAACACCATCTCGCCGTTATGGTCAAACTGATCTCCAATAGTAGGCTGCATTTCGCGTCATTACGTAACATGGCACATTTGTAATGAAACTGAAAGTACGTTCAAGATCCTTTACCATATTATAAAATGAATGTCCTCACGTTTTCCTAAAAGAAAATGGCATTGATATGGATTAACATAATACGCTGGAGTCACTATAGTTCCATGGAAGCTGGTTTACACATTCTCGTATATTGATAGGTATACATCGGAATTCAACACCTATTGATTTTCTATCTGCTTAAAGGAGTCATCACCTGGTTTTATACGTATCCAGCCCCCCTTGGATCGCTTTGGATCAATTCGTAAAACTTATTAGAAAAAAAAAAAAAAAATTTAATCAAACATTGAGCTTGTTCTGACCCTTTTTCGTACCGCGATTTTATCACGCGAGATTACGCGCGAGGTTTTGACTGGTCCGGATGTGCATTGTATAATATGTAATGAGGCGCGCGTTGATTCGCCGCAGGAAGGACAGAGCCGGGGGGGCTTGCCTGCATGCAGACTCCAAAACATAATGGCGGCGCTTCGGCGATTTCAGGTAGCGGACGGGGCGGGGTTGGGTGGTGAAAGAGGGGTGGGCTTATGCAAGTAGCCGCCACGGTGACGTCACCGAAGGCGCAGAATCAAAATCTCGTGCTTTAGGAATGCACACCCTTGTGTGCTATTCCTGTTCGGAAAAAGAGCAGAAGCGAAAAAACGGCGCCACTTTCAAACTCCAGCCTTTCAGGCAAGTTTCAACTGAGGTCAAACACAGATATGCATGTTTTAACAAGAGAAATTGCGATTTCCGGGTGATGACTCCTTTAACGATGACTGGGAGATGATCCATTTTACCTCTGGCCACTTGAGGGCAGTAGAGGTCTACATACATTTTGTGGATGAATCACAGTTTCTGAGCTGCGTACTTCTGGGTCGCAGAAACTTCGGGTTTGAACACAGTCACAATTATCAACTGATACATAACCATAATGAATCTAGACTGTAATTTGAAGTGTCCATGAGCATTTCGTAGCCTTGCTCTAAAAGTGGTCTAGACTGAGGAGACGTCTACCATTACTTTAAAGGAGTCATCACCTGGTTTGATACGTATCCAGCCCCCCTTGGATCGCTTTGGATCAATTCGTAAAACTTATTAGAAAAAAAAAAAAAAAATTTAATCAAACATTGAGCTTGTTCTGACCCTTTTTCGTACCGCGATTTTATCACGCGAGATTACGCGCGAGGTTTTGACTGGTCCGGATGTGCATTGTATAATATGTAATGAGGCGCGCGTTGATTCGCCGCAGGAAGGACAGAGCCGGGGGGGCTTGCCTGCATGCAGACTCCAAAACATAATGGCGGCGCTTCGGCGATTTCAGGTAGCGGACGGGGCGGGGTTGGGTGGTGAAAGAGGGGTGGGCTTATGCAAGTAGCCGCCACGGTGACGTCACCGAAGGCGCAGAATCAAAATCTCGTGCTTTAGGAATGCACACCCTTGTGTGCTATTCCTGTTCGGAAAAAGAGCAGAAGCGAAAAAACGGCGCCACTTTCAAACTCCAGCCTTTCAGGCAAGTTTCAACTGAGGTCAAACACAGATATGCATGTTTTAACAAGAGAAATTGCGATTTCCAGGTGATGACTCCTTTAAAGGAGTCATCACCAGGAGATTTTGATTCTGCGCCTACGGTGACGTCACCGTGGAGGCTACTTGCATAAGCCCACCCCTCTTTCACCACCCAACCCCCCCCCCGTCCGCTACCTGACGTCCTGCTGTAAACGTGTCTCTTCAACCGTCTCTGGCTCTTCACTCTCCGGTTCGGGTTCCGACTCTGGTTCGTACATAAATGCCTGAATTCCGTAAGGTTCGTCATTTAGTGTGTGCGCCATGACAGGGGGCTGTTTATGTTTTGGAGTCTGCATGCAGGCAAGCCCCCCCGGCTCTGTCCTTCCTGCGGCGAATCAACGCGCGCCTCATTACATATTATACAATGCACATCCGGACCAGTCAAAACCTCGCGCGTAATCTCGCGTGATAAAATCGCAGTACGAAAAAGGGTCAGAACAAGCTCAATGTTTGATTACATTTTTTTTTTTTTTTTCTAATAAGTTTTACGAATTGATCCAAAGCGATCCAAGGGGGGCTGGATACGTATAAAACCAGGTTATGACTCCTTTAAAGCAGGGGTCTCCAACCTTTTTTAGGATGAGAGCTACTTTCAAAAAATAAAACAAGTCGCGAGCTACTTCTACTCCCCTTATTTTTGTTTTGTTTTTGCAGTGTATATTAGCACATTTTAATATTATTATATGCTTACCTTTAATGAGATTTCTGACACTGCATGCTGTCGATCAGGGCATTGTAATCTGGTGTGTATCCTGAGAGGTTCACTCTGATGCAGTCATCCAGGTGGGCATCAGTGAGACAAGTTCGGAACTTGGACTTGATAAAGTTCATGTCAGAAAAGGCAGATTCGCACAGGTATGTTGAGCCAAACAGGGCAGCACATTTCATGGCTCCTGTGCTAATGTTGGGGTACTTCTTTGCATCCACAAGCTTCCAGAAATCAGCAGCAGACTTATATGACTTCAACTGGATGTCATTTTGCAGACTGAGAATTTCCATCTCCAAATCAACAGCACTGAGACTGAACACCTCACCCATCTGTTCAGAAATGTCAGATATGTCCACATCCATGAAGGGGTTTGAAATAAATGTGGCACAGGGCTCCAGCCTCACAAAGTCTGTGAATCTGCTCTCAAACTCCTCACCCAGCCTGGTCAAGAGGTCTATGTATTTCTGGATGTCCATGGCCCCAGATGCAGCAGAATTTTCTTCCAGCATTTTGTGCACAGAGGGGAAGTGCTGCACTTCCTTTTCTTCAGTTGTTGGAGAAACAGGCCCAGTTTTGCCTTGAAAGCCTTGACAGCACTAATCATGTCACTGATTGTCTTCCCCTTGCCTTGCAATTCACAGTTCAGATTTAATTTCTCTGTCACATCTGCTAGAAATGCCAGGTCCAGTAGCCATTCAGTGTCAGACAGCAGAGTTGTATCCTCATTTCTTGCTTCCATGAAAGCTTTGATCTCTGTCAGAAGTGCTAAAAATCGATGCAGGACTTTTCCTCTGCTTAGCCATCTGATTTCTGTATGCAGCAAAAGATCGCCATATTCTGATGACAGTTCCTCCAAAAATAACTTGAAACTTCGATGTTGTTTGGCCTTTGCTCGAATAGAATTTATTATCTTTATGACAGGTGTCATGACATGATCAAACCCCATGACTTTGGCACAAATGGACTGTTGGTGGATGATGCAATGATAGTTCAAAAAACGAGGAAAATCCGGGTCTGCTTTGCATTTTGCAATGAAGCCATTATGCCTCCCTGTCATGGCTGGGCATCCATCAGTTGTTATTGACACCAATTTTTCTAATGGCACATTCTTTTCGGCAAAGTAGTTCTTCACTACGTTGTAAATGTCCAGGCCTCTGGTTGTTGTTTTCAAAGGTAGCAATGTGAGAAATTCCTCTTTAACGGAGAAGTCTTCAAACACCATTCTAATGAAAACCGCCAGTGAATTGAATTCAATTGAAAACCATTTGCACGTACCTATGTCATGTTCCAACTGCCCCTTTGCGTCCTCTGAGAGCGCAGAAACTCTCCTTGCCATGGTATTCGCGCCTAACTGCACCTCTGATATAGCAGACAGGATTTCAGGGCCATTTTTGTGATCTTTGAACAAAGAATCAGCCACGAGAGTCATTGCATCCTTGACAAAACCCCCATCTGTAAAGGGTTTTTTTTTTCTTTGCTAAATGATGGGCCACTTTGAATGACGCTTCGGTTGCAGCCTCAGCTCCCTTCACTGGTTTTGTGAACAACGATTGCTGCCATTGTAATCCCACTTTCAGCTCGCTCACCTTAGCTGACCGCAGGCTGCTGCCAGAAGGAAAATCACGGTCAAACTTCACGTGTCGCTCCACATTGCTTTTCTTCCCAACGGCAACGCTCGTCCCGCAAATCAAGCACACACACCTGTCTTTTACACTTGTGAAGAAATAGTCAGTCTCCCACTCTTGATGGAAATGGTACGCCTTCTGTTTTTTCTTCGATGGCCCTGCCTCACTCATTGTTTATCAAGATAAACTTTATCTTGTATGTTAGCTTCAGTCACGTTAAAATGAAATCCACGTTTCTTCGTTAATTGCGTTCACGTTCGGCTCGGAAATATTAGCAATAGCCGCCGGCTTGCGTTACTGTTACTCAAACGTGATTGGTCGATATTCACTGTGGGGTGGGGGAAGGAAGGGGGGGGTGGGGGGGGGGGGGGGTTAGCTAGATCTAGAGTTGTAGTAAGTAGAATAGATAGAGTTTGCTATGAGTGAGGTTTTGTTTATGAGTAGGGTAGATTCTTTTTATTTGCTTTCTTTTAATTTTTTATATTTTGGATTTGCTTGACGAGCTACTTATTGAGGGCCTGCGAGCTACCGGTAGCTCGCGAGCCCCCTGTTGGAGACCCCTGCTTTAAAGGAACAACATATGGTGTTCCTTATCTACATATGTGGCTTCAAGTGTCAAAGGTATTTATATGACCCACACAGCAGACTCCCACTGGTATCTAACCAGACCTTATATCTCTGAGAAGGTCCGAAGAGGAGGACAGGAGGTCGTAATCTGTTAACCCGACCAGGTTTCTCTGTACAAATCATTTTTGGTAGAGTTGAAGGGAACTTATTATTGGGATAGGTCAAACAAATGAAACATGAACTGTAAATATTTCTCTGTACAAATCATTTTGAACAAACATTTTTTTGGTAGAGTTGAAAGGAACTTTTGATCAAACACATACAATGCAAACCTATCAAGCTAGCCCAAACAAGTTTGGTAACTTATTAAGCATTTTGTCCTTAGTGATGCGGGCAGATTAATGAGCAAACATATTTTCGTCTGACTGCGTGAGTGCAGTAGTTATGTCCATGACAATGACCATGTTAATTTTTAGCAATTTTGGTAACTTCTCTGTTCTTCGTCGTAGAACAACGGGACGTTCGCCCGTATGCTTATAATTCCTCAATGATTATTATGGACGGTTTTAAACTAATATTGAGCACATATCTCATCCTTTTCTTGGATTGGTCAAAATGTGAACATGTTTTCCTGCAGAGTTCATGTGATCTCTCTCGGCATGCCAGCAGACCAGGTCATTAGTTTATGACTCCCAAGAGGGGAGGAAGGGGTCTTCACCATGCCTTGGGAGCAAATGGTGAGAAATAGATATGGTGTTATCCTTTATACTTCAATCGAGGCTCTCTGTCAAACAAAGGTGTTAATCAGTTTCCAGCTGTGTTAATGGTGCCACAAAGTCTGGTGTTTCTGAAGGTTTTGCCCCCCCTTCTTCTCATCCGGGGTGCGTGGGGAACTCGTTGATGCTCTGACTTCGGGGTTCGTAAATCCTCTAACCAAGCCTTAAAGTGGCCTCCATTTCCTCCAGGTCGGTCCATTTGACCTGAAGGAGAATGTTTACTCATCTGCAGTGAGGGACCTTTGTCTGTATATCTTTATCTGTATATCTTTAAAAGGTGAATAGTTCATCTTTCGTTCGTTGAGAAGTCACATCCGAGAATCGTGGGCTGTGGCCCCTACACGTACGTGGTCCTCCCTCTCCCTTCGAAGAAAATCCCATGCATTGATTTTTATTGCTAAGGCACTAATGGGTAAATTACCCCTCTACATTTCAAATTTGCTTTTTTTCTTCTTTTTTTTCTACCACAATAGTGTTTACAGGACTAGGTCATCAGAAAAAAATACTATTAAGCACACCATCAACAAGAACATAACTTGGTAAAACAGCTTTTTCATCATATGCACCAAATGTCTGAATGAACTTCAAGGCATTTTAAATCTTGAAACTCTTCCACCTCTCAATACTTTTAAAAACCTTATAAAATCAACCTCGACTGAACAATGCAACTGTATTTAATCATATGCCTTTTTAGCTGTCTGTTTTTAGCTGTCTGTTTTAGCTTGTAATAACTTAGCTAGTGTGTTTTCGTGTGTGTCGTATGTCATCTGTGTTTGTGGCCTTGTCTTGTCTTTTGTGTGTACTGTAACTCTTTGCCGTCTGTCTTGGCCAGGACTCCCTGTGAGAAGAGTTATTGTAACTCAATGGGACCTTTTCCTGGTTAAAGAAAGGTTAGAAAGAAAACAAACAGAATTGGCTGCATTGTTTTCCAGTTTGGGTGTGAAAGGCTTAGAATCAGGCTCTCAAATGAGTTATAATTTAGTTTTGGTTTGGGATTGATTGATAGGCTTGAATCAAAAATGGCTGCAACTCCTCTTCCTGCTGCTGCCTCGAGATATATGAGTATTAATATGGCTGGGAGGACTAGCTTTAAGCAAACATAGTCTTCATCACGTAGCCGGGTTTCAGTCAGGCAGAATAAATCAATATGATTATCGGATATTGAATCATTGACTAATACTGCTTTAGATGAGAGAGATCCGATGTTTAAGGTCCACATTTAATTCTCTTCTTTTGTTGTACTACGTCAGAAGTACTAATTTTTATTAGGTTTTCATGTGAAATCTCTTTTCTGTTTGACTGAGTTAATTTAGGTGGTTGGGGACAGACACCGTTCTTATGTGGTTTAGGTTTTGGGTGGGTGACTGCTCTAATGGAGGCGCAGAGCAGTGTGTAAGACTGCAACTCTGCTGTATAAAGTAAGTTTGGTTGAACGATAGATCAATAAATATAATTAATCCATCATTCAGTTGGAGTGATTTTATTGAGAAAAATGACTTCAGGCACACACATCTGACCACACACACACAAACACACACACATATAACCCTTACATCAGTTCCACACATATGGATACAAAAACTGTAAAAAAACAAAACAAAAACAACAGCAGAGATTTATTCAGAGAATTCAACAAAAAAAGCTATGCATGCTGGGTGACCACATGGGCCACAAATGGACATGACAGGAGGACTCACTCTGTGCTTCTGTACATTAAACTACGATTGTTGTCACTTAAAGGGACACGCCGTTCACGTTCTAATCAGACACTATGCAGGTGCATTGTGGGAAGTGTAGGATGTAAAGGTCAGGATATCTGTAATCACAACAACTGATGTAGACTGTCCTTATAAACTATGATGTCCCTGGGAGTCGTCATATAATCCCGGGAGTGACTGGCCTCTACTGGAGGAAACCTGCTATTGACCTTAAATGTTGCCATTAGCTGATCCCGAGTCAGGTGACGTATATGGAGGCAGCTTTAGGAGGGCACTTTAGGGCCAGTTGATCTGTACCACGCCTCGGCACGATTGCCAGTCACTACAAGAGAGAACAAAGAGAACATGACTGAAACTTTACTGACAAGTCCGTCTGCACATATTTCTAGTCAACACTTGGCCTCCATCAGAGCAGGTGATGCAAGCGATTTTGGCAGGATTTTTATTGTAAAAGAACGGAGACTCCTGCTGTGTCCTAGAGCAACAACAATATTCATTCATAGATCTTCTCGATAGCGGAGGGAGATCCGAGTTGAACACGGAGCGATAATGAGTGGGACGGCCTGTCGATTAAAGCCTACGTCATGTCCACATTGCATACCCGTGCATGTGCATGTGCATGAACCTAACGGACTCAAATCCAGCTCTTCAAGCGTGCCGTTCTAAGTACGGAACGGAGCATCACAGGACTTTAGGCTCCATCGTGCCTGGGCGCGGTACGGTTGGTGTAGTGGGAGTGTGCCCTTAGTCACCAAGCATTAGCTTTAGTGATTAGCATTAGCGATTAGCAATTACCACTAGTGATTAGCATTGGCGATTAGTATTGTATTGATACACTGGTAATATAAATGAGAAAATGACAGACGTGACAGGATGCGTCTCTACACTTGTTCATGTTGATATTCATTTCACCTTCTAGAGACATTCTTAATATTTCCAGGCTCAATGCGCTTCAGCTGGTTTAGTTACTATTTAATAACGTTTCTGCAAAAGTGGAACACGACGACACAACTTTTTGATGTCTCTCTCACACACACACACACACAGAGAGAGAGGACGACAACAACAACGTCATGGGGCAACCCATCAGTCCCGGCGGCAGGTCAGCAGCGGGTTTCGTAGATGCCGCTTCGTCCGATGTAACGAACCCATTTGATAACGTCGTGGTCACTGTAGTTGAGCTTCGGCTCAAACACCTTCAGGTACCGGACTTTCAGACCTGATGGCGCAAACGGCACCTGAAGAAGAGGAGACAGTGAAGAAGGTGCTCTTTATATACGATAGCAAGCCAATCATCAACCAGCAGGAGTATTACACCACCAGGTAATAATAATAATAATTAAAACTGCATAGCAGTATCGTGACCAGTGTTGGGCAAGTTACTCTAAAAAAGTAACTAGTTAAAGTACTAGTTACTTCTCCCAGAAAGTAACTAAAGTAGTTACTGAGTTACAAATTCTAAAAGTAACTAGTTACTTTGGAAAGTAACTATTATGTTACTTTCAAATCATTTTTAAATACTGATGTGTCTCAAATAATTTGGACCCCATCTCCATCCCTCTTTGATGGAACTTAAAATACATGTGCATGTTCAATTATTTATGATAAATCTGAGTATTATAATGAAATGGATACTCAATACATTACAAGCAGAAATCAACAGTGCACAAATCTAAACAATTTTATTGGAGATATTATAGTTACTATGCTTATATTGGATTGATTAAATTAACACAATATATCTTTTGGAACTTTTGATATTTATTGCACCTCAACAGGTCACAACTAAGCAAAATAAAATTATTCTTGTTAAGCAATATACCAAAAATAAATAATAAATATATTTACTCTTGTAGTGTAAATTAGGGGGGAGGAAACAATAGGCATACTGTACGTATGTTTTTACGTAATGTTGTGTGCAAGGACGAAATTTTGATTTCAGATGTGGGGGGGGGGGGGACAAAAGTATTTTTAATAAAACTAACTCTTTCAGTTCACTGTGTTTTCTAGTAGTTCATCTAGGTTTCTATTGCTACGTTTAAGTTTACTGTTCCCTTTTGTGGTTTTACTGGTTGTAAATCATGTTGCAAAACATCACCCCATTCTAATCCAATAGTTTTAATAACAATAATAATAATACATTTTATTGATCAGATTATTGAGAGCTTTGTAAATGATGAGGAGGATCTTGAAGTGGATATGCTGCTTTATTGGGAGCCAGTGAAGGTGTTGCAGGATGGATGTAACGCATTTCTTTGAGTAACTTACACTTTGACTTCTAAAGAAGTCTCTTATGTCCACTTTTCTTTTAGACATCCTGGCTGCGTCTAATTACCAAACACACATGCACGCGCGCAAATGGACACCGATTCAAACGTTAATGTAAATGAAACTTCTGATATTACAATCTTTCTAGCCGACGTGAACCAGGCAGAACAAACTCCTAACGCACAGTAGCAGACTGCTGTAGGACTCGTGACCGCAGACTAGCAGACCGGTGTGCAAGCAAGATGGAGTGACAGCTGGGACAGCCAATCACACTGGCTTCAGCTTGAGCGGCCGTTTTCCGCTTGGTCCTAGTGCTTGACCGCGTCTCTGTTTAATATAGCGTAACATTTGTTTTTTTCTGCCTTCAATGAAGTAATGCGACACATGAAGTAATGCGACACACGTAACGATAACGGCGTTATAATAATGAGATGAGTAATCAAATAGATTACTTGTTACTGAAAAAAATTAACGGCGTTACTAACGCCACTACTTATAACACTGTTATTCCCATCACTGATCGTGACGGGCCCTCGCTCATATGTGGTCGTGGACTGCCTGCGGCCGCCTCTTGTGGCGCAATTTGAGACACAAGCGATTGACACAGAAAGGCATCCATCTCTCACGTGCGGTCGTGGAGTGCCTGCATTCACATGACAGCGTGGCAGCCGCCTACCTGTGCTGCGGCTGCCTCCTTGTCACGTGCAGTGCACTGCGGTCACAAGTGAAACTACATTTCAGTAACAAAGTTCACACACATGTCCATGCCTTCCTGACATCTCTCCTCCTCCCCCTGTGTCCTCCTTGCAGGCTGAAATGAGTGGAATTAGTAAAAAAAAATCAGGTATGGCTTTTACTTGGAAAAAGTCACAAAATTAATGACATTTTCTGTCGCCAGTAGATGGCGCTCTGACTGAGTGAATATAACAGTGCAGATGTGTTCAGGAAGGAACTCTAATCAAGTATGGAAAGTTTGGAGCAGATCAGAGAAGAAACACTGAAGTTATAATAGTTTGGATGTTTATGGCAGAGTTCAACTGACAGCTGTGTGAGGTGCATGTGAAGTGTGCCATCTCTCCTCCTCCCTTTGTGTCCAGGCTGAAATGAGAGGAATTAAAAAAAAGGGAATTAAAAGTGGTAGACTGTTGATCTGGTGTCAAGCAGACTGGAACTGCATGTCGGATTCACATCTTCTCCATGTGTCACTGATAGATCTCTGACTCCCCCTGGTGGTTGCTGTGCCCCTGTGTCTCTCCCCCCTATGTCCCTGAGTGAGGATTTAGTGAGAAACTTGGCTGAATTACACACCTGCCTAAAAACATTTTTTTTACCCACTTTATGACTTTAGGCGGTGGGTCCAATTTCATGCGTGTACGCCCAACCTAGAGGGGGGGCTGTTGCTCAGAAAAAGGGCCTAAAATCAGTCACATTTCATGTTGCCATTAGGTGGTGCTCTGACTGTGAGTCAAAATTGCAGTGCAGTTGTGTTCAGGACGTGACTCTTATCAAGCATGAATATTTTGGAGCAGGTCGGAGAAGAAACGCCGAAGTTATAACAGTTTTAATGCCTTTGGCGAAGGTTCAAAATAGTAGCGCAGTCAAGGCGGGGCCGTGGCCACGCCCCTAAATATTCTGGACACAACTTTTTGTCCTTAAGGCCTTTCCAACCACATACCAAATTTTGGTATCGATCGGATCAACGGTATAGTCGGTTTTAGATTTAGTACAACCCCTGTGAATGGGTTATCTTCTGATTACATATACAATACAAATACAAAGCATATTTTCAAAACCTTTTTGGACCATCACCCCAGCTAGGTGTAACGAGTATGCATACCAAACTTCCTGTTTTTCATAAAATCCAAGATGGCGGAAAATTTTGCCAGGCGGACTTTTGTACTCCAAGAGGATTTTTTTGTAGAGGAGACTTGTCTGCACATGTGTGCAAAATTTCATGTCAATCGGAGTTACGGTGCGGCGGGGCTGGCGAATCTCCACGTTGGTGGCGCTAGCGAGCATTTTTTTCATGGCCGAATGCGAAAACGCCAAATTCTCAAATTTTTCACCAGGCCGCATGAACACTCCAAATTTGGTTAGTTTTTTTTAATGCCTAGGCCAACCAAAACGCAGGTCGAAGTCGTGTAAGAACAATAAGAAACATTGCAATAACAATAGGGCTTCGCAGCCCGACGTTATAGGCGCTCGGGCCCTAATAATAACAGTAATAACAAGAATAATAAAGAGCAGAGACGGACCTCAAAGTTCATGGAGATGGGAGGTCGAGCCCACTTCTTCTTATCGTTGGTGGGCAGCAGCTCGATCTCTGCACTGATCTGAGACTCCTTCATCCCTGCCATCCTCTTCACCCTACACACACACACACACACACACACACACACACAGTGCCATTAAACTTCAGTGTTATAGTTCATTATCAATTAAACGTTAAGACGTTAACGCTGATCTTTAAATGTCTGTCATATTAAGTTGAATATAAATCTCCATATTTGAAAAGCTGACAATAAAAATGAATCCTGACACAAACATTGTCATCATGAGTCCTCATCATAAACCGGCCAAGTTCGCCACAGCAAAACTTAAAATGGTAAAAATGGTAAATGGCCTCATTTATATAGCACTTTTGTCCAAAGCGCTTTACAGGAATGAATGACATTCACCCATCCACGCACACATTCACACAGCAACGGTGGAGTCAACCACGCAGGGCGACAGCCAGCTCGTCAGGAGCAATTGGGGTGTGGTGAGCACAATGGATGCACATGTGAATGAAGTTGATTTGAGATAATGACTCACTGGGAGAAGTACACAAGGTTTTATGAATCACAACCATACATTTCCTCATTTCTATGTATGCAAACAATTGGTTTGTCCTTCTGTTTTCTAAATGAGAGCTGGCAGGTGGACCGGTCCAGGTCTTTGTGTTCACCTACTTCCAGACGATGGCGTTCTCGCTGGCTTTGTACTTGGCTTTTCCCTTCATACAGATGAGCTGGACGCCGCTGGTGTTGAGGGGGGTAGGGATCCTCACCTGGGGGGGCACACAGTTTTACTTTGTGTCTCTTTAAACTTCTCTAAAGATCCACAATTCTTTACAGTCATAATTTAAAATAACCCTATATTATAAATAGTAGATCCAAACTCTTAAAGTACCCAAAAGATCACAATAAATAACGAGTTAATACTTTAAGACTCATTAATCATAGTATTCATTGTTTTATCATAAACCTTAGTAAATCAATGTAAAGGTGAGTTAAAAATGCTTCCGAGGGGGTGTCTGGCTGGATGTCTTGGTGGAAATTACCTAGGGTCCATTTCACTCCGAACCATCACTTTAACACGAGGCAAAAAATCACCTTAAAAGCTGGCTCTTTCTAAAGGGATCTTTTTACCCTGAATTCAGTCTGTGAGGCAGCGAGCTGCATTCATCGCCTGAGAAGCATTTCAGATATAATTATTTAAATAGTACCTCGATCTTCTGAGCGAGCAGCGACGACTTGAAGTTTGACTTGATGACGACTTTGACCTCGAGTTTGGTTCGACCGACCTCTCGGACGAGAGGGATGACCCTGAACGGCAGGATGATGTCTTTGGTGGTCCGATACCTGTACACAGATGGACGTCGGTCTCAGGTCTGTTGTCTCCTGTCTCATTAACTCTGTGTGTGTGTGTGTGTGTGTGACCTCTGACCTCATGAGCTCATAGTCTCCGTCCGGAGGGATGAAGCTGATGCTGCGTTCAGAGTCAAACTTACTGAGCCGAACACACTGATGGAAGGTGCAGTCATCGATTGCTATCGACTGTTTACCGCTGAGGGGGAGACAGAGGACAGTTCAGAAACTCTACTGGAAAATCGCTACTTTAAGAACAACAGTAACATTATGCATAAAGACTGTTGAGTCTGAATATCCTGATGTGTGTTTCATGAATATGTCTATAACAAAATGTAATAAAACACATGACGAAGAGACACAGATATAAGGAGATCAGTGCTGCTGTTGGAACCAAACTTAAAAGTGTGAAAGGGTCTGAGGAAGTGACCATATATGGTGACGTGTGTGACCTCTGACCTCTTGCCTCCGTCCTCTGAACTCGCTCCTTTCCCCTGCTTGTCGATGACGATCTTGTCGTTCATCCCAAACTTGCACTCTGGCATCCCGCTCAGGTAACTCTTCATCACAACCCGACCGGAGACATGAGCGCTGAGCACCTGACCTGCACACACAACGATGCCACGATCGGACGACACCATGACACCTGATCACTTCTATTACAACAAATGAGCTGCCGCTGCAAAATGATTCCCGCTGCTACTTCAGAATTTCATGAAATGTCATTCACACGACTCTGCCAGGGCTTTTCATTTGACACAACAGTGAACACAGGTCAAACTCTATTGACTGAGCTAAACAAGCAGCCCAAGAACCCAAAACACTACGAATGTTCACAGCTTTTAATTATTCCAAAGAGCAAAACAAGAGTTCTCCCTCAACAGGAACATTGGAGGAAAAATCCAAAACGCCCTTGATGAAACAAAAGTCAGCAGTATTTCAACAGCTGCTGAAAAAGATCCTAGAAGCAACACTGTACCTGATTGGACACGTTTTCATTGCCCCTGTGATCCTCTAGCATGACTCTTCCCTTTGTCACTTACATTTGATTTTATATAAATATATTTTAAAACATGATTACACTTAAATGATGGAATAAACCTCATCTTATAGACTCTCACATAAAGAATGCCCTTTTTTGTGCTTTTGGCATGAAGATGAATTTCATGTTATGTTGTACAGAGTTCCTATCTGGGAACTTATATTTCACAATAAACTGATACTTTAGAAGTATGGTGACACCCTGACATTAAAACACACTCTGACGCAAGAAGACAGTTTTAACCAAACTATGGAAACATTAATGGCCTCTCTGTCTCCCATGCTGCAGCACCACTCACTGCCTGAACAGCTACTGATGCACCAGCGGGGGTGCTGTTTACAAACAAAGTATTTTTGAACACTGTTTAATGTTACACCTGAACATCTCCTGTACATTTTAATTAATAAAATTTTTATTAATAGGAAAACAAATACAAATAATACAAATTCTACGTTCTATCATTTATTATTCCATTACTATTTTTGCCACGATACATCAACTTGTGAGGACATTATCTTGTGGGGACATGAGCAAGTTGACATATCTTTTGGGGACCATTATCTTGTGGGGACATGAACTGGTTGACAGATACCTCGTAAAGGACCGTTACCTTGTGGAGACATGAGCAGGTTGACAGATACCTCGTAAGGACCGTTACCTTGCAGGGCTCCAGACTAACTTTTTGCATTGGTTGCACTGGTGAGCCTAACTTTTTTTTTAGGTGCACCAGCACAAAATTTAGGTGCACCCACATTTTTCATTGCGTCGCCTTCAACGCCAAAAAGTCACCTTTTTATTGCTTTCTTTTTACATAATGACACCCCCTTATGGCCTAGGTTAACTGCAGCACCATCAGCACCCAGAGCAACCGTTTTCTCCAGCCAATCTGCACACTGATGCCCAAGCGAAGCAAATGCTTGCTTTGTGGCAGCATAAATTCAGCAAGAATAAAAAGATCATACAGGTCACTTGCCTATAGATTGCAAATGGAAAACTGTTTATGTGATCTTAGCCTAGCCTACTTATATTTTTACTTAGGCTATTCATTTTTAATAATATTAGGAATAGGCTACTATACAATTTCCTATTCATGATCTCTCATGCTGTAATGTGGGCCTTCAAACACTGTGCGTGTCCATGCTCCACCTCGACATGTCCAATTAACATGTTGACCGGCCTCCCTTTCCGCAAAATGTGGCAGTAGACAATAATGCACTCCTTCGTAGAGACGTCTGTGTCGCCGTCAATCATGAATGACGTGTACCGTACGTGGCGTTTCCAATCTCCGCAGTTGTCTTGTTCTTTAGTGTGTCGGCATTTTTTTTCACCAGAATAATTTCGGACTTAAATTTAGTGAACGGCAACTCCTCCTTTGCAATATTGTATGCAACGTTGAATTTTATAATCATTTCAGATTCCTCAGCGGGACCTGATTGATACAGCCTGACGCTGAAATGCAGCTGGAAGAGGGGCCACTTTATTAACACACTTTTCATGGCATGTAGTATGCTTTTTGGACATATTGCGCTTTTTCAACGTCTCGATGCAAAATGTTGTTGACTCTTCCACAAACGCACTATTACCGGCCAAATTCTGACCGCACTCCCGACAATAAATTGAGTCCCTTTGTTTATCGTACATCAGCCAGGGAAATTGCTTCAACCAGTCCTGTCTGAAGGCATATTTTTGGGCTTTTTAATTAGTCTCGGGGCGAGGCTTTCTGCCTCTCTTCATTTTCAAAGAAAATCGAAGCGCTCAGGAGTACCTGCTGTATTTTTCGAACTGACACAATTTACAGCAGTGAAAAGGACCACAGCCAATCAGAGGCAAGGACCTGCCCGAGCTCTGTCTCTTATTGGTTACACGATACCATCAGGAGAACACAAAGAGATGCTGACAGATAAGGTAAGGACCGCTACTTTGTGGAGACATGAGCAGGTTGACAGATACCTCCTAAGGACCGTTACCTTGTGGAGACATGAGCAAGTTGACAGATACCTCGTAAGGACCGTTACCTTGCGGGGACATGAGCAGGTTGACGCTCTCCAACACATCCAGAAAGAGTTCGTTGCGTCTGTATTTGATTCCTTCTCTCCTCCAGCCGATCTGACCAGTGACCTGACTGGTGATCTGAGTCTGCTCCTCTTTGGTCTGTAGAGGTAATACATAGATTGTGTACTAATATCTATACTCCTAATACCCCTTATATTTGAGAAGTTTCTGCTCTAAATCAATGAAAACTGATGAATTTTCCAATGAGGCCAGTATGTAGAATACATTTTTCTTCTTGTGTCCCATTGTCACAAAAATGTATGTTTTTCTACTACTGAAAATGTTATGGAATTATCAAATGTTAAATGCAGTACTTTTACTTGTAATGTTTTACATTTATATTATAAAAGTACTTCTTCCAGCGGCTGCACAGTGGTGTAGTGGGTCACAGCAAGAGGGTCCCGGGTTCGATTCCCGGGTCGGCCCGGGTTCCTTCTGTGTGGAGTTTGCATGTTCTCCCCGTGTAAGCGTGGGTTCTCTCCGGGTTCTCCGGCTTCCTCCCACAGTCCAAAGACATGCGGGATGGGGATAGGTTCATTGATGACTCTAAATTGCCCATAGGTGTGAATGTGAGTGTGAATGGTTGTTTGTCTCTACATGTTGGCCCTGCGATAGACTGGCGACCTGTCCAGAGTGAACCCTGCCTTCGCCCAATGATAGCTGGGATCGGCTCCAGCCCCCCCGTGACCCTGAATACAGGATAAGCGGTAGACAATGGATGGATGGAAGTACTTCTTCCACCTCTGACACCAGTTTTGTTAAATGTACTGAACGCATGACAGACACAGATACAACTTGTAGAACTTTAAAATTATTTAATATGAATAATTAAATTAATTATATGAGGACTGCGTGTGTGGTGCGTGTGTGTGCATCTGTGTGTACTCACGTTGTGCTGCAGGAAGCCGAAGGAAAACGGACAGGAAACAGTTAGTTTCATGTTAAAAGCCCACTGCTGTCTGTTCTTTATTTGATGTGTTATTTAAGTGATATTTTAATTAGTGGTACCTGACTCTTGATGCCTTGTTGAGTGATGAAGGTTTTCAGAGCTCCGGGCTCTGAGTTTTGAGGGTAACCAAAGTCCAGAATCTCTGCAGGGCACAAACACTGTCAGTACAAACAAACAAACAAACAAATGGTAGCACAGACCTTCCCGTCAGTGACGACTCCTGTCGACGCTGTATTTTCTTTAGGTTTTGATTTTCTCATCCAACGCTTACAAAAATCAAAACCTAAAAAAACAACAGAGTGGCAGAAAGATGGCGGCTTCAGGAGGAGAGTCGACTACCTGCTGAAGTTCAGGGTTTAAAGCACAACCACATATAGTAACACTACACCAGAGATGGGAGCGAGACCTCCTATGTCTTTTTAAGAGTAGAGATAATTTCCTGTCCTTCCCTTTCTAAATAAAGCGCCAGTTTACCGTCAAGCAGCTCGTAGATGAGGACAAAGTTGTTCTTGACGTTCTCCTCGCTGATCTTTCCAAAGTAGGCCGACATGACGTCGCACATCTTGTAGAGGAACTCGAACACCATGGTGGCGTTGACATTCTGCTTGGTGACCACCGCCAACCAAATGTTGGAGCGCTTGACATGGAAGAAGCTGGTCCGGGCGATGTTGGTGACCGGAGAGCGGACCTGCTGCCGGGCATGGATTACGTTAACCCGGAATGCATCCACCGCATTTCTCCTGGTCAAAGAGATGAAACAACATTAAAATCAATGGTGCTTCGGCACGGTATGGGACAACTGGGCCTAGTGTGAATGCAACCTCAGTGAAACTTCTGCCGTACCGAAACAGAGGAGGATTCGCTATCATGATCACTCAGTGAAATGTGAACTAACCTCACTGTACCTGAACTAACGTCCTCGTGGTACCTGAACACATCTTCGCTGTCATAGAAGTAACACATCCTCAATGTACCTGAACAGGCATAATGAACACGTCCCCCATTATGCCTCAACAAACACATCCTAACTTTTCCTGAACATCTCCTCACTGTACCTGAACACATCGTGAGCAGACGGTTTGACTGTGGTTGACTTAATTGCCTGAATCATCGGCACTGTGGCAGTGACTTTCAGAACTCACCCGATATCATCTCGGTACACCCTGGAGATCAAGACCTCCCCCTTGTGGTTGTAGATGAAGAGTCCTCCAATCATGGCCGACACTTGTCAGTCAGTCAGAGCTGACCATAATGAAGAGTCACTGCGGAGGAGGACGACGAAAATTATTATTAGAGACGAGAACTGTGTGGCCCTGTGAAGACCTAGTCTACACTAGGGGTCTCAGGTGAGATCAGAACATTATCATCGTTCAGGTCTGCTTCTGTGGTGGCAGATAATGAAAACATTACAGTATAATATGGTAATGTAGCTTCACGCAGCACAACAAACTCATAGAGAAAATAGTCAATGACCCAATGTCCATAACATTTGTACCTTTATTTATTTGTAATCCTAAAATATCACAAGAACCAAACTTTACCATCTGCTGCTTTATGAGAACACGTTTAAAACGTGGTGACACGTTGGTCAGATGTGATAGTTGAGTCAACACCAGCAAGCTTTCACCACTGGAGAGGAATGTTAACTTCAACACATTACATTTGCTAAAGTGGTTAGCGTTTCACTTTTTGTATGTTGATTGGAAATTTAGAAGAACAGCATTTAGCTATCATGCTAACCCACAGTGTTTCCCCTACCATTGTACAGACCTCCAGGCCAAGGGGACCTGCCGCCAGGCCAAAAAAAAAAATCAATATGCCAAAAATAAGCCACCTATCAATTAATTCATAAATCAATAATCATTTACATTAGGAGCGCCTCTGTGCAGCGCAACCCGAGTCAACCTGCTTTGCTGCCTAGTAACCATGCGAGCACCGCTGCTGAGAGCGCGGGCATATATTCTGAGATGTTTACGGTTTGTTAGCTAACCAACAAAAAAAATGACAGGTGCAACGGAAGAAAGGGGGGCAGATTGCCACGAATAGCCGTGGAACGGAGCCCGCTTCCTTTCGGCGCCCTTTTTAACCGATAGTGTAGTTCAGACCAGACGCGAAGCGCCACGATCCTATGCGGCCGTCTTGCGGCGTGCAGTGATCGTTACGGCAACTTTTCTATTTTGTGCGCGATACGCGAGCGATCGCGTCAATTCTGGCAGGAAGTCACACAAAGAAACACAAGACTATTCGCGGCACTTCGGCGGCTGGTGGTACATGGCGACTGCCGACCCCTGTCCGACGGGGGACCGCGGGCCCGGACCGACTGGTAACGTTGACCCAGCAAAAAGAAATAGAGCTAAACACAGAACATCTGGCTGGGATCCCAAATGGCTTAATAACCATAACTACAGCCCTTGGTTGTACCACACTCCCCATGCTAAGTTTACAATTTTTCTTATATTTTTGTTCTGATTGAGGAGCCTCTCTCTCTCTCTCTCTCTCTCTCTCTCTCTCTCTCTCTCTCTCTCTCTCTCTCTCTCTCTCTCTCTCTCTCTCTCTCTCTCTCTCTCTCTCTCTCTCTCTCTCTCTCGGTGGTCGGGCGGAGATTAGCCGTAACTCTCACGTGTTGCACGTGGCAATGGCAAACATCCGGTCAAGCTCCGTCTCTTCTTCTGCGTTTTTGTAGCAGAAACAGCGCCGCATAAGGGCCTGGAATATCTACTACAGCGCGCTGAGTCGTTTTCAGTGGATTCGTCTGGACGAGGATTTTCTTGAAACAACGCCAAGGCAAAACGGAGAAAAACGTTTTGCTTCGTCTGGACGGCCCTGGACGACCCCTTAGAGACAGACAGGTAACCAGTCTATCACAGGGCTGACATGGAGAGACAGACAGGTAACCAGTCTATCACAAGGCTGACTTGTAGAGACAGACAGGTAACCAGTCTATCACAGGGCTGATATGTAGAGAGTAGACCAACAACCATTAACTCTCACATTCACACCTACGGGCAATTTAGAGTCATGAATTAACCTATCCCCATCCTGCATGTCTTTGAACTGTGGGAGTAAGAAGGCAACAGTGCTACCCACTACACCACCCTGCAGCCCCGCAAAATCTGTGTGATCTGTGTTAATAATATTTATATAATAATGACAATTAAAACTGCAAGCAGTAACGTGATGGGCCCTCGCTCATATGTGGTCGTGGAGTGCCTGCGGTCACACGACAGTGTCGTGGACGCTGCCTGTGCTGCGGCCGCGGCCGCCTGCTCGTGGCGCAAGTTGAGACACAAGCGATTGACATTCAAAGACATCCATCTCTCACATGCGGTCGTGGAGTGCCTGCGGTCACACGACAGTGTCGTGGACGCCTACCTGTGCTGCGGCCGCCTCCTCGTGGTGCAAGTTTAGACACAAGCGATCGACATTCAAAGCCATCTATCTCCCTGACTGCTGTCTGAGGTGTGTGCTAAGTGTGGAGCAGATCAGACAATGAATAAAATCATTAGCTGGTGTGGAAAGTTTCATGAGTGTTGATCTGGTGTTAAACAGTGACAGAGGTCACATCTTCTCTCCGAGTCCCCTTACGCCGGGTTCAAAATTTCATGTCAATCAGAGTTACGGTGTGGCGGGGCTGACGTATAGACATGCTAGGTGGCGCTAGCGAGCAAATTTTTCGTGGCCGAATGCGAAATCGCTACTTTATCGCAATTTCCTGTCATTTCTACGCACACACCAATTTTGGTGAGTTATTTTTAATGTTCAGGCCTCCAAAACGCGAGTTAAATTGGCGTAAGAATAATAAACATTTGAATAACAATTGGGCTTCGCAGCCCGACGTTGTCGGCGCTCGGGCCCTAAGAATAGAGCTTATTTGTATACAGTAACACTTATCAAAACAAGTAATTAGTGCACAACACAATACCAGACACACACATTTAATACAGTACAGTATAACTGTCTTTACACAACATGTGCATTGTGCAATAATAAATACCGTAAATCCTCAAATATAGGCCTATAGCACAGGCAGCGTTAGGGCTGAACGATTTATCGTTTTCGGACCGAAATTGCGATTTCAGACAACGCGATCATGTGATCGGCAAAGCTGCGGTTTTTGCAGCGCTCCTGACTCACCCAGGATCTGTTGTCAACTATTTTACACATGCCGTCTCCCGACCATCCTGCCAAGCTCACCAATCAGACTACTCGTGAACAGGTCACGCTAACCAATCAGGATTAACCTGCTCCGTATTTGTAATTAGTCAGAAATTACTTCAACTGGACCAGAAGCGGAGTTAGGGGATTTAATCGCCAAGAAAAACAGCACGTCCGTCATTTGGGAGTATTTCGGGTTTGAGGCTGCAGACGTGCACCAGAAACGGGTACTGTGAAAAATCGCAATTAGATCTTTTCCCAAAATCGTTCAGCCCTAGGCTTTCTCCACGACGGTCGACAATCGCTTCTGCTCAGCTGTTGTTCATTCAGAGCTATTTTTTCATTATGGAGTAAATAACCCCATATTAACCCCCACAATTAACATGCCATGTTAAGTTTGTACACTTTTTTTATTTATCCGTTCTCTCTGAGAGAGAGAGAGAGAGAGAGAGAGAGAGAGAGACACACACACAGACAGAGAGAGTGTGTATGGTAGTAGACAGTAGTAGTGCAGATATACCGTTGAAATACACATATTTGTTTATCTACTCTTCACATTTATTAAATGTATTGACTCTTCCTGTTTCCCAGTGCGAGTTGAGATACACAAATATGATCGCATTTGTCAATCGCGGTATTTTATTTTGGAAATTGCTTTTATTTTGAAAATTGACCGGATTGTCTCGTGTTTCTTTGTGTGATTTCCTGCCAGAATTGACGCATTCGCTCGCAGCACGCGCAAAAAATAGAGCAGACGCCGAAACGATCGCTTCACGGTGCGGGACGACCGCGCCTATTCGCGGCGCTCTGCGTATGGTGTGAACTACACTATAGCTTAAAGGAAAAATCCGGTCATTTTTTACCCCATTTCCGTTGTCCTCAGGGTCCCCAAACAACCCGACAAAAATTGACGTTGCCTAGCCCGAGATCTGTACCTGCCTGGCAGCCTTCCAGACTCGCTCCAATGCTAACCCATTGGGGCACGTTTTATCTGCTTTCCTGGGCCTCAGAAAACAATTCCAAGACCTATGCAACACAGGTTGGGTCCGTACGAGACACCACGGTGCTCGTTTAGCTCAAATAGTGTGACAAAACGACATAAATATGTGTGTTTTTGCATGGAGTTACTCACCTCAAATCACCCTGTAGACATTAGCAGTAGATAGCCGAGTGCCTGTCGTCCCTCCCAGTCACCGCAGAAACGAAAACGTTTTACACGTAGTTTTGATTTTGTATCCATAAAGAAACGACCGAGCTGAGCAGTCGTCATGTCCGTAATCCATGAAGCTGGTATGTCCATATGTATGACTATGTTACACATAGCAACGATAGCTTCAGCTAGTAACATGCCAGGCGCTCGTCCCTCCCACTCACCGCAGAAACAAAGACGTTTTCCCCATAGTTTTGATTTTGTATCCATAAAGAAACGACCGAGCTGTGCAGTCGTCCTGTCCGTAATAAATCCATTAAGCTGGTATGTCCATATGTATGACTATGTTACAACATAGCAACGATAGCTTCAGGTAGTAACGTGCCGGGTGCTCGTCCGTCCCAGTCACTGCAGAAACGAAAACGTTTTCCTCGTAGATTTTGTATCCATAAAGAAATGATCGAGCAGTGCAGTCCTCATGTCCGTAATAAATCCATGAAGCCCTTATGTCCATATGTATGACTATGTTACAACATAGCAACGACTGCTTACAGCTAAACAGTAGCCGGGAGCCAAAAGTCTCGCGCAAGTTCCCGTCTCCCGACGTCCTCACTCTGGAGCTGTTTTCAAGCCAATACAGTGACAAACTTCTTTCCATCGAGCAGTGCCGTCATGTCCATATGACAGTGTAACTAGCGCTAGCCTACATAGTAAGATTGCTTAGCCTTTGTGACAGTTGAACCTGCTACAAAGACAACAAATCTCGCGCAGTCTCAGTAGGCTAGTTGTGTTGACAGCACGAGTGGGAGTCGCGTGTGCAGACTGCAGTCTCTCATCAACAGAGTGAGATCAAAGTGACCTTCGCGCGACTGTCCAAGATTTGTCACTGTACTGGCTTGAAAGCAGCTCCAGAGTGAGGACGGCAGACAGGAACTTGCGCGAGACTTGCATTGTTTTGGCTCCCGGCTACTGCTTAGCTGTAAACAGTCGTTGCTATGTTGTAACATAGTCATACATATGGACATAACAGCTTCATGGATTTATTACGGACATGACGACTGCACTGCTCGGTCGTTTCTATATGGATACAAAATCAAAACTATGAGGAAAACGTTTTCGTTTCTGCGGTGAGTGGGACGGACGAGCGCCCGGCACGTTACTAGCTGAAGCTATCGTTGCTATGTTGTAACATAGTCATACATATGGACATAACAGCTTCATGGATTTATTACGGACAGGACGACTGCACTGCTCGGTCGTTTCTATATGGATACAAAATGAAAACTACGTGGAAAACGTTTTCGTTTCTGCGGTGACTGGGAGGGACGACAGGCGCTCGGCTATCTACTGCTAATGTCTACGGGTGATTTGAGGTGAGTAACTCAATGCAAAAACACACATATTTATGTTGTTTTGCCACACTATTTGAGCCTATTCACCGCGCTTCCGCGGCCGCTGTGAACCAGGCGTTAGACATCATTGGAAAGCTTGGAAAGCTTGGAAACTGCACTTTCAGAATCTGTGAATAACTCAAAATGCCCCAAGGTCGACTTGTTCCTGGTTTACTGTGGCTGGTCACATATTCTATGACACTACTAAATGGTAAATGGTAAATGGCCTCATTTATATAGCGCTTTTGTCCAAAGCGTTTTACAACAATGACTGACATTCACCCAGTCACACACACATTCACACACTGACGGTGAAGTCAACCACGCAGGGCGACAACCAGCTCATCAGGAGCAATTAGGGTGAGGCGTCTTGCTCAGGGACACCAGGCACTCAGCTAGGAGGAGCCGGGATCGAACCGGCAATCTTGCAGTTGCCAGTCAACCCGCTCTACCTCCTGAGCTAAACCCCCCATACTACAGCAATACTACTTACTTCTACTACCTCAACAGCAGATACACTATTTTACCATACAGTGGTTTTTTATATACATACATAACATATATTTGGTGTCATTATTTTTATACTTTTATATGTCATTATTTTATACTTTTATACATATTTAACTTTACTTATGTGTCTACTGTCTAGGTCACATTTATATCTTTATGTCTAAAGGCCCTTCATCTATTTATGAGCACATGATGCTTGCTTCCTTCTTTCTTGCCTCAGCAGCTGTTCAATTACGAAAGTATTCTAATTCTGATTTCCACAGATATTTAGGAACAAATAGAAGTCAATTCGAACGTGGTCGCAAACTACAGCCGTCAATTTGATGACAGCTGCTGGAAACTGTGCGACTGGGCTGCAGCTTTTGGGCTCCGCCTCCTGATCTCATCAACTTTATGGACGAGGTGCAGTTTATTCAAACGAGCCCGACATTAGGTTTGTTGGAGATGAGCCAGGCTCATCTATTCTGCTTAGAATAGATTGCCGGCGATCGCCGCACAATGTATGCTGGGTAGTTTTGTGTCCGACTTGATCCCGACCTGCTCTGACGTCATGCACACGTGGGCAACAATAATCACACGAGATCAAGGCGGCCGCAGTTTTTAGAGCCAGTTGTGCAGTTGCTCTCAACCGACTGCAAGCCCAGGGAATGATGGGAAACGCCTGGCTCTCGCCTCATCTATGAGCTGATTGGCTCTTAGTTTTAACAACAAACAGCACGTTTAGTAGAAAATGGAAATTGCCTGTGTGAGTCCGATATTTAACGCTAGATCGTGGGCTGTTAGTCTCATGTTGTGCAATTAAAGTTAAATCTGTTAACAAACATATCTCATGCAGTTAATAATATTAATAATAATAATGATAATAACGGCAATAAAAGAGGTTATTTATATCAACCTTATCAAAATGAGAATTAGCCTACAGTGTGCTTTAAGTGGCAGACATAAAAAATCCAGATACACATTTAATACAGTATAACTGTCAAACTTTACTTATGTGCACTAGATTCTATGATACTACCTCAACAGAAGATACACTACTATACCATACAGTGTTTTATATACATACATTATGTTAATACATTACTACTTTGGTGGCATTATGTTATACTTTAGATGTTTATACTTATTTGACTTTCTTTCCTGACTCTTATGAAGCAACTGCAGCTGCACAATTTCCTGAGGGATTACTAAATTAATCTGAATCTGAATTCCACAGATGTTTATTATATGTTTATTTATATTTTATAGCCTACAGATCACGTCTAACAGGATGTAACTTTTTCTATGACTTCCTGTCAAATCTTCGAAGGCCGATGGAAACTGTCCGACTGGAGCGCAGCTTTTAGGCTCCGCCTCCTGCTGCTCCGCCTGCTCTCGTCTATTTTCCAGGCAAAGCGCAGTTCATCTCCAACAAGCCTATTTACGGGCTGTAAATAGGCAAACACTGACGTTTGTTGTGATCATGGCAACCAACAACAATCGCTATTTTATTGTTATTTAGTTACATGGCCACTGAAAACCGTTTAATGTCCGTTTTACAGACAGAGAGAACATCAGCAAGAACTGCAGGTGTTTTTCCACACTATATCAATAACTCATATACATAAAAAAAATCTGAATTTTCCCTTTAACCTTGTAAAATCCATGTTGGCATAGGCCTATATGCTATCCTTCTATGTGTCCAAATCAACATAGGCTACCAGAAATAAAAACCACCACGTTAACTAACACTAACCACGTTAACATAACAATATTAAATGTAATACGTTAGCTCGCTGATGACGACGCAGCTTCCCGCTATCTATCAAATCCGATGGCTAGAACGCATTTAACCATTGGATGTATGCTCTCACTTATTGTGACTCCGCCACACGCTAAACACGTCTCACGTAAACGAGATGTTAAAGGTCGGTTCTTTTGGTACTTTCGGTATAAAAAAAACATGCGATTCTCATTCCGGTAAGATAACACGTTTAACGGCGGTGAATCACACGAAGACGAAGTCGAGCTGAAGTCACCGCCCAGTCACATATCGTTAGCATACGCGACTATGCGGATGAAAAAACACAATTTCTCGATAAAACAGTCAAATACTATGCTGAAATATCAATAATAAAGCAAATCCATTAACATATCTGCTGTACTGAAAGGAGGCCCCTATTGATTTTCTGCAGATAACCAATCACGACCTAAACGTTAAGTCCGGTACTGATCAGCTACGCGTCATTAACATCAGGATTTTCAGCCGCACGGTTCGTAGACAACGACTAGCTCTTAGCAACAGCAGCTAACGTTGCCGCAGCAGTCACTCGGTGACGAAATCGCCGCGGTCACCTCCCCGCTGCTGCAGTGCAAACAGACGGACGGACGGGCAGACGGATGGATGGACGCACGGACAGACAGGCGGTGTTGTTAATGGTTCTTACCGGATCCGCAGAGAACCTGCTATGTCCCCGGGCTGCCTCACAGAAGACCACACGGGTCACTCCATCTGGACGTTTGACCGTGAAAAGCGAGACTCCTCTGGTCTGAGGCAAGATGTCGGCGGATGTAGCGGACTGTCAGCTGACGGTCGCAGAGCCCGGCCGCGTCCCATTCAGATCAGCCAGCCTCCCTCACATAGACTCAACCCGCGCCACTAACTTGTATTACTTTACATATATTTATATTTAACTACCTCCTGAATAATGTGTTAGTTTGATTCACACACCAACAGTTTAGCGGCTGCTTCTTTCTCGCTCTGAACGCTCACGGTGACCGAGGCCTCGGGTAGCGGATTGGGACGCGTCCCTCCGTCCTCCTGTGTGTCAGCAGAGAGGAAGCTAGTCTGCATATAAATCATGATCATTGACACATATCAGGCCTCGTTCACATCCCACAGACCTCTAATGGAGGATAACTGGATCCATAATGCATGTTTTCACTGTGACGTGTAGTCTAGGAGACTACAATGGGGGTCCAGGTCCAAGTTCAGGGGCCAAACTTCTGTTAATATGCAGCGACACTAAAACACAACCAAATTACACAATAAAGGACCTGTCCTGGGGCCTCATTTATAAAGCTTGCGTACGCACAAAACGGGGCTGGAGACGTGCGTACGCAACTTTCCACGCAAATGTTGTGATCTATAAAAAAACAAACTTGAAACAAACTCTGAGGCATGCGTACCTGTACGCACATTCTGGAGACTGGAGGCGAATCAGCGACACAGATGTCAGATTGTAGGAAGTAAACGTGAGAAGAACTATATATTTTTGATGATTCGCACACATTTAATTTCACTCCAAATCATACGTTAGATCCGCGTTATCATGATGAACTCAAGCAGTGTTTTCGATGCTTTTACTGAGTGATATTTTTTCATAAACACCTTTTAAAATCCTACTTGTATCTTAAATCAAAATAATTTCGAAATATTGAAGTGCTGTCACCGCAGGAGGAGGAGACGGCCCGACTGCATACAATAAATACCCTCCATTAGATCACTACAGAACACAGTGGAAATATCTAAATAGTCTCCTTATTTACTGTGCATATGTCATCAACACACATAAATACAGCCATTAAGCCATTGTATAATTGTTACACTTTATCCTCGTTTTTAAACCACCAGAGCGCAGAGGTAATGCGCTATAATCGTTCGCTCGTGCTCGCTCAGTCGTGGAGCGTGGAGAGCGCAACTTTAGCGAACTTCAGGAGGCAGACCGACCCGGCAAAGGTGGTAGAGTCCCCAGCATGATTAGCCCGAGCCACGGCCCCCTGCCCGACTGGAGGGGTATCAACAGGGCGCAAGAATCCGTGAGGATGTCATGCGGCGTTTGTAAGACAAGGAAGACAACAATCAATGTTAATTTTTAACGTATTCTTTTATGAGTATGGCAACTTCTTGCATCACAGTGCGCATTTGCCGTAGGTAATCTGCAACGTTGTTGATGGCGGTGAGTCTCGCTGAAGTTGCAGGACGGCGTCAGTGAGCACCCGACCGCTTGATGTGCCATGTGCCCGGGGTGCACTAGCTGCCTCTTGGCGCGCTGCTGCTTTGCGCCAGACCCGGACGCTGTGCCGAGGGCCCGTCACGTCACCCTCCTCACCGTCACCCTCCTCTAGGCCCAACGCTGCAGACTCTGGAAGGACAGAAACTATTTAAGGTTTTGTTTTATATACAATAAAAGTTTAAAGGGGCCCTACTATGAAAAATCGACTTTTCCATGGTTTTCAAACCTGAAATGGGTCCCTGGGGTGTCAATAAGTCCCCACATTATCAGAAAAGACCACCATCTCCCTGTTTCTCTTTCTCAATTTGAAAGAAATCCTCCCGATAAACGAACGGTTTGAAGAATGTCCACTAAATGATGTCAGCATTGAATTTTGCTGTGCCTTATATGGGTCATCTCGTCTCATTGGAATCGCTCCACCTGTGTGGTCCCGCCCACATAATCCCCATATACCTGTTAGCTGTCAGTGTGATGTACATACAAACCAGTAAACCAAGTTTGCGAGTTGGCAGTCCAATTGCTGATATTTACTCGCATCGTCGGAGCATCTCCGATGGAAATGTGCGCACACGCGTCAGAAGAAGAACAATAGCCTGACAGGAAACTCACCCTCATTTCTTTGAAAAAATCGTATTAGTTAGAAACTTGTGGATGGTTTGGACTCAACTACAGGTTTTTACTATAAAGACTAAACAGACCTAAAACCTAAACCAAAACCTGAAATAACCTACTACTATTGAAAAAATTAAATTCAACACAAAATATACCCAAACCTTGTAATGTAATCAGACTTTTACACAGAACAGAGCTTCACTTTTCAAATGAATGTAAAACATACTCAGTATTTTCAAATAAATGAACTTGAGCTTTGGTATGAAAGAATTACCAATACGTTTGTTGGACATTTTTTAATTGTTTTTTTTTTAAAGCTTCAGAGAGTAAAGACATGTTGATGAATAAAAACAATGTATCTGGCTGTTTATCATTAGACTTCGGACTGAGCTGTTCATCCTTCATATATACAGGAGTTAATATACATATTTAAATGTGGGTCATGTATGCACAGTATGATTTAACATGAATGAGAAGAGATTACATAGACATCAGATACACAGTGGGCTCAGTGGAAATGTGGTAGTCCTACTTGATCACTAGTTTTTGGCTCCACTTAGACTTGAATCCTGCTGACAAACTGGATCTAGTAGGGATCAAACTGGTTAAAGTTGTCTATATTTTACATTCAAAACAACCAGTCAGCAAATAGTCCACCTTTGTTTCTCGACAGTGCGATGCTGTGTTCACACCAAACATGAAGCAAGTTCTTCACACAGTGGTATTGCATACAAAGTCAATGCAAAGATGCAAATTCACCCCAGGCAGGGCACATGACTGGATGAAATATGCATAATTTGCAAATTTGCACAAGTTGAAAAATTTCAAATTGAGTGAGAAATCCTCGTGACACTTTATCATGAAAGTCAATCGGCGTCTTGATTGTCATCCTGATGTCGTGGAATCAGAAATGGAGGAAACAAATGTTGTCACTTGTGTCTGTGGTCCCCCAGAGGTCTACCATAGTAGCTCACGTTAGTCCAGAGAACAGACCAGACTATGTGGAGAAACCAGAGACTGTCTGTGGTCCAAACAACAAGGTCTCTGCCATATGTATGTGTAGATGACCTTATTTGGAGTGTTGATGGAGCTACAATCTGCTACAATGTAGCATAGTACCCATCAACCAGACTCCATTTAGAAAACAAGCAATTTTAAAGGTAGTTAACTTGTGGTCTTACAGACAGGCCTAACAAGGCATGACTTCACACTTTTTACTGATCACCATCATTATGGAGTTATTTCAGCATTCTTTTCATCTGGTTATTGATATTATATCACAGCTAAATAATTTATTCTGGGTTCATCCAGCTGTAGTAAACCAGCCAGGACTAGGACTTCACAGCAGCAATAGTTGTGATTTCAGCCATGATTGTTGGTGTCTACATGGAGGAAAGCCCCAGCTCCTCTCTGGTGTGACACCAATAAACAAATGATTCCATGGCAAAACACAAGGTGAAAGTTTGCTTCATTTTGGTGTGAACTCTCTCACATGGCCTGAGAATAGAACAGTGGAAGCCCATCCATCTATTTGATCTTATCCAGGTCCGGGTTGCACTTTCACAACTCTCCATTGAGCACTCGAAATTGCTGCTTATATCAACCAACAAGGTTTGTAACAAAGGTCAGCACTTCCCTTCCACTCCTGAAGACAGCCACAGTGATACTGATACTGGAACCGAACTCTTGGACAGGGTCTGGGCAGGCTCTTTTTCCAGTTGTTGGAAGTTTGACTCTACACAAAGTGATCTGGCCTCGGATCCTGGAGGGGGCATTGTCTGGGGACTCATGTGGGGCAACAAAAGTGATGCTTTGTTACTGGAATTCTGAATGATAACAGCCATTATGATCCAGCATCAGGTAATAGAGTCCACAGTGGACGAATAAATCCATTTCTTGTGTGGTTTTAATTTGTACTAAAATGACAATGAAACTCTCCTGAATGAGACAAAACAACAACATTAGTTTCTATCCTCTTCTTATTCGGAGTCCGTTCAGCCACTGGATGTTGTTAAAAACTTAAATAAATTTATATATATCCACCAGCACATTAGTTGGGTCCTAATTCAGCATGTTGATGACCGAATGTGTCCAAGCAGCTGAGACAAGTCTGTCCCTTTTCTAAGACCCCTTCAAATGCAGTCCAGAAATGCGGCCTTCTTTTACTGATTCAGAAAATCCAGATGATGGGTCCTTCACGGCCCAACTTATCCCAGGATTCAATGTGACTATTGGATTTTAATCAAATCTACAGAGATGCAGCAGAATACACTTTTAAATGCAAGGATGTGGTTTCAGACCACTCAAATTCCTTGTCAACCGCAGCTGGTTGCTCGACGAAGGGAGGGTGGGAGCGGGAACAGCTGGTGACACAAACAGGGAATACAGATCAGAGCATCTCATTTGTAGGACCTGTCCTCTGAAGGATGTGTCTACTGAATTGGGACACAAATAGTGTGTCAAACGTGACATTTTGAAAAAGGTGTTTTCTGACAGGACGTGACACCATAATCGCAAGGTCACATGACATCTACAAAGAAATCACTGGGGTTTCCCATGGCCAGGCAGAAGGACTGCCGTGAAGTGGAAAGGTCACGAGGCTGACCTCGAGGCGACGGTGCCAGTGGGAGGTCCTTTGAGTCTTTGTTATCGTGAAGATCAGAGAAGGAGTCGTCACCAGTGAACTCTGCCGCCAGCTGTTTGTCAAGCAAAGCACTGACTTCCTGTTTGGTGGGCTCTGATTCGCCACTTTGTCCTCCCTCCTTGTGACCGTCACTGCAATTTGATCCGCTGCTGCGACTTCCTGTACATATTAAAAGATGAGGGGGCGTTGACAATATATAGAATTCAAACACTTTGTACTTAAATGTCCAGATGTGGACCTAAATCAAACAACAACCCTATAAATACCAGATACATTGGTTTCTAGAAGAACAAGTGGTTTGGGCTTAAGTGAGTCAAAAAGATCATACAATTACAAAAACATGTATTTATTTGTACCTCCAGGACCTCATCTGTTTTACATCTAAATATAGTATGGACCACATTTGATAAAGATTCATGTTGGATCAGAAGAGTTGTGGAAATGGAGTTTGTCTTCACATTAGAAATCCAAAGAAAACAAATGTTTTTTTCTTCATCTGATGGTTCAACAGTTATTGGTTTGTAATCAGCCACATGGGGCTGAGGTTCATATTAAAGACGCTGAAGTTTGATGTCTTAACATTCATAGGTTTTGAGATATTAGTTCAGAAAGGCATCCACCAATGTTAAAGGTATGTTGGTATTACATATTAAGTATTGATGATACAGGATTACAAAAGTTGTGATTTGGATAGAAAAAGAAAAGGTAAACATTTGTGTTACCTTCACTGTGCTGACTTCCTCCTCCCCCTCCCCAGGCCGGCAGCTGGTGGAGAGGGTGAAGCGAGGTGTAGGGGTGAGGGACCGGGTACTGGTAGGGGAAGGTAGGTGTCCTCTGAGGACCTGATGTTGGAGCCAGCGGGTCAGAATCTGATCCTCCTCCTCGACTGTCTTCTTCATGATCCAGAAGAGTCATCACACCCAGATCTGACACACAGGAAAAACATGATCATTACTGATCCAAAGGTACTATTACTACTATAATACTACTACCACAGAAATAAAAGGTGAGTAGAAGCGACATTCCTATTAAAATCAACCTAGCAGGAAGATCAGAACAGCGGCCATTTTCATGTGTACCGTTGCCATAGCGACCATTGTAGCAGCCACTTCCATATAAAGGAAACCGACTTACATCAAATGGTGGACTCATTGAAGTGAGATTTTCCAGAAACAACTATCAGTGAAGTAGTAACAGTACAAAATGTAGAGAAGCAGACTAAATGAGTAAAATGTATAAAATCATCTGATATGTCCTAACAACTCTCAACAAAGTCTGCTCCACTTTCCTGCAGGATTTGTTGTCATGTGCATGTGTCCTAAAGACATGGCGGTACATCAGTGGCAGAACTAGACATCAGAGACTACTTGAGACTGTTCTCACCTGCACAGATGTCTCCAAATACGTAGTAGCACTGCTCAGAGAAGGTCACCTTGTTGACGGTGTGTCGAATGTAACCGGCCTTCAGCAGGTTTCCTGCATACTTGCGAGCTTCGCGGCGATCAGTGAAACCGTCCACGTTCTGGTGGAGCCAGTCCACCACGTCTGATCCTGGACAGAAGACAAACTGAAGTTAGATGTTGATTATGTAGAACTCGAATAAATAAAACATCATGGTTGGGCTTAAAATAACAATGTACTGTACAACAAAACTAACGTTATCTTTAGACAACAAAACCAACGTTATCTTTAGACAACAAAACCAATGTTAGCTTTAGACAACCAAACCAACGTTACCTTTAGACAACAAAACCAATGTTAGGTTAAGACAACAAAACCAACGTTGGCTTTAGACAACAAAACCAACGTTAGGTTTAGACAACAAAACTGTCATATGAGTGTGGTATCCAGGGCACAGTTTTTTGTATGCGCGCACTGATCTGAGTTCCTGTGTACTGATAACGGTAGCGGAAGTAGTTCCGTCGGGGAGTTGTAAATTACTACTGGTGCGTGACTGGAGAGCGGGAAATAAAGAGCGTCAACGATAACCAACATTGTCAGTTATTTCCTTGAAGATAAACCAACATTAGCTTCAGACAACAAAACCAAAGTTAAGTTTCAACAACAAAACCAATGTTAGCTTTAGACAACAAAACCAACATTAGTTTTAGACAACAAAACCAACGTTAGCTTTAGACAACAAAACCAACGTTAGGTTTAGACAACAAAACCAACGTTAGCTTTAGACAACAAAACCAACGTTAGCTTTAGACAACAAAACCATTGTTAGATATAGACAACAAAACCAACGTTTGCTTTAGACCAGTGATTTTCAACCTTTTTTGAGGCACTGCACATTTGTAGATAAAAACAAATCCCACGGCACACCGTAAAGAAAAAGGATCTGTTGGAAACACTGGGTCTATTATGGTTGTGACAGCATGTTCCTGTCCCTCATTTTAGACCTTTTGAGGGATCCAGACTGGAAGGGTTCAAGTCTTCTTACCAATAAAGGCATTAGGGATGGTGATCTTCAGCCACATTCGGTCCCGAACCTCCAGACCCGACTCAGCATTGGCCATTGCCTTGACAACAGCTGTCATGTCACTGTGGATGCTGAGATGGTTTTCTTCGTGCACGCCTGAAAAACACTGGCAGGTTATTGTTGGAATGAATGGATAGGCGATGGATGCTGCAGTTTCTGATGGGAGTCTCACCATAGTGTGGAGGGAGCCTCCCTGTCATGGCAGCGGTGTGCGATACCCAGGCAGCTGGGTCAATCGGACGAACTGGCTCACCTGGGAGGATGTGGGGACAGATGGAGGACATGTCAGTCTAACTGGGTTTAAGGTTTAAAATTAGTGTGGAGAAGGAAGTAGAACCTATGTGTTGTTGTTGTAGACTCACTCCTCGGCAGCGTGAAGCAGCCTCGTGGGTTTGGATCCCAACACTTAGCCACCGTTAACGTCACTGGACTACAGACAGATAGACAGGTACCTAGAGATGTTACAATATCTGTCTAAACTAGCACATAAGCTTAATTACAGCAGAACTAGTGGTACAAGAAGTAGTAGTAGTGGTACGAGAAGTACTAGTATTAGTAGTAGAGTCTTACCCTGGTTTGTGTACGATGTCTCTCAAGACTCGGACGGCGTCATCGTTACTCATGTTCTCAAAGTTGATGTTGTTCACCTGAAAGACACAAAGACAGGTTACAGAGGTACTTAATACAAGTAGTACCTCTAACAGTAGTATTATTACCACTAATATGACAATTAGCAGTACCACATACAGTACTATTAGTAACAGTGTAGGAGCCACATTTAATTTATTCATAATCATTACATGTGCTGAGTCCCTTTTCTTTTTTGTAAGAAAAAATTTCAGTGTGCACTCTCTACAGGTGGTGAGAGGCTATAAGTGGATGGGCATGGCGCATCGCGGGAAAAGTGGGCTGCGGCAATACTGTCTTTAACCTCAGCCTGAGCCACGGCCCTGGGAACCCGTCTGCTGGTGACTGGCATCCGCGACGCTACAAGGACGCTAAAGCAATTTAATTTATTTTCATGTTATTTATTTTACAATAAACATCCAAATTACGGTGAACCAAGAACACGCTCTGGATTTTCTTTTTGATGAGACAGGCTGCGAGTCTGGCCCGCTTTCACATGGTGGTAAAATGAATGGAACAACAGCCAAATATAGGTTATAGGAAAAACCCAATTAAAGACAAGTTTTTACCACTACAAACAGTAACAGCAGTATTGGTACCACTAACAGCAGTATTGGTACCTCTAACAGTATTACTAATACCATTAACAGTAGAATTACTACATCTAACATTAGAATTAGCAGTAGTAGTAACAGTAGTAGTATAAGTAGTAGTACCGACAGTAACATGTCTCCAGGCTGGATGCACCTGTCAGCTGCCACTAACAGTAGTATCAGTAGTATTGGTAGTACCAATAGTATCTAGTACCTGCAGTAATATGTATCCATGCTTTGTGAGTCTGTCTGTTGTCACTAACAGAAGAAGTAGTAGAAGTAGTATTAGCAGTACTAGTAGTAGTAGTAGTACCTGCAGTAAAATGTCTCCAGTAGTAATAGTAGTAGTAGTATTAGTAGTACCAGTAATAGTCGTATTATTATTATTATTATTATTATTATTATTATTATTATTATTATTATTAGTAGTAGTAGTAGTACCTGCAGGAACATGTCTCCAGTAACAGTAGTAGTAGTAATATTAGTAGTAGTACCAGTAGTAGTACCGTCCTCGGTTCGGCGAATAATAGTCCATGTGGGGACGTGCGAAACAGCCCGCCAGCAGTCAGAACTGACCAAAATAGATTTTAACGTTCTTTTTAATTTTTTAAGTTCCTGTGGATTGTCTGTTTTTATCTCCGGTCCAATCCCTTCACTGGGAAAGGGGATAGGGCATTTTAGCAGAATCCTCAGCCTACACACTTGGCTCCAGCTCACCTCCACAGCTTTCAACTTTGGTTTTATTGACAATTTTAATCTGTTCTGGGACCGTCCTTCCCTCTTCCAACCGGACGGTATTCACCCCAACTTGCTAGGTAGTCACCTGCTAACATCCCCGGAACATCCGCCGACAGCTCCACCAACCCACAGCACTATTCCCCCCACTGGCTCCCCCTGCAGGCCACACCCGTCACTAACCCTCTCACCAGAAATTCACCCCATACAAACCATAATCACCCACAGAGCCTCTATCAGTATTCCCTCACTACGTCATCACAACAAACCACACGTGAATCTTTCCAACCTCCGTCCTCTCCCTCAGTCCTCCCAACCAACCCAAAAACAACGACACCTGAAAATGGCTCTGCTCAACACACGTTCACTCAGCAACAAAACTCTCATTCTGAATTAATTCATCACTGTCAATAAACTGGACTTCTTCTGCATCACTGAAACCTGGCAAAAAACCCTGGACTATTTTTCACTTAACCAGATCACACCCACAGGATTCACCTACACGGACAAACCCCGCCTTGAAGGGCGTGAGTATTGCTGCCATCCACAGAAAGGACATCAAAATCACCACCATCTCCACCCCAGCCGCCCCGTCCTTTGAACATCTTGCCCTCAAACTCCCTGGTCCTACTCCACTTATTTACCACCCTCCCAAACCAAATCCCACCTTTCTCTCAGACTTCACGGATTTTCTCACCCAGCTCTGCGCCATCTCACCCTCTGTCCTCCTCGGAGATTTTAATCTTCACATCAATGACACCAACTGCAAACCTGCCACTGAATTCCTGGAACTGTTACACTGCTTCAACTAGTGACTCACACTAAACCATCTCTCCAGCATCAACCTCCACATCTCCGACCATCTCGCCATCATCATCGACCTCAACATCCCCATTCCTATCCCAAAAGATAAACGCAAAATCTCATTCAGAAATATCAAGTCCATCAACCCCTCAGCCCTCTCAGCCTCTCTCACCGGTGCAATATGGACTACTACAACAACACTCTTTCCTCCTGTCTCAATCTACTGGCTCCCACTAAAACCAAAACAGTCACCTTCACCCACTCAGCTCCCTGGTACACCCCTGAACTCCATCAAATGAAATCCCGCAAACGACAACTGGAAAGACTCTACAATAAAACCGGCCTAACAGTTCACCTCCACGCTTACACAGACTTTCTCCATATATACAAAACTGCTCTCAACACAGCCCGGTCCACTTACCACTCACACCTCATACACTCAACCCCAAAGACTCTTTTTTCCATACTCAACGAACTTCTCAACCCCCCCCCCGATAACATCTCTACAGCTTTCACAGTGGAAACATGTAACTCCTTTCTGTCATTTTCCAAAATAAAATCAACAACATCTACATCAACCCCACCACTGGATCCCACCCCTTCACACTCTCAGTGCCTGTCTCCCATGGACAACGGGACCAACGGCATTAAAACCTCCACCTGCACCCTAGATCCCATCCCATCAGCTCTCATCAAAACCTGTCTTCCATCCGTCACCCCACTCCTCGTCAAAATCATAAATTCCTCCCTCATCTCTGGCTCTGTCCCCACTCCACTCAAACTTGCTGCTGTCACCCCCATCCTCAAGAAACCAGGTCTCAGCCCCGACATCATGTCCAACTTCCGGCCCATCTCCAATCCTCCCTTTCTGTCAAAAATTCTGGAACGTGTCGTCGCTGCTCAACTCAAAACCCACCTCTCCTCTAATCACCTGTATGAACCATTTCAATCTGGATTCCGCCCACAACACAGCACCGAAACAGCCCTCCTAAAAGTCACCAACGACCTCCTCCTCTCCTCTGACTCCGGCCACTTCACCATCCTCATCATGCTTGACCTCACTGCAGCCTTCTACACCATCAACCACTCCATTCTCCTCTCCCGTCTGGAAAACTACTAAAACATCACTGGCACTGCACTGTCCTGGCTCCGCTCCTACCTCACCAACAGACAGCAATTCATCAGCATTAATAACTGCACTTCCTCCATTGCTCCTCTGTCCCAAGGCGTCCCCCAAGGTTCGGTGCTTGGTCCTCTTCTCTTCATCCTCTACATCCTCCCCCTCGGCAACATTATTCGCAAACATGGTCTCCACTTCCACTGCTACGCTGACGACGTCCAGATCTACATCTCCACCAAATCCATCACCACAGCCACCTGCTCCACTCTGACCACCTGCCTCACTGAATTAAAAACCTGGATGCAAAACAACTTCCTTCAACTCAACTGTGACAAAACAGACATGATAATCATCGGCCCCAAATCCCTCATCAAAAACATCCACAACTTCACTCTCTCCGTCGACAACTCCACTCTGTCCCCGTCCCTACACCTGCGCAACCTTGGAGTCATTTTCGACAGCAACCTCACATTTCAACAACACATCAATCACACCACCAGGACTGCCTTTTTTCACCTCAAGAACATTGCCCGTCTCCGCAATCACTCACCTTCTCTGCTGCCGAAACTTTGATTCATGCATTCATCACATCCAGAATACTACTGCAATAGCATCCTCTACGGTTCACCTGCCAAAATCCTCGACAAACTGCAATACATCCAAAACTCTGCTGCCCGCCTCCTCACCCACACCCGCTCCCGTGACCACATCACCCCTGTTCTGCATAATCTCCACTGGCTCCCTGTTTCCCAACGCATTGAATACAAAGTACTCCTCCTCACCCACAAAGCCCTCCACAACCAGGCCCCTTCCTACCTCACCGACCTGCTCCACCATCACTCTCCCCCCCGTAACCTTCGCTCCTCCGACACAAACCTCCTCTCCCCACCTGTCAGGACCAAGCACCGTACCTGGGGCGACAGAGCCTTCTCAATTGCTGCCCCCTCCCTCTGGAACTCACTACCCCCACACATCCGAGCCTGCACCGACCAGACCACCTTCAAATCACTCATCAAAACCCACCTCTTCAGAATTGCCTTCAACCCCCATTAATCCACTATTTCATCTGTATTGCATCACAAACTTGTTTTTAAATGTGCCTGCTTTTAAACCGTTTTATAACTTTACATTACTTGTTTTTAACCGTTTTATAACTTCACAGTACATCTTTTTAACGCAACCTATTTCTTAAGAATAGCCTGCTTGTTTTAATGCACTCACTTGTAGCCTGCCTGTTTTTAATAGTACTTGTTTTAAATGTATTGATTTTTAACTGTATATGTAAAGTGTCTTTGAGATCCTTTGCTAAAGCGCTATACAAAATAAATGTATTATTATTATTATTATTATTATTATTAGTATTAGTAGAACCAGGGGGGGGGGTTTAGCTCAGGAGGTAGAGGGGGTTGGCTGGCAACCGCAAGATCGCCGGTTCGATCCATGGCTCCTCCTAGCTGAGTGTCACCCTGCGTGGTTCACTCCGCTGTCGGTGTGTGAAAGGGTGAATGTCAGTCATTCCTTTACCGGCTTTGGATAAAAGCGCTATATAAATGAGGCCATTTACCATTTAGTAGTTGTACCTGTAGTAACATGTCTCCAGGCTTGATGCGTCTGTCAGCTGCCACTAACAGTAGTAGTAGGAGTAGTATTAGTAGTAGTAGTAGTAGTACCTGCAGGAACATGTCTCCAGTAACAGTATAACTAGTAGTATTAGTAGTACCAGTAGTACTAGTAGTAATACCGCAGTAACATGTCTCCAGTAAGAGTAGTAGTAGAAGTAGTACCAGTAGTAGAAGTACTTGCAGTAACAAGGGGGGATTAGCTCAGGAGGTAGAGCTGGCAACCGCAGCGTTGGCTGGCAACCGCAAGATTGTTGGTTTGATCCCCGGCTCCTCCTAGCTGAGCTCGCCCTAATTGCTCCTGATGAGCTGGCTTTTGAGCTGGCCCTACGTGGTTGACTCTGCTGTCGGTGTGTGAATGAATGGGTGAATGTCAGTCATTACTGACATTTTTTTTTATAAAAGCGCTATATAAATGAGGACCATTTACTAGTAACATGCCTCCAGAATTGATGCATCCGTCAGCTGGCACTAACAGTAGTAGTAGTAGAAGTTCGGGGCGACTGTGGCTCAGTTGGTAGAGCGGGTTGGCCAATGTTCGGAGGGTCGGCGGTTCAATCCCCGCCCTTGTCACTGTGTCATGGTCGTTGTGTCCTTGGGCAAGACACTTCACCCAGCTTGCCTCGTGTGAATGTGTATGACTGCTGTGTGTTTGAGGTGGGGGTCGGAGGGGCCGTAGGCGCTGAATGGCAGCCACGCTTCCGTCAGTCTACCCCAGGGCAGCTGTGGCTACTATCGTAGTTTACTACCACCGTTATGACTGTGTGTGAATGAATGGAACCCGGAACCCTGTCAGGCGCTTTGAGTATCTAGAAAAGCGCCATATAAATCCAATCCATTATTATTATTATAGTAGTACTATTAGTAGTCGTAGTACCTGCAGTAACATGTCTGCAGTAACAGTAGTAATAGTAGTATTAGTAGTACCAGTAGTAGTAGTAGTAGTACCTGCAGTAACATGTCTCAAGTAACAGTTGTAGTAGTAGTGTTAGTAGTACCAGTAGTAGCAGTAGTAGTAGTAGCCTACCTGCAGTAACATCTCTCCACGCTTGATGCGTCCGTCAGCTGCCACTAACAGTAGTAGTAGTATAGTACCAGTAGTAGTACAACCAGTAGTAGTATTACCTGCAGTAACATGTCTCCAGGCTTGATGCGTGTAGTAGCAGTAATAGTAGTAGTAGTAGTATAGTACCAGTAGTAGTACAACCAGTAGTAGTAGTACCTGCAGGAACATGGCTCCAGTAACAGTAGAAGTAGTAGTAATAGTAGAACCAGTAGTAGTAGTAGTAATACCTCAGTAACATGTCTCCAGTAACAGAAGTAGTAGTAGTATTAGTAGTACCAGTAGTAGCAGTACCTGCAGTAACATGTCTCCAGAATTGATGCGTCCGTTAGCTGCCACTAACAGAAGTAGTAGTATTAGTAGTAGTGATTGGAATAACGGGGTTATAAGTAGCGGCGTTAGTAACGCCGTTACTTTTTTCAGTAACAAGCAGTGTTGGGTGTAACGCGTTACTTTGTAACGCGTTACTGTAATCAGATTACTTTTTCAAGTAACTAGTAGTGTAAGGCATTACTCTACTGAAAATAGTAATAATATTACAATTTTCCGGGCTCGTTACTTGCGTTACATTTGTGGGCACAAGTGGGCCGAGTTCGGCCGTGTTCAGCAGTCTGTTTCCCGGCTGGTTTGCGTGCTGCGCGTGTGTGCGTTTCGCGTTCGACCGAGAGTCCGCCTGTGTGGACTCGCGTGGGGCTGGGCTGGCCGCTGTTTGACCGATGTCCGAGGGCTTTTCACCATGGTCTGGTGGCATCAGGGCCGCGAGTTCGGCTGGGTTCTTGTGTCTATTTAACGTCTGGATTCCCCGCGACGCGTCCGAGGGTCTACGGGTCTACGGCGGAGCCGAAGCCCGGCTTCGCGGAGGTCAATTGTGTCTTTGCGCGGACCTGGAGCGGCCGGAGCTGGACTGAGCTGCACGGACTTTTCGCCCGGGTCTGAGGGCACGGGTCCCGACATTCCGGCCCGGTTCGATTGCCTGTATAGGGGCAGGATACTAGTTAAAAAAGTAACTAGTAATATAACTAGTTACTTTCTCCAGGGAGTAATATAGTAGTGTAAGGCATTACTATTTTTGAGAGTAATATGTAATCTGTAATATATTACTTTTTAAAGTAACTAGCCCCAACACTGGTAACAAGTAATCTAATTGATTACTCATCTCATTATTATAACGCCGTTATCGTTACTGCCAAAAAAATGTGTCGCGTTACTTCATTGAAGGCAGAAAAAATCAAATGTAAGGCTATATTAAAAAGAGACGTGTCAAGCAATAGGACCAAGCGGAAAACGGCGCTCAAGCTGAAGCCTGTGTGATTGGTCGTCCCCGCTGTCACTCCATCTTGCTTGCACACTGGTCTTCTAGTCTGCGGTCAGGAGTCCTACAGGAGTCTGATACTGTGCGTTGGGAGTTTGTTCTGCCTGGTTCACGTCAGCTAGAAGGATTGTAATATCAGAGGTTTCATTTACATTAACATTTGTATGTGTGTTTGGTAATTAGACGCAGCCAGGATGTCTAAAAGAAAAGTGGACATAAGAGACTTCTTTAGAAGTCAAAGTGTAAGTTACTCAAAGAAATGAGCTGCCTGCCACTAACAGTAGTAGTAGTAGTAGTAGTACCTGCAGTAACATGTCTCCAGGCTTGATGCGTCCGTCAGCTGCCACTAACAGTTGTCGTAGTAGTAGTAGTAGTAGTACCTGCAGTAACATGTCTCCAGGCTCGATGCATCCATCAGCTGCGACTAACAGTAGCAGTAGTAGTAGTAGTAGTCGTAGCAGTAGTACCTGCAGTAACATGTCTCCAGGCTCAATGCGTCCGTCAGCTGCCACTAACAGTAGTAGTAGTAGTAGTAGTAGTAGTAGTAATAGTAGTACCTGCAGTAACATGTCTCCAGGCTCGATGCGTCCGTCAGCTGCCACCGCGCCTCCCTTCATGATGGAGCCGATATAAATTCCTCCGTCTCCTCTGTCGTTACTCTGACCAACTATACTGATACCCAGGAAGTTGTATCGCTCTGACACACACACACACACACATTTACAATTATTATTGTTATTATTATCATCTCCATTACCAGTACCATTGTGTGTGTGTGTGTAGCTGTGACTATAAGACAATAACACAGATGACTCTTATTAATGGTACATAACACAACATAACAACAACAGTAAAAGACAACAGCAGATAGAAACATGATCACACTGACAAGAGTCAAATGAATGGATCAGTTCTTCTGTTTTGCTATAATACTTGTACTACTGTTCTATGTGTATATGTGGGAGATGGAAGTACTGCACGGAAGGAAATTATGTGAGTACTTCTGGTACTCACCCATGTTCAGAGTTACAGTGATGACGTTGAGGGACATGGTGGAGTCAGTAACACTGCTGAAAGACACAGACTAAGACAGGAGGACAGAGAAAGAGGACAGAGACAGAAACAGAAGGAAAGACAGGAGGAAAGACAGGAGGAAAGGCAGGAGGACAGACAGGGGGACAGAGACAGGAAGACAGAAACAGAAGGAAAGACAGGAGGAAAGACAGGAGGACAGAGACAAAGTTAAAAGATAAGACAGGATATATAAAGTCAGAAATAACTTGTTTGATGAGATCACCTCCTGACAGTCTCCAGGTTTAGTCTGAGGCTGCGGTTGAAAAGTCTTTCTCTCTGAGGAAGGTTCCTAACACAATAAATGACCTGAAGTATCTCAGTGTCAGCCATGATAAGAGCTGGTAAGGGTGCTTCATTGCTTCCTTTCATGTCTCCTTAATAATAATATCATTACATTATTATCACTGTCCACACACATTTAGCAACACAATTCCAATGACTATATGTCTGCATGAAAGGAATTGTTAAATATGCAAATACGCATATAGTTTGTTTTCATGAACGGCCGAGATGTGCAGCACTTTAAATGTTGCTCTCTCAAGGAATTGTGGGTCGGCATGATCTCCTTTCCTTTTGTATAGAAACGGAAAGGTCCGTTGCATCCTATGCTAAAGGAGCTCTGAAAGGAAGCATTGGAGCTCATTTCCTTTGCATTTAGGGAATTCGAACGGCTCTTATCATGGCGGCCACTTGTTTACTTCCGGGTCACTTATTCAGTTAGGAACCTTCCTAAGCATATTCGACTGCACCCCAGAACTTCCTTTACTAAAGGAAAGGATATAACACTGGCCCACAATGCCTTGCAACAGCAACATTTAAAGTGACGCACAACTCAGCCGGTAATGAAAACAAAAAATATGCTGATCTTGCATATTAAACAATTACTTTCAACAAGCCCTCCAACTCATACGACCAAATAGGTCGTGTGTCACGTCCTCAAATATACGATCTCTGGAAGGGTATTGCGGAGATTCTTCCGCAACGATAGTAGTGGTTAAGGTTAGGGTTAGGTCGACGTGTGGAGGGGGTCTCTGCCGATGATTGACGAGGGGCAATCGTCCGCGCACGCGCGGGGGGTGGGGGGGGGGGTAGGTTTAGGTCGACGTGTGGGGGGGGTCTCTACCGATGATTGACGGGGGGCGATCGTCCGCGCACGCGCGGGGGGGGGGGGGGGGTAGGTTTAGGTCGACGTGTGGGGGGGGTTTCTGCCGATGATTGACGGGGGGCGATCGTCTGAGACACCGGAGTGTCGATATTTACTTGACCGCTAGAGGGCGCGCTATTTTGAAACGTAACATATGGTCGTAATTCGGTGCTTGACACACGACCTATGTGGTCGTTTTCTCGAGGAGGACAGTCTGATTACTTTCATACAGACTAATTCGAAATGTGTTGAAACCATTTCATTCTTTATTTGTATTTATTTATTTATTTCAATCATGTTACAAATAAGTAAAAAAAAATTAACTAAAATAAGGGAGTTAAACAAGCAATATAGGCCTATAACAAATAATAAAAATAGCAACAAAGTACTGATCGGTTAAATTCATATTATTGCACATAGATAATATTAATATTGAAAGTTTAACTGATATTCCATGTGTATGAGTGAACAGTGTTGGTCTGTTGGTTTACTGGCAGGAGTTAATTGTAACAGCAACAGGAAGGAGGAAAACTAGTCTTTTATCAGTCAATAGACAAGAGTATAATCTGGGCTCAAGTAGATATATTCTTTTAAATATTCCATCAATGAGGACAGAGTCAGGAAAGACTGCTTTTATTTATAGTGCGCCAGCTGCTTGGAATGAGATTCAGAGATCACTCAAACTTACTGCTTTTATTTCACTCTCTGAGTTTAAAGTCATATCTCAACCAAACATTCCAAATTGTCTGCTCCTGTTTTTAATTTCTAACCTTGTTTTATGTATCTATTTATTACCTTGTCTGTCTTTATTATGTTAATTGTGTGCTGCTGCCTTGGCCAGGGCTCACTTGTAAAAGAGATATCTATCTCAATGTGATTCTTCCCTGGTTAAATAAAGGTAAAATAAAAAATAAATAAAACAAGACGTTGTCTTGATATCTCATCTCGTCTCACGTCCTCAGCTGCTTCATCTGTGAGACTGTCACAATAACTACTGTATTACTGCACAGAGCACTATATACAGTGTTTGTAAAGCATATGTTTATCTATATACATGTTCTTCATATTTCCTCTTTGAAATGTTTCTATTTTTTAATTATCTTTTTTTTTGTCAATTCTTTATTTTGTTATTCATGTTTATATTTTTACTATATTTTTCTTCTTCTCTATTTTATGATTCTATGTGGACGTTGTCTGAGCATTTAACTGCACACACTTTATTATTGTACATATAAATAAATGAATGCATGAATACACAAACATATCACTATTTATAGTCTATGAAACTTTAAAACCTAAATGTCAACATAAACATGAAGGTACGCTGTCATGAATGTCATATGATGTGTGTGTGTGTGTGTGTGTGTGTGTGTGTGTGTGTGTGTGTGTGTGTGTGTGTGTGTGTATACCCTCTCCATCCGCTGCTGAGTTTTGGGTTTTCGGTGGCGGCGCCGCTGTCGCCTGACAAGTCGCGGCGAGGAGCTGCTTTGTCCTGTTGATTGGCTCAACCTGGTGTGACATAACAGAGGAAACACATCACAGGTGAAGGAGTGACTCACCTCACGCCTGATTCACAGCTCTGTGGTTGTGGTCCGCACACTCGCTTAGTCAAAATATGTCATCCAAAAATGATATAAGAGCAAAAATAAATATGATACTGGTTAAAAGATACTAATCAGAGTCAGACAAAAATCTAAAACATAATAAGCTACACCTTTAAAAAAGGGGGCGAAAGTGTTAAGAAAAAAATAATTAATTATTAATGCATAAACACAGTAGAGTAAAAACCTCTGAACATATAACAAAAAAATACAAACCTTGGAAAACAAAATCATATAAACATTTCTTAAAGGAAAAAAATAGATAAAAAAAAATAAATCTGTAAAATGTTAACAATCCAAAATCCAGAATGCAAAAATGTCACAATAGATGTTAAAAAGATGCTAAAAATATTAAATGCAGCTTCAGGATATAATCTCTTTCTTCCTTATATATATATAAAAAATGTTTAAGAGAAAAGTGAGTGTCTGACGGACAGGAACCGATTATTAGTGCTCTCAGATCAGAGGGACTATTTTATCTGCAGGACAAAAAAACACACCAGACGCCGGTCACATGACCTGCAGCAGCCAATCAGAGCAGGTGAAGAAGACCAGAGTCTGAACAGGTTTACTGGAGCAGAAGAAGACCGGAGGGCACTTGAGTGTGTGTTTGTGCGTTATCAACGAACTGACAAATCAGTGAGAGCAGTTGATGATGTCACATGTTCAGGCTGTTTAAAGGAGTAGTTCAACATGTCACTTTCATCTCTGGCTTAGTGTTTCCAGTAACCCCGACCTATCTACATGTACAACGTTGCATTTTATAAAATATAACATATCATTGACTGATGCAAAACATGCAAAAATGTGTCAAATGTTATTTTTTTATAGTTTTTGTTAAAAAAACAACCGGAGGGCACTTGAGTGTGTGTTTGTGCGTTATCAACGAACTGACAAATCAGTGAGAGCAGTTGATGATGTCACATGTTCAGGCTGTTTAAAGGAGTAGTTCAACATGTCACTTTCATCTCTGGCTTAGTGTTTCCAGTAACCCCGACCTATCTACATGTACAACGTTGCATTTTATAAAATATAACATATCATTGACTGATGCAAAACATGCAAAAATGAAAGAAACTAAAATTGCAAATTTGAAAGTGTCAAAATGAGGAACTGAGGAAACTGTTGGAAAGGAAAGTACATTCCCTCAAGTTATGAAACCAAACACTCTTTTTCAGGCCGTTCGACAACATCGATACTTTAGTGTTGTGCCGCCTGCTGAAGCTTTTTAATGTAAGATACACTATATTGCCAAAAGTATTCACTCACCCATCCAAATAATCGAAATCAGGTGTTCCAATGACTTCCATGGCCACAGGTGTATAAAAGCAAGCACCTAGGCATGCAGACTGTTTCTACCAACATTTGTGAAAGAATGGGTCACTCTCAGGAGCTCAGTGAATTCCAGTGTGGTACTGTGATAGGATGCCTGCCACCAATGCAACAAGTCCAGTCGTGAAATGTCCTCACTCCTAAATATTCAACTCAGTCAAGAAGTGGTAGACCACGTAAAAAGATGGAGCGGGGTCAGCAGATGCTGAGGCGTATAGTGTGCAGAGGTCACCAACTTTCTGCAGAGTCAATCGCTGCCAGTGGTGGACAGTAACGGAGTAAATTTACTTAAGTACTGTACTTAAGTACATAGGATTTGTACTTTACTTGAGTATTAGATTTCTTTGGTACTTATTATTCTTACTTGAATACATTTCCAAGACAAATACTTTTACTTTTACTCGATTTAATTTCTAGAAAGGCTGAAAAGTACTCGTTACTTTCAGGTCTGCTCTTTTTTCTCTCTCTCTTTTTTTTAAATACTATTGGACACAAGCTGTGTCTAAGACGAAAAGCTATCACAGTGCACGCTCTCCACTGGGATCTACGTAAAAACGGAAATATGTAATCCCTCCCCATAAGGATACCGCCAAAGTAACCACGTTCTCGACTGTGTTTGTCAACACAAAACCGCGACAATGGCTGAGTCTCAGACTGAGTGTGATAATGATCCGGAGGAACTTTCAGAAAATGTTAGAGCTATGTTCGATGCAGCATCAAACATGGCTACGACAGTGCATTTTCCTTGGCAATATTACAATGTAAGATACATTATGTTAATCTAGTCATACTAGTTAAAGGTATATGTATTGTATTATATTTTACTTATCTTGTGTGACTGTATAGTGCATAGCAGTGGTTGGTATTTACTGGTGGTGCAAGAAGACATAAACCCCCAAAGACTTTTTTACACAAATATTTATTAACTATGTTAAGCCTAGAACCATACATTTTACTACTAGAGTACTCTTACTCAAGTACTGGGGTCGAGTACTCTGTCCATCTCTGATCGCTGCAGACCTCCAAACTTCATGTGGCCTTCAGATTAGCTCAAGACCAGTGTAGAGAGCTTTATGGAATGGGTTTCCATGGCGATCAGCTGCATCCAAGCCATACATCAGCAAGTGCAATGCAAAGCATCGGATGCAGTGGTGTAAAGCACGTCACCACTGGACTCTAGAGCAGTGGAGACGTTCTCTGGAGTGACCAATCACGCTTCTCCATCTGGCAATCTGATGGACGAGTCTGGGTTTGGCCATTGCCAGGACAACGGTACTTGTCTAACTGCATTGTGCCACGTGTAAAGATGAACTTGACTGGCCTGCACAGAGTCCTGGCCTCAACCCGATAGAACACCTTTGGGATGAATTAGAGTGGAGACTGAGAGCCAGGCATTCCCGTCCAACATCAGTGTGTGACCTCACAAATACACTTCTGGAAGAATGGTCAAAAAGTCCCATAACACACTCCTAAACCTTGTGGAAAGCCTTCCCGGAAGAGTTGAAGCTGTTATAGCTGCAAAGGTTGGGCCGACGTCATATTAAACCCTATGGATTAAGAATGGGATGTCACTTAAATTCATGTGAGTCAAGGCAGGTGAGCGGCAATACTGTACATGCAGCACAGTTCATGATTTCTGAAGATGTCAGAATGTTCTTGAGCGCGCGTTGATTATGGGTCATTCCACACCAACTCACCAACATTTCTGGAACCTCCCCAGGTCGCCGCCTCAGATTTAGCTGGAAAATATCTTAAATGTAGATCTATATACCCTTTGAAATTGGAAAAAAGCATTTTCTTCCATCTTCAGGAACACAATAAAATGGATTGATCTAGGAAGCTAATATTGCAGGTATTTGACAAATGGCATCCATATTTTTCAATTAAGGCATTAGTTAGCCTCAGAGCACTGTGAACGGCGGTCCGGGTCTGGTCTCTTGCATTTCATTTTTACGGCTACGGTCCGTGTTAGCTTCTATGTGTGTGCTAACCACTTCACATCGGACCGTTTCAGTAACGAGGGTCTGTACAAAGCTGGCTTTGCCTCGACACTGATCCTCATAAAAGGATCTGTCCCCACAATACAGGACAGAGGTCTCTCTCCGAGTAGGCGATGACAGACGGAGCTCATTAGCATTTAAAGGTGCAGACACAGAAGCAGCCTGTTCTCAGCAGAGCTCATTTGAGCAACTTTTAGACAGCTGAAATTCAGGACCATGGATGGGTTTGGGGCAATGCATATCAAATCCAGTGTTGTTGGACCTCTGACAGCTGTGTGAAATTGATGAAAAACAGTATAATATGGGATCTTTAATATTTTAATAAATGTTTATGCACAAGAACATTCTTAGAAAAACGGGATCTTCATGTAACATGCCTGAAGAATGTTTGATTTAAGATTTGTAGGCAGCGGAAATATGCAGGGGGCCTGCCCCTTAAGGGAGGTTATGTGACATTTTTTTCTATTTATAAATAGATAGAGCTTCTGATGGAGGCTTATGAGGTGTTTAAGCTCCTCCGTAAAAAGAAGTACTGTGGCTTACTGAACCAGACGATGTTATATTGTTACTGTAGCACTTTAATCTGGAGCTTTAATACTACATGAAACAACTTTGACAGGTACGGTGGCTGGGGAGGAACATACAAGGCGAACTCACACTTTATAACAGCACCCCCAGTGGTTTATCAATACATCACATCCAGAATCACAGAGAGGGAGCGAGGGGGGACAGTCTGGTAACCGGACCCCCGGTCTTAAACTGATGTGCGATGGAAACCTTTACTGAACATTATGAACAGTTGAACACATTTATAACTGTTACCATGACGATTGCATATAGAATGTAATAAAATATATGAATATGATTGAATGTAAAATAGTGGTCACAGTGTTTAAATAATGACAGCAGTCTACTCCACTGGATGTAACATGGAATCAGCTGTGGGAAAATTGTCATGAACACATAAGATACAGAGCAGATTGATAGATCCTGGCTGGTCTTAGCCTGGTCTGGAGCAGGCTAGCTCCACAGGATAAATCTCTATGGTAACTTATGCCATAACATATGAGACATACTTTCATGCAACCGGATCACTGCTCACTTCAGCAGGGATAACTAGGAAATCCCAGCTTAATCCCTTATCTAGATGCACTAGCCCCCTGGACATCGGGCAACTTAATAACAAAGGAGAGCCAGTTCCTCAGGTGTGTGTGAGTATGTGTGTGTGTGTGTGTGTGTGTGTGTGTGTATGTGTGTGTGTGTGTGTGTGTGTGTGTGTGTGTCACAGACCTTCCTCCTGAGTCTTCCTCAGAGGAACAGAAACTGGTCGTCTCTAATTGGCTGCTCTGTTGGGTTGAAGAGCTGTCACCTCCACCTATTGGCCCCGCCCCATTCTGATCAGCTGGTTGGTGGTAAGCGTGGCCATTCAGACACCCACCTGCAGACAGAGAGGAGCCAATCAGAGACCCGCTTTCAAACATTTCAAATCAAATCAAGCCTGCGGTCGTCAGGATTTAGGGGACAAGCATCGAGGTGCCCAGGGGATCTGACTGGACTTTCACTAGTCCATGTCATTATAATGTGATAGGTAGTGATCATTGGCAAATGATGATTGACAGATGATGATTGACGTGGGTCTGCAGTGGAGAAACTACAATGATGGACTACAAAAACCACATGGTCCACTTCCCCCCATGTTTTTGGTTCTATAAACAGCGGGTTCAGGTCCTCTTTCTCCTTTTCAGGGTTCAATTTAACTTTCAATATCAATATTCCCTGTACAATAATGTGAATTTGAACAAACTCTCTCATTTACTGCTGGAACACTGTAAATGTCTCACCTCGGTCTTCTGCTGTTGGTAAGGCAACAGGTTTGACCTCTGACCCTTGCAGCTCGTCCTGACTGCTCACAGCAGCAGCACTGACACAGACGAATTAGAGACAAAACAACACTTTACATGTCTTTACAGAGAGAGAAATATAAACATATTAACAGGACTGAAATATTACAAACAATTATAAAATTAACATCAAACATGGCCACATTCCCTCTAAATAACTACAGATTGCATTTAAAGGCATACTTCCCTGGTGGGAACATGAATCTGGATTGAAAGTGGGTCATAAATGTAGTCGAAATGTAAAATAAATTTCAAATTTGGTGCCTTCTTGACCGAGGAAAGGCAGACAGTGACTTTTTGGCACATGTGGATGGAAGACAATAACTCTCACAATGCACAGCTCAGCAGCAGGCCACTACCACTGATCAAGAACACCGCCTACCAGAGAAATCGCTCTTCCACCATTCTCATTACTTTTCAGCTTTCTCCACAGAAAAATGGCAGATGTTGCTTTTAGTTTCTGCAAGTGAGGTCCCACCTCTGGTCTTTGTTAAGCGCTCCCCCCTTCCTGGATTTAATTTAATTGATGAACAAAAAAATTAACTATTCCCTCCAGATGAGAAAACAATCAGGTCCAGATCACTCGACTGACCATGGAATGTGAGGCCTCTTTATTGCCGCAAAAGCTGCCCGGTTAGAGGATTTATGAACCCCCAGAGCATCAAAAACATCTCCACGCATCTCCAAAGGTCGGGAGGACACAGACCTTCAGAGACACCAGACTTTGAGGCACCTAAACACAACTGGAAACTGATTTAACACCTTTGTTTTACAGAGAGCCCTTATTGAAGTATAAAAGATTACACCTTATCCTCACTATTTGTTCCCAAGTCATGTTGAAGACCCCTTCCTCCCCTCTTGGAGTAATAAACTAACGACCAGGTCTTTGAAAACGAAGACATGCTGACATGCAGAGAGAGGTCACATGAACTAAGCTAATCATGTTTAAATTTAGACCAAACCAAGAAAAGGATGAGATATATGTTCAATATTAATTTAATAATAATCATTAAAGGAGTCATAACCTGGTTTTATACGTATCCAGCCCCCCTTGGATCGCTTTGGATCAATTCGTAAAACTTATTAGAAAAAAAAAAAAAAAATTTAATCAAACATTGAGCTTGTTCTGACCCTTTTTCGTACCGCGATTTTATCACGCGAGATTACGCGCGAGGTTTTAACTGGTCCGGATGTGCATTGTATAATATGTAATGAGGCGCGCGTTGATTCGCCGCAGGAAGGACAGAGCCGGGGGGGCTTGCCTGCATGCAGACTCCAAAACATAAACAGCCCCCTGTCATGGCGCACACACTAAATGACGAACCTTACGGAATTCAGGCATTTATGTACGAACCAGAGTCGGAACCCGAACCGGAGAGTGAAGAGCCAGAGACGGTTGAAGAGACACGTTTACAGCAGGACGTCAGGTAGCGGACGGGGGGGGGGTTGGGTGGTGAAAGAGGGGTGGGCTTATGCAAGTAGCCTCCACGGTGACGTCACCGTAGGCGCAGAATCAAAATCTCGTGCTTTAGGAATGCACACCCTTGTGTGCTATTCCTGTTCGGAAAAAGAGCAGAAGCGAAAAAACGGCGCCACTTTCAAACTCCAGCCTTTCAGGCAAGTTTCAACTGAGGTCAAACACAGATATGCATGTTTTAACAAGAGAAATTGCGATTTCCTGGTGATGACTCCTTTAAGGAATTATAAGCATACTAGCGAAGTTCCCGTCGTTCTACGCTGAAGAACAGAGAAGTTACCAAAAATGCTAAACTTAACATTGTCATCATGATGGACTTACTACTGCACTCATGCAGTCAGAGGGAAAATATGTTTGCTCATCAATCTGCCCGCATCACCGAGGACAAAATGCTTACTAAGTTACCAAACTTGTTTGGGCTAGCTTGATAGGTTTGCATTTGTGTGTGTTGGATCAAAAGTTCCTTTCAACTCTACCAAAAAAATGTTTGTTCAAAATGATTTGTACAGAGAAATATTTACAGTTCATGTTTCATTTGTTTGACCTATCATTCTGTGTGAGAACTATATGCAATGTGTTAGAAGGAGCCAACTTTGACCATAAGGGCGAGATTGTTTGTGATCAGCATAACATTTAGGGAATCACATTACGAGTGGTTCTATTGGAGGCCCTCCTGGACGCACCCCTCCTCAGGATCGGGTTCAACTAAAATCACGCCCGCTGCGTGTAGCATAAAGACAGAGCATTTCCAATAGCTCGTCGAGTAGGGTTGGAGAGGGGGGTTGAGGTCAAAGTTGACGCTTGGCTGGCTTTTCTTCCCCTTTGCTTCACTTAATTTTCTTTTCTTTTTCCTTTTTTTCGCCGTTAATCCTCCTTTTTGCATTTTTGGGTTATTGTTACTATAAGTGACAATGTTACTCCTAACAACTAAGAGTCCCTACGAAGCCTAATTCCCTAATGCCCTAATTCACCGACGGGAAGAGTGACTGCTGGGGTTCCGAGGAAAAGCTGAGACCACACTGCAGAACGTAAGACTGACACAGTCTACACTCAGTTGGTGACCAGAGTTGAAGCGAATGATGAAACTATTAATAGCGTTCTCTAATATTTTATATCCGTTGAGGCATCAGGCTTTATTACTAAGAAAGTCCAAATTCTTAGGAGAAACACACACTCGTCCTTATCGCCAAACTCCCTATCTTCATGGTTAATCAGTTTCTTTCAGTAATACTTCTTGTGTTTTATGTGTGTTTATGTTGATTCCACTTATACTCTTTGATTCCCTTTGTTTAATCCTTAGTTAGTCAATAAATTCCCCTAAAGCATAAAGTCGTTGTCCGTGGATATTTCTTCTGAGCAGAATACAGAGCCCTATTTCAAGAAGTTATGATCTGAGGAAATGAGACTGATTTATTAAATGATATTGATTAATTGTTAACTAATTAATAAGTGGTCATTAGAGTCATTAAAATGACTCTATAAAGTTCTGTCTGACCAACAGATGGTGCCCCTTTTACGAGAGCAGGTAATACAATTGTATATTAATACACATTGATATACATATTTTAATATTGTCCATAGTTTCCTTACATACATATGTAGTGTAGGTACTTTACCTCGCTACAGTATTATTTTGGTACCTTTATATCCCTACACCTTCCTATTGTTCTCTCCCTAAACGACTCTCAGGTTTTCTTGATGAGGGGGTGGAGTCTGCCTGTGAAAAGCAGCAGATTGCAGTGCGCCTGGCCTCTACCCGCAGACCTGCTGACAGCCTGGCCGAGGGGCATCCAGATCAGCCCTGTGGTTCCTGTTTTTGTTAGTTAAGTTGAAGGAGGCTGGACCTGGGTTTTCCTGTGTTTCTTTTCAGCTTAGTTGTGTTGGGGATCTTTAGTTTAGGGGGAGGAAGCTCTGGATCCGAAGGTCCACTGCACGGCTGGTCCAGACTTCCTCCACTTTTTGTTTTGTTTGTGTAACCGGGTTGAAAATATATCCTTACTTTTATGGTTGAAATGTCACCAAATCCTGATAAAGATTGTTTTCTATATGTTTAAGATGCGTTTTATTGCCTATATTTATGCTTGAATGTTGTATTCAAACCGAGGTGTTAATACCTGTACTGTCACTGTAAGAGGTCGCAGGCTTTGTGACGTCATCCAAGTGCTTCTCTCAGTTCACGCCAGGCTAGCTGAGAGGAGGTAATGTATTATTTTGCTCGTCATAGTTAAACATTTATTTCAGGTTTCGGGCAACGCAAACCTTGTTTTATGCATGTATAAATGTTAGGTTCTAGATTGTGAACATGCAGTTAAAGTGTCAATTGAATATAAACCTTGTAAACAGACGTTTTGCAAGATATACGGGGTTTTCTGTGTGTTTGTCTGCTAACAGGAGCTTGAGACCTGTGTGCTGTGGAGGAGACTGCATGTTACAGAGCCTATGTTTTTCTGTTTATTTGTACAGGTATGTGCATTATGTTCATTATAATTCATGTGGTATAACGTTTACATAATGTTTACACTGGTTGTATTAAGCATGTAAAAGAAATTCATGTTATCAAATAATTTTGCATTTTATAATTTATTTAATTCATTTTCACATTTTTATTTAAAAGTATTTTTGTTGTTAATACTAAGGTCTATCAGTCATGTGCAGTTCGCGCCAGGCTGGCTGAGAGGAGGAGCTTGAGACCTGTGTGCTGTGGAGGAGACTGCATGTTACAGAGCCTATGTTTTTCTGTTTATTTGTACAGACAAATCCACCATTCTGCCTTCATTAAAAGAGCAACCAGCAACTAGTCGTGGTACGAGTCCTTCCTTCATTCAACTCGACAGAACACAACGCAGAGCATACAAAGGTTAACGGACGTGCATCAAACCTGATGTAAACTGTTAAAGACAATGCACGCCCGTTACAATGGTGCCGTGACCTTTCAAGGATTGGTCTGAAGATCGACGTCAGCTCGTTCGCCGTGGGAAGCTGCATTCACTCACCTTTCACCGTGGTCAGGTATTTCCTTGGATTGCAACCTGATGCTTATTTTTTTTTTGTCTTTGTCAATAGAACAGCATCTAAGAGAGTGATTTACTCATGTGCAATTAATTGCTGATTGATGTGATTATCCAGATCTGTTATTTGGTGCTCTTCCTATTTAACCATTCAGATTTAATTTCATTGTTTATTTTTTTCTCATATTTTTTTTCTGTGTATGGAGTGACTGAAATATGGCAGAGGGTTACACTTATTTTGTTGAGGGTGAAAGTAACAATGCTGAGCGCGACTCTATTGTGGACCAGTTTGGTGTGGGGAGGGGTTTGTTCTTTCGACCCTTAGAGCCCAGAACACCAGGGCCTAGTGTCACAGCATTACACACCCCGCAGCTTACCTCTACACGTTATGTAGATCGTGCCATACCAAACCAATTCGAGCAGACTCCAGACTCACGCCTGGTTCACACTGGACGCGGAAGCGCCGCGGTGCGGCGCGCCGCCGAAAATCGCGAGCGATCCGCGCACACCCCGTTCAGACCAGACACGTATTTCTCCGCGGCGGTCGACAAGCGCTTCTGCTCAGCTGTTGTTCATTCAGAGCTATTTTTTTCCATTAAACCCCGTACAATTAATACACCATGTTTCTGTAACCAAGACGTTTGTACACTTCTTGTATTTATCCGTTCTCTCTCTCTCTCTCTCTCTCTCTCTCCGAGAGAAAGAGAGAGAGAGAGAGAGAGAGGGACACACACACACACACAGACAGAGAGAGTGTATGGTAGTAGACAGTAGTAGTGCAGATATACCGTTGAAATACACTTTTTTTTTATCTACTCTTCACATTTATTAAATGTAATGTCTCTTCCTGTTTCCCAGTGCGAGTTTAGATACACAAATATGATCGCGTTTGTCAATCGCGGTATTTTATTTTGAAAATTGCTTTTATTTTGAAAATTGACCGGATTGTCTCGTGTTCTTCTGTGTGATTTCCTGCCAGAATTGACGCGTTCGCTCGCGGCACGCGCAAAAAATAGAGCAGACGCCGAAACGATCGCTTCACGGTGCGGGAGGGCCGCGCGTATTCGCGGCGCTCCGCGTCCAGTGTGAACGACACCATAGCTTAACAGGGGCGCCGAATGGAAGCGGGCTCCGCTACGCGTCTATTCGCGGCGCTTCCACATCCAGTGTGAACCAGGCGTCAGGCTCACTCATTACACAGTTAGCTGAGAAGCTAGGTGATTCCATTACAGCTAAGCTGCAAACTGACAGGTGCGCACACAACAATAGTACTCCTGTACAGCCCTCAGAGATGACATTGCCTAACGTCAAGGTTGTCATGCAGTCAGATGCGAAGGAGCCTCCCATATTCAGGGGTGGTAGTTCAGACAAATTCACAGTTCATGAGTGGGGAAAATCTTATGACTCTGTATTTGAAGAAACGAGCTATTCCAGTACATGAGCATTCACAGGAAGTCTTGGCAAAGCTTATGGGCAAAGCTGGGGATGTGGTCAGGATAAAGCTGCGTAACAACACATCTATTAACCACACTGCAAATCCCCATGTGATTTTTGATATTCTTCAGCGAACTGACATACTCAAGCATGCCTTTGGCAGATTTTTACAATACATTGCCCATGCCAGGTGAGGATGCTATGGAATATTGGATAAGGCTAAATAAAACAGTTGATGTAGCGGATGAATATCTGAAAAGGCAAGGCCGAAGTATTGATGACCCAGGCCATGAGGTCAGTATGATGTTTATAAAACACTGCCCAGACCAATCTCTTGCAAGTGTTTTCAAATTCAAGTCTGCGGAGAAATGGTCGGCATATGAGATCCAAGAGAGGCTTGATGAACACATGCAGGGACAGAAAACTCAAGCTGCGACTGTTAGGCCACTTAGGCCGAGCATGGTAGAGTACAAAGCCCATTCTCAGTGTCATGTACCTGTAGCTGATGATACACCAGTCCCAAACACCACTGTGCCGTCTGTACCATCTCCGGTACCCATGACTTGAGTGTTGACAATGTCTGCATGAGGAGTTTGGTGAACTTATTAGACCGACTGGTTACACAGCATACACAAGTGCCAGCTAACCCCAGGGCTCAAGCCACAGTGCCTCACTCTTCTCAAAAGGTGTGCAGGGTTTGTAGGGCTTCTGATCATTCCACATTGTCTCACTGCAGGCGAGAGAACAGGTGTTTAAAATGCTTATCGCCTGGTCACTGGAAGAGGGACTGCCCTGATCAGACCAACCAGCGCCACTTTCAACCTGCCAACAGCGCTGGTGGACAGAACCAACAGTTAAACTAGAAAACCCACACCTTGGGGGGGGGGCGGTGTGGGTATTGTGGATGAATCCCTCTCGGATACACAAGACCCAGCTCATCTATATGAGGACTGCTGTGCCAAAGCGCCTAAGGGGACCCGAATAGTCATTCAAGCCACACAGAAGATCGAAGCTTTCAGTGAGTTGTTTTATGCTCCGGTCCTTGTCAATCACAGTGTGCAGCTTAAAGGCATGTTGGACTCTGGCTCTATGGCATGTAGCATCAGCGAACGTGCAGTAGAGAAACTCAGCTCTGCTGGTGTTTTACCTGAGAAGCAGCACCCTGAAGAAATGTCGTTTTGATTGGCTGTGGTGGTCTGCAGACTCGACCTGAGGGTTTTTATGACTTGGAGATGCAGCTTTACGGTGCTCGCTGTGTCGTACCTACCTTGGTTGTGGCTGGCCAGCATGATGACCTCATCTTGGGCTCAAATATCATCAAACACGTGATTCGTGTTCTGAAGGGTGATACTGACTATTGGAACATGGCATCCAGACCTGAGCATCAATCTGACCCCGATATTGAACAGTTCTTGTCAATGTTCACCAATGTCGAGCGCTGGAGAGGGAGTGAGGTTCCTGACAAAATTGGCACTGTCAAGCTCACCCAAGCAGTGACACTCCTACCCAGGCATGAACACTTAGTTTGGGGTAGACTCCCTGCTAGTGTGCCGATGTCACCTGGAAGCACCGTTGTCGTAGAGCCAACCAACTCCAAAGCCATGCCACGAGGTGTTCTAGTGGGCCGTCTTGTCACACCTCTCTGGGGTGATAGATGGGTGCCGATGACAGTTGTGAACCCATCTGACAAAGCGATCACACTGAAGAGAAATTGCAAGTTGGCTGATGTGTTTCCATGCTTGGCAATCGAGGATCTAGACGCTTCTCAGGATCTACATGTGGCTTTAGAGAAACAACCAGACACGAACAACAAACTACCTGACATTGAGATACAGCAATCTCATGCGGAGAAACAAGTACATGACACACTGCAACAGCAACCTGACACCTCGACCAGTACCTATCTTGCTGATCAGTTGGGTGAAAGCCTGTCTGAGTTGGGCCTAAGTGATATTGACATACCGTAGATGACCATTTAGTAGCCCGGGCGTTTAATATGCTAAATCGACTTGGAGCCCAGGCGTTTATAAGAACCAGGCGCGTATTTGCAACAGGCTACAATTTATTTTTGCAATGAGCAGCACCAGACCATCATGCAAAGAACAAGGAGCTCACCATAGCACCATAGCACCACTGGAACAAAACTACTTTTTCCCCCCGACGCATCTTTATTGACATCAGACAATAAATACAAAGACAGTTTGTCTGTGTTACCGCGACACAGGGAGCTGATCAGAGCAGTGTTATGAATGATAACGGAAGGGGGGGTCGATCGCGGTAATTTCAACACTGTACATTAGCGCATTTATCTATATCCCTATATCCCTCAGTCTAGCGCGCCTGTGTTTGTGTGTCTGTGTGTGTGTGTGCGCACGCCTGCATGCGAGAGAGAGAGAGAGAGCGAGAGGAGGGGCTGACTGACAGAAGAGGTGAGAGCTGGTGAAGTGCTGTTAAAAAAAAAACTTTTGTTTTCTGTGCAAGACTATGGTAAACACTTAATCGCCCGGGCGTTTAATTGAACCGGCGTTTATTATGCCAAATGAGGTCGGACCCCGGCGGCTATTAGAGCACAGGCGCGTATTTGCACGCGGGCGATTATTTGGTCATCTACGGTAGACTCATGTCAGGTCAGTGAAGACTGTAAGTCTAGGCTAACACAGCTTCTAATAGAATATCAAGACATTTTCTCCAAGCACTTGTTGGACTGTGGTGAGGTCAAGGGACACACACACCGCATCCACCTCACCGATGATCGACCTTTTCGCTTGCCGTACAGGAGAGTCCCTCCTGCCTACTATCAGAAGTTGAGGCAGGTTCTCACTGATATGGAGGAAAAAGGGATTATCAGGAAGTCTTCGAGCGAGTATGCTTCGCCACTGGTGATGGTATGGAAGAAAGACGGTGGGTTGCGGATTTGCACTGATTTCAGGTGGCTGAATGCCCGAACTTTAAAGGACGCCCATCCCTTACCGCACCAGTCTGACTGTCTGGCTGCTCTTGGTGGCAATTGCCTCTTTAGCACGATGGACCTCACTTCTGGCTTCTTCAACATCCCAATGCACGAAGACGACGAGAAGTACACGGCTTTCACGACCCCCATTGGACTGCATGAATATAATCGCATGCCACAGGGACTGTGTAACAGTCCAGCGTCCTTCATGAGGATGATGATTGGGATCTTTGGGGACATGAACTCCACAAAACTCCTGTGTTATCTTGATGATCTTCTTGTCTTTGCATCGTCAGAGGATGAGGCCCTTTCCAGACTCCGCACAGTGTTCCAGAGGTTGCAAGAGAAAAACTTGAAATTGGCCCCGAAGAAGTGCCATCTGCTTCAAAAACAAGTCGTATTCCTTGGTCATGTTATAAATGGTGAGGGTGTGGCCGTCGATCCTGCCAAGGTGGAGGTCATCACCAAGATGACAGTACGAGACCTCATGGAGGACGATGACTGCACACCTTCTCTCCGGAGAATCAAATCATTCCTTGGTATGGTATTTTACTACCAGCACTTCATCCCAAACTGTTCCTCCATTGCAAAGCCCTTGTTCGCACTTACAGCTGGACAGAAGAGACAGGGACGGTCAGTCAAAGATAAGAAGCCTTTAGGTGCCTATCGTAAGCTCAACCCTGCGGACTGGTCGGCGGAATGTGGAACCGCTTTTGACCAGTTGAAGACCATGCTGTTGGAATGTGTGGTGCTGGCCCATCCAAACTTTGGCGAGCCATTTGTCCTGTCAATCGATGCGTCATTGGACGGACTTGGTGCGGTGCTCTCTCAAGTGCCACATGGAGAGTCCAAGGCCAGACCTGTTGCTTTTGCAAGCAAGACCCTCAGTGCGTCACAACAGAAATATCCAGCTTACAAACTGGAGTTCATGGCTTTGAAGTGGAGTGTATGTGAAAAGTTCAGCCACTGGCTAAAAGGGCGTAGCTTCACCATTTGGACGGATAATAATCCACTAACTTACCTTCTGACGAAGCCGAAGCTTGACGCATGTGAAATCCGCTGGGTGTCTAAACTTGCATCTTACTCCTTTGATCTCAAACACCTGCCCGGGAAAAGAAATGTGGTGGCTGATGCCTTGAGTCGCGACCTCTTCGCAAAGCCCATTTGTCAGAGACTGCTGGGGGAACCATACCCCACCCTGATTCAGGAAGCTAATGGGATAGAGGAGGATTCTGTGCAGGATGTTTTCAGGGTCAGCTGCCAGTCTCAAAGCTACAGATAAGGGAACCATCCAACATCCAAGGTGGCATGGGATTCAGCCGAGATCAGAGCTCTTTGTCAGGCACACTGTGATTGGATTGATGCAGCGGAATCCAGAGCACTCTGTCTGGCCCAAAAAGTGCAACAGCTGTCGAGTGGTCAGGATGGTTCAGCCATGTTCTCCGCTCAGGAGCTGCAGCTGAGTCAAGAGCAAGACCCCTGCATCTCTAAGGTGTTGCCCTTCGTTGCAGCCAAAAAGCGTCCTTCTAGGCGTGAAAGGCATGGCGCTGACTCGAAGGTCCTCAGATTGTTCAAGCAATGGGACAAGCTGGAAGTCCATGATGGGATGTTGTATCGGGTGACGAGAGATCCCGTGTCCAAGCAGAGAAGATCTCAATATGTGTTGCCTATGAGTCTAAAGGAAAAGGCATTGTTGGGCATTCATGGTCTGGCAGGTCATCAGGGTCAAGACCGTACTCTCTCACTGGCAAGGCAGAGATTTTACTGGCCTGACATGGAGAGGGATGTGAGGGCGCATGTCAGATGCTGTCAGAGATGTGTGTTTGGGAAGTCGCCGGAACCTGCTGCTCGTGCGCCCCTGGAAAGCATCAAGAGCTCTGCCCCAATGGAGTTTGTGTGCATGAGTTTTGGTCGGCTGAGGACAGCAAGCAGTGGTCTGTGGATGTTCTAGTGGTCACCGACCATTTCACCAAACTTGCCCATGCATTCCCTTGTGCCAATCAGAAGGCGAAGCAAGTCGCCAGAAAGCTCTGGGACAATGTGTTCTGTGTTTACGGTTTCCCTGAGAGGATACATTCCGATCAGGGCACCAATTTTGAGAGCAACTTGATTGCAGAGCTCCTTCGTCTGGCCGGTGTTGCAAAATCTCGCACAACAGCCTACCACCCCATGGGCAATGGAGGAACAGAGCGATTCAACCGCAATCCCCTTAAAGAAAAACACCAGTGGCCACAACAACTTCAGACCCTCACGTTTGCTTATAACGACACCGTTCATGAGACTACGGGTTATGCGCCCTTCTTCTTGATGTTTGGGCGTGTTCCTAGGTTGCCGGTGGATATTCTATTTAGGCAGGTTTTGAACGATCCAGGAGTTGTTGACTATGACTCATATGCCAAGTCCCTGCTTTCCTGCCTCAAAAGTGCTATGGAAATTGCCCAGAAACATTCTTCCACTGAGCAGCAGCACCAAGCCCGGCAATATAACAAGCGTGTCAAGGGTACCCATCTTTCTGTGGGAGATCGTGTTTTGGTAGCAAATAAAGGAGAACGAGGGAAGAGGAAGTTGGCTGACAAATGGGAGGATGGAGTGTACACAGTTGTTGGTGCGAATCCCAATATCCATGTCTATAAAATACAGGATGCAGAGGGACACACAAGAGTTGTGCACAGGAACCTTTTGTTGGAAGTCAACTTCTTGCCACTCTCTGGGATCGATGAGAGCCAGGATGCCCATGCGAATGATCAGTCTTTAACCAGCGAGGAGTCCGATCTGGAAGACTGTAACTCTGGTGATGGTACGGCCTCGGTGTCTGAGTTATTGATTCAAGATGACAGTGCACAGAACCTGTCAAATTCCAGAGGTGGTGGGAGGTTTGCAGTTTTGTCATTTGGAATCTCACCTGAATCTGAGTTGGCTGATTCAGAAGAGTTGGTCCAGTCTAGTCCAGTGCACAGTCCTGTTGGTGACATTGCTGACTGCCCATCCATCTCACCTGCACCACAATCAGATTCTTCACACTCACCACATGCTGACGCATTGGTTCACACTGACCCCCATGCACTCACTGCAGCTGATGGTCATGTTAGAACACGTACAGGGAGAGTAGTGAAATCAGTGAACAGACTGATAGAATCCATGGTTCAGAAACCATTTCGGAGGGGTTCAAACATGTTATTTGGGAGCCGTTCCCAATCTCCTCTTGTTTTGCAGGGATGAGCCTTGATATATGTTGGTAATGTTATTGGGACATGTTTTTTTGTTATTGTTTTTTTGTTCTCTTTAGGTCTGAGTTATGATTGATTCGAACAAATGTCTGTGGGACAAGTCTTTTGGGCCAAGTGTTGTGTGGCGTATCAGGCGTCGCATTAAGCTAAGGGGTTTTAGAGACCTGATCAATCTCTTTCCCCCCCGAACCTTGTATGTGAGGTGACTTCTAAGTTGACTGTGGACTAGGTCCTCTGTTTCATTTGTGCCAGATTGTGTCAGTAGTAGACATGTTGTACGCTCCTTGCAGTCTTGGGACTTTCCATTATCAGGATGTTGGTGAATTTCAGGAGGGGTGAATGTAACCGGGTTGAAAATATATCCTTACTTTTATGGTTGAAATGTCACCAAATCCTGATAAAGATTGTTTTCTATATGTTTAAGATGCGTTTTATTGCCTATATTTATGCTTGAATGTTGTATTCAAACCGAGGTGTTAATACCTGTACTGTCACTTTAAGAGGTCGCAGGCTTTGTGACGTCATCCAAGTGCTTCTCTCAGTTCGCGCCAGGCTAGCTGAGAGGAGGTAATGTATTATTTTGCTCGTCATAGTTAAACATTTATTTCGGGTTTCGGGCAACGCAAACCTTGTTTTATGCATGTATAAATGTTCGGTTCTAGATTGTGAACATGCAGTTAAAGTGTCAATTGAATATAAACCTTGTAAACAGACGTTTTGCAAGATATACGGGGTTTTCTGTGTATTTGTCTGCTAACAGGAGCTTGAGACCTGTGTGCTGTGGAGGAGACTGCATGTTACAGAGCCTATGTTTTTCTGTTTATTTGTACAGGTATGTGCATTATGTTCATTATAATTCATGTGGTATAACGTTTACATAATGTTTACACTGGTTGTATTAAGCATGTAAAAGAAATTCATGTTATCAAATAATTTTGCATTTTATAATTTATTTAATTCATTTTCACATTTTTATTTAAAAGTATTTTTGTTGTTAATACTAAGGTGTATCAGTCATGTGCAGTTCGCGCCAGGCTAGCTGAGAGGAGGAGCTTGAGACCTGTGTGCTGTGGAGGAGACTGCATGTTACAGAGCCTATGTTTTTCTGTTTATTTGTACAGACAAATCCACCATTCTGCCTTCATTAAAAGAGCAACCAGCAACTAGTCGTGGTACGAGTCCTTCCTTCATTCAACTCGACATAGAACACAACGCAGAGCATACAAAGGTTAACGGACGTGCATCAAACCTGATGTAAACTGTTAAAGACAATGCACGCCCGTTACATTTGCCAGTCCTCCTCTTTACCTTAGTTTTGGGAGGCTTTATAAATAGAATGAATTATTGTTTCAACTTCAATGTGGTCACTGATTATGCGAGTCGATCTTTGACTAGGTGGCCGTAACATATTTGGGGGCTCGTCAAACTGCTTTCAGATGATTTTGTGGTAAATGATGTGTGGTTTGGTGATATCATGGTAAGTTGGGTTGTTGGCCCGGCATGTGTGTTTTTTTTGGGGATGTACTTTAACACTGTTATCAGCATTGGATTGTGCCATAGGCTGCCGTTTTTTGTTGTTTTGTTTGTGTTAGTTGAAGTTTATTAGTCATGGAGTTTTATCTTGAAGGGTTTGTTGATGATCCAACTTGTGACAAACTGGATGGGTGTACTAAGGAGCATCTTAAACAAATTGTGGACAGGTTTGAGGTAACTATCAGTATACATGACAAGAAACAGGAAATTAAAGATCATCTGTTGTCTGCTTTGATTGAGCAGGGGGTGCTGTCTGAACGGGGCGGGGGTAGCGTACCAAAGTCTGAACCGGCAGGGTGTAGTGAGGAGGTAAGGTTAAAAGAGCTCGAGTTGGAGTTTCGTAGATTATCAGTAAAAGAGAAGGAAATTGCTTGTAATTTTGAAGTGAGAAAACTTGAGGAGGAAACAAAGCGTGTAGTGAGGTTAAAGGAGTTGGAGTTTAACGCGGCTGTGTCTTCTCAGTCTGTCTCACAATCACATGACTTTGATATAAATATATTCGACTGATGACGGTATTTTGTGAGAAGGATGTGGACAAGTTTTTTATTCTCTTTGAACGTATTGCTTCCATGCTGAAATGGCCAAGACATGTCTGGACGGTGTTGCTTCAGTGTGTACTCACTGGTAAAGCGCAGGAGGTTTATGCTGCGTTGTCCCCGGAGAATAGCTTAGATTATGTTGAAGTTAAAACTTTCATTTTGAGGGCATAGGAGTTAGTGCCGGTCAGAAATTTCATAAGTCCAGGAAGCAGGAGTCTCAGGCTTATGTCGAGTTTGCTCGTGAGAAGGAGACTTTGTTTGATCGCTGGTGTTCAGCGCAAGGTGTTAAAACATTGGACGATCTTAAGGCGTTGGTGCTTATCGAAGAGTTCAGAAACTGTGTACCAGATAGAGTTGCCACATATCTCAACTAGCAGAAGACTGTGAATTTGTCCGATGCTGCTATTCTTGCTGATGAATATGTTCTTACGCATAAACCTGTGTTTGATAAATCTGTGGTGCATGATCGTCCAGTTAAAAATGACGGTGCGGTCTCTTTCCCGCCTTATAAGAGTGATGGTTCTGGTGGGACAGAGAAGTCCATTCTGGAGGATCAGAGAACTAAAGGGCGAGTGGTTTGTTTCTACTGTAAAAAATGGGGGCACAGTGTTGCAAATTGTTATGCTCTGCATGGAGAGAAGGCGCCAGTGAAGTCTGTGTGTTTTGTAAATACTTCCAGCCCTGTGACTGAGGTCGCTCCTGGTCCTCGTGAGTCAGAACTTGACATTTATGCACCGTTCTTATGAAGGGGGTTGTGGCTTTGACTCCAGAAAGGGAACAAGGTGCCTGTTACTATTTTGAGGGATATACTTCTCAGTCTTTTATTTTAAGTGATGTGTTGCCCCTCTCTAGTGTGTCTGCTGTTGACTCCAGTGTTGTGTTACAGGGATTTGGGATGCAGTGCTTGGGTGCGCCCTTGCATACCGTTTACCTCGAGTCAGACTTGGTGACTGGTCGGGTGGTGGGGGTTCGCCCCTGTTTTCCGATTGACGGGGTGTCTTTTCTTTTGGGAAATGATCTGGCTGGGGGCAAGGTATTGGTTAAACCTGAGGTAACGGCCATCCCTATGGATACAGAGACTAAAGCTAAATTGGCTCAGATATTTCCTGAAATATTTTCTGCGTGTGCTATAACCCGGGTGTCAAAGCTCTGTGAGGATGTTGATCTGTGTGATAGCTTTCTAAATACTGATCACATCAGTTCAGATGTTGCACCTACTGCTTACTCATTTACTGTAGAGGCAGGTGGTGTGTCTGGGGCGCATGGGTCCCTCGTTTCTGCTCCTCGGGGGTTCTTTGTTAAAAAATGAGGTGCTCCTGCGTAAATGAACTCCACCTCACACATTGCCTGGGGAAGACTGGAGGGTAGTGAAGGCAGGTTGTGGTTCCTGTCAAGTATTGCCCTGACATTTTAGGTTTATCGCATGATCATCAGCTTGCTGGGCATCTGGGGGTGAATAAAACGTACGATCGTGTACTGCGTCGTTTTTTCTGGCCTGGGTTAAAGAAAAATGTTGTGCAGTATTGCAGGTCGTGCCATGTGTGCCAGGTTGCTGGTAAACCTAATCAAACAGTCCCACCGGCACCATTGTACCCGATTCCAGCTGTAGGTGAGCCATTTGAGCGGGTTATTGTTGATTGCGTTGGTCGATTTCCACGTAGCAAGTGAGGCAACCAGTTTCTACTTACGATCATGTGTGCAGCAACGCGTTTCACGGAGGCAATACCGTTGAGCAAGATAACTGCTCCTGTTGTGGTGAAAGCGTTGATAACGTTTTTTTCTTTGTTTGGATTGCCAAAAGTTATTCAAACAGCCCAAGGGTCGAATTCCATGTCGCGGGTCTTTTCTCAAATTATGAAGCAGCCTTCAGGAACTCATGTTCACTCCAGCGCCTTTCTTCCTGAGTCGCAGGGCGTGTTGGAGCGCTTTCATCAAACACTGAAGTCCATGTTACGCAGAGATGGACAGAGTACTCGACCACAGTAAGAGTACAAATACTACTGGTCAAAATATACTCCGTTACAAGTAAAAGTAGCTCAGTCGACATGGTACTCGAGTGAGAGTAAAAAAGTACTTGCTTTTAAAGGTACTTTAAGTAAAAGTAAGAGTAAGAGTAAATTTCAAATAAAATGTATGGTTCTAGGCTTAACATAGTTAATAAATATTTGTGTAAAAAAGTCTTTGGGGGTTTATGTCTTCTTGCACCACCAGTAAATACCAACCACTGCTATGCGCTATACAGTCACACAAGATAAGTAAAATATAATACAATACATATACCTTTAACTAGTATGACTAGATTAACATAATGTATCTTACATTGTAATATTGCCAAGGAAACTGCACTGTCGTAGCCATGTTCGATGCTGCATCGAACATAGCTCTAACATTTTCTGAAAGTTCCTCCGGATCATTATCACACTCAGTCTGAGACTCAGCCTTGGAAGCCTCAGTATTTGTCTTGGAAATGTATTCAAGTAAGAGTAATAAGTACCAAAGAAATCTTATACTCAAGTAAAGTACAAATCCTCTGGATATGTACTTAAGTACAGTACTTAAGTAAATTTACTCCGTTACTGTCCACCACTGATGTAACGTGCTTATTGTTTGGAACTTGACAATGACTGGGATGATGGGGTTCCATTATTGATGTTTGCTGTGAGAGAAGTGGCCCAGGAATCTATAGTCCTTCAGAGTTGGTCTTTGCTCATACTGTGCGTGACCGTTTGAAGCTGCTGAAAGAGAAGTGGGTGGGTGGTGATGAACCGAAAAACTTGCTGGATTTTGTGTGTGGGTTTTGTTACAGACTGCGACGGGCTTGTGAGTTGGCTAGAGAGAATCTTAGTGATGCTCAGAAGAGGATGAAGGGGTGGTATGATAGGAAAGCTGAAAGCAGAGTTTTCGCTCTGGGTGATAAAGTGTTAATTCTGTTACTGATCCCTGGCTCCAGTCTGCAAGCTCGCTTCAGTGACCCTTATAATGTGCTAAAGAAAGTAAGTGACCATGACCATCTTATTGCCACCCCTGATCGTAGCCACAAGAATCGGCTTTGTCATGTTAATATGTTGAAGCCGTATCAAGATCGTAAGGCTGCTTTTGACAGAGTGGTAAATGATGTCGCTGGTCACTCTGATGTAACTGGCAGTGTCTCTGTTGTGGCGCTGTCCAGTGCTGAAGTTTACATAAAGCTGTAAAGCTGTGGTGCAGGGGAGGCTGCAAAACTCACAATTGTTGTCTGAACTGAATTCACATTTGGCTCACTTAACTGATATTCAGCGCACTGATATTGCAGAATTGATTCTGTCACACAATGCATTGTTTTCTGACGTGCTTTCTTGCACGTCTGTCCTGTATCACGACATTGATGTAGGTGACTCTCTATCAATTAAACAGCATGCGTATCGTGTACATTTTGATCAGCCATTCAAGTTGGCTAGTAATGCTAGTGAGTTAGGTGCTGGTGCTGTTCTGCTCCATGGGGATGATGGAGTAGAACATACTGTGTCTTATTTCTCGAGAAAATGTAACCGTCGTCAACGTGTGTATTCCACCATTGAGAAAGAAGCCATTGCTATGGTGCTGGCTTTGGATCATTTCGGTGCGGCCAGCGTTCCTGTTACCATCTTTACAGATCACAATCCTCTGGTGTACCTTCAGAGAATGCCTAATAGTAACCATAGGTTGATGCGTTGGAGCATTGTCTGTAGTCTCAGTGGGTCCCACCACTGATCTGTAACAGGTCTGTAGTCTCAGTAAGTCCCACCACTTGTCTGTAATACGTCTGTAGTCTCAGTGGGTCCCACCACTGATCTGTAACAGGTCTGTAGTCTCAGTGGGTCCCACCACTGATCTGTTATAGGTCTGTAGTCTCAGTGGGTCCCACCACTTGTCTGTAATAGGTCTGTAGTCTCAGTGGGTCCCACCACTGATCTGTTATAGGTCTGTAGTCTCAGTGGGTCCCACCACGGGTCTGTTATAGGTCTGTAGTCTCAGTGGGTCCCACCACTGATCTGTAACAGGTCTTTAGTCTCAGTGGATCCCACCACTGATCTGTTATAGGTCTGTAGTCTCAGGGGGTCCCACCACGGGTCTGTTATAGGTCTGTAGTCTCAGTGGGTCCCACCACTGATCTGTAACAGTTCTGTAGTCTCAGTGGGTCCCACGCACCACTGATCTGTAACAGTTCTGTAGTCTCAGTGAGTCCCACCACTGATCTGTAACAGGTCTTTAGTCTCAGTGGATCCCACCACTGATCTGTTATAGGTCTGTAGTCTCAGTGGGTCCCACCACTGGTCTGTAATAAGTCTGTAGTCTCAGCGGGTCCCACTACTGGTCTGTAACAGGTCTGTAGTCTCAGGGGGTCCCACCGTGGGTCTGTTATAGGTCTGTAGTCTCAGTGGGTCCCACCACAGGTCTGTTATAGGTCTGTAGTCTCAGTGGGTCCCACCACTGGTCTATAATAGGTCTGTAGTCTCAGTGGGTCCCATCACTGGTCTGTAATTGGTCTGTAGTCTCAGTGGGTCCCACCACTGGTCTGTAACAGGTCTGTAGTCTCAGGGGGTCCCGCCATGGGTCTGTTATAGGTCTGTAGTCTCAGGGGGTCCCACCACGGGTCTGTTATAGGTCTGTAGTCTCAGTGGGTCCCACCACTGATCTGTAACAGTTCTGTAGTCTCAGTGGGTCCCACGCACCACTGATCTGTAACAGTTCTGTAGTCTCAGTGAGTCCCACCACTGATCTGTAACAGGTCTTTAGTCTCAGTGGATCCCACCACTGATCTGTTATAGGTCTGTAGTCTCAGTGGGTCCCACCACTGGTCTGTAATAAGTCTGTAGTCTCAGCGGGTCCCACTACTGGTCTGTAACAGGTCTGTAGTCTCAGGGGGTCCCACCGTGGGTCTGTTATAGGTCTGTAGTCTCAGTGGGTCCCACCACAGGTCTGTTATAGGTCTGTAGTCTCAGTGGGTCCCACCACTGGTCTATAATAGGTCTGTAGTCTCAGTGGGTCCCACCACTGGTCTGTAATTGGTCTGTAGTCTCAGTGGGTCCCACCACTGGTCTGTAACAGGTCTGTAGTCTCAGGGGGTCCCGCCATGGGTCTGTTATAGGTCTGTAGTCTCAGTGGGTCCCACCACGGGTCTGTTATAGGTCTGTAGTCTCAGTGGGTCCCACCACTGGTCTATAATAGGTCTGTAGTTTCAGTGGGTCCCACCACTGGTCTGTAATTGGTCTGTAGTCTCAGTGGGTCCCACCACTGGTCTGTAACAGGTCTATAGTCTCAGTGGGTGCTGCCCCCTATAGGCGGGTTGAAGACATGAGGAACTAGTATTGTAGTCTCACCCCCTCTAACCAAAGAGCAACATGAGGATATTTGCGTCATTGGAGGCTCTTATTCAGAAAAGAAGCACGGAGATCTCCGTCTCTGGGGAAAATGAGGGAATGATGCGCAACCATTCAAACATACTACCGGGTTTCTAACGACACAAAGCTTCATGCAAATGAGTGAAGTATTCCTTTAAAGCTTTAATCAGATTGTCGTCTGGCACAAATTCACATTCTCATTGTGTTGCTCACAATAGAAATTTACTATTGTTAATTATTAGTACTCACTGGAAGGATGGAGGTCTGGAGTCTCCGATCACACCTGTCCTCTCTATGGGGGGCGGGGCCAGGCTGGTGGGCGTGGCTATAGACTGAAGGTCTGACCCCCTGAAATCGGACTGACAGGTGTCTGCAGTCACCAGCTGGAGAAGAGAGGAACACCTGAGAGTCAGTGTGTGTGTGTGTGTGTGTGTGTGTGTGTGTGTGTGCGTGTGCGTGTGTGTGTGTGTGTTTGTTTCTGACCCAGCAGACGACTCGTCCATTCACAAAAGGCAGTCTGGCATCATCATCACTGATCTCCTCCTTGACCACCCTGTTAAAACACAATCGTCATCATCATCATCATCATCATCATCATAACATCACAATCATCATCATCATCATCATGATCATCATCTAACTAACAACAATGAAGCCGCGTCCAGATAGGAGATCCAGGTACTATCTGCATGGTGCCGGGAAAAAGTCCTGAAGCTCAACACAAAGAAAAACAAAGAAATAATCGTGGAATTCAGAGGCCTATATTACAAAGCAAGTTCAACATACCAGGTATCTTTCAGTTATCCAGCTTAAGTAACTCTAACAAAGGCAATCAGAGATCAGCGGTCACACGAAGCTGGTTATCAACTCGGTAAGTCAACCAGGGTTTCCCTTTCTAGCTGTGAGCACATGCACATAAAAGAGGCGCTGTTTGCAGCATTTGACCAATCACAAACATGGATCAGGTGGTGTATGACAATATCAGCCTCATTCTTTCAGCTGCAATCCCGGCGGTGTAAAACGGACTGAAATAAAATAAATATTAAAACATAATTCAAAGTGGTAAGTAGGCTGTACGCTGACACAGATAAGTCATTCCCTCTGATGAGAATCTGTATCTCTCATTTAAAACACATAAAACATCGTCAGGGACAGAAAAAGGGTTTTGCCGGTCTCTGAACACTCTAGTTCTCCTAAGAGACCCGATCCATGATCCACGGAGCTTCTTCTTTTTTTTTATCCGCGCACCAAGAGAGCTGATTGGTCAGTAGGTGGTGTTTTTCTCCTTACTTCATTGTTGTCTTATCAGGAACATAACCTGCTCCGGAGCAAGTTAGCTCTGCAGTGTAAGTTACCATGGCGATGTACCCCGGTAAGAAGTGAACCAGCTTCGTAGGATGGAAAACCCAGAGTTAACGCTCAAGTTACCTCGCTAAGCCCAAATCCTGCGTCCTATTACAGGCCTCAGGAGTCTACTAAGCAGAGGACATGACATGGATAACATCTCCAGGCCTGATTAAGAGAGCCCAGAAGTATCTGTTCTTTCTCAGGATACTCAAAAGGAACCGACTGCCACAGGACATGCTGATGAACTTTTACCGCTGTACCTTTTGAAAGCTAGCCTCAGCTATGGCTGCACAAAGAGCTGAAAGAAAAAGGCTGCAGAGGGTGTCAAAACAGCCCAAGGGATTGTCAGCTCCCCTCTTCCACCCCTGAGCAACATCCACCAGAGCCCTGGACCCCTCACACCCTGGACACTGCCTGTTCAGCAGGCTACCCCTAAAACACAGTTTTTACCTGATAGCTGTGGACACACTGCTCAAAACAAAGCCACCCTCCCCACCATGACCACATGTAACAGAAGTAAAAATGCACTTTATCAATTCTTATTTCCAATTTGTATTGTCAATCTTATTTATCATTTAATGATTGTTGAGTATGTGTGAATTTTATCGTAATGAGTTATTTTAATTTATCGTTATTTTTAATCAGTGTTTCCTGTAGAAACCACTTTGCCATACGTCACCTTCTCTGTACCTCCCAAGCTTCCATAACTCCGACTGACCCTCACACTGCCACCTGGTAAGTGTGAAAAATGCTGCTGCGCTATTTTATTGTTTTCTTCAGAAATTGAACTGTTTATGTTGTAAACGTTGAGGCATCATAGTAACCGCTAACACAGCTACGTTACTCAGCTATTTTGTGCTGTTTTGACCGTTAATAAAAGTTATGTCGAAGTTTTTGTCTCATTGTCTTGGCGCCATTGTCACGCAGCAGACCGCCCTGTGCCTTGTCAACGAAGTACCGCTTCGGACAGCGTAGCAGTCCTTAATTAGTGTTAACTCTGGTGTTTTGTCTGTTAGGAACAGAGGTGCAGAGAAAAAACAAAAGGAAATCAATGTGTATTACTGTCTTCTACAGGTATGTGCTTTTCCTTGCTACATGTGATACGTTTAGTTTTCTCTGTTTAGTCGCTCTCATCCACGTACAGTTTTAATTTGCCCAATAGAGGTCGCTGTTCTCCCTTTGCATGTCTTGTCATGGTTTTGAGGAGATTTGTTGTTAAAGGTACAATATGTAAGAAATCTAAAGCAACTGGCCGTAAAATCATCCTAATATGTCATAGAGACTCAGGAATAATGATCATATAACATACTGAACTCACCAACAACAACAGTACAGCCAAAATATTCACATTTAAAAAAATCTTTTTCCGACCGCAAATCATGTTTATGTTTTGAAAACATGTTTTGGCACGTGGCGCCACCCACTGGCGTCTACAAATCATTGCAGTCAGTAGAGTCTCAGCTGCCGAGCAACCACGGGTTGCCAGTTTCAACTGAGCTACAATGGCGGAGGCAACGAAAAACGCCAAGATAAAAACAGAGGTAAAGCGAGGGTCTATATAGGGGATGCATTTGAACGGTGGAGACAGTTGAAAGCTGAGAGGAATTTGAAATCGGATGCAGAATTGGCTACACTTCTCCTAAACAGGTAAGTTGAGCTTGGCTAACTAAGTTAGCATCATAGCTTGACGGGGATGGACATTTCGAATACTTTGAACTGTCGAGTAACAACGTTATTCATTTTGATCATAGAAACAAACGATAGCAGCATAGACGTCGGAACTAGGGGTGCGGGGGCGGCCCGCCCCCTCCCATCTGCCCCCCATCAGCCTCCCCGCGGCATCCGAGCGCTCTTTCCCAGCCTTGCGCAGGTTGAAAACCTGGCTGCGCAACACTAGGAAGCAGGAGAGACTTAAGGCTGGATTATGCTTCCGCGTCGACACAACGCAAGGGGGCTTGCGGACCCCTTACGTCCTTGCAGACCCCCCTTACGTCAACGCAAGGGCCTGACGTGTGCCTCCCAAAAATCCTAGACGCGCGTCGAGGCGATGCAACAGCAACGCAACAGCAACGCAACACCAACGCAGCGGCATCGGCTGTGATTGGTCCGCTAACTACATCCGCTGGAGACCGCTATCCGGTTTCCACTCATAAACACCGCCATTTAAACTTTTAAAAGGCTACTTTTATTGTTTTCACCTCGTTTTATTGTTTGCACCTTCTCGCTTTTGCACAAAGAAATAAAACACCAAGTTCGGAAAAATTGTGGACGTTTAAAGCCGGAAAGTAAACAAATACGCTATAACGAAGCTTACGATGATATACGCCAAGAGTCTCGGTCGGTCGGTCAGTCTTTACAAAAACCATAGCGCCCTTTACCGGTGTGGCTTTGAATTGCATTTCGACACGTAAACCCAACGCAGAACCATCACGGTCTCCAAGCAACTGCGTGGCCGTTGCGTTGCCGTTGCGTTATCACTACGCGGAAGCATAATCAAGCCTTTACGCATTACGCTCATCATAACTCTACACTATGATAATTAATCGCTGTTGTTAGCTGTTGTTGTGAGCTGAACACCGACTCACGGAGCGGCTCCCGGTCGGTCAGAGCGCAGACCCCAGCAGTCACCGAGGATCAACAGCTGAGTGGCGGCGGTGCTGAGGCGGAGGCTCCGCTTTTATGTCGGAGTCATAACGCTTTTGGTGCATGTTTAAAACAGTGGGTTTACTTCAAAACGCGAGCGTCAGACGCTGTCAGAGCATTAATGAACAGTGTTTTAGAGCTCCCTCTAAATGTCTCAAAGTAGGCTTTCAGGTAATTTCGCGGCATAACACAGCGCCTTCCGGGTAAAAAAGACGTAGCCCACGGCAAAATCTTGAATGAAAAATGGCACTGTTATTTCATCCCCGAATCCCATTCATAAACACAATATCTAATATCAGTTAACGAGTCTTTTTCCGTTTTTAAAACAAATAACGGGATACTAGTCATTTTTCCGTTTTTCGTTCTTTTATTTTGAAGCGAAAAACGGAAAAACGACTCGTTATCCGTTTTGCGATTGTTGACTTCAAAACGAAAGTTGGATGGCCGCAACGTACACGGACCGTTTATCCACTTAATCATTGTGTGCGTCTCTTCCCTGGCCGCCGTCCAGCTTGCTGACGGGGGGATACGCCAACAGCTCTGGCAACCTCGAGTCTGGAGGGGAGGAGGTGGAGGGGGAGGCGGATACGACTCGCCGCACTGTTTTGAATTTGAGTGTCGTTCCGTTTTGGCCACATTCTTACATATGGCGCCTTTAAGTTTAAATGTTATCCTGCAATTTAAATAGCTCTAGTACATACTTAAAATAATGGACCCTAGTGTCTTAGACCAGGCGTAGTCAGCGCGCAGCGCACCGGCGCCACGCCGACGGGGTGTGTCCGCCTGGACTTTGCAAGATTCGTGCACCGCGCAGGCTAGCGCAGGCACGCCTCCCGTCACTCCCACCCGCGCAAGTGGGAAAGAGGGAGGAGAAGAAGGCGTGAGTGGGAGACGAGGAGGAGACAAGGCGTGGACTGGGATTAATACAGCCGATTCAGATCTTCACCAATCAAATGACCTCCTCTCCTCACCTTTAATGCGTTAGGGGAGGTTCAGTGCAAGATTCGTCACTTGACAACCCGATTACAGAAGCAGCGCCATCGCTCCCACCACACGCATCACGCGCTGTGCGTATATAATAATTATAATGCCGATATTACATCACTATAGAAATTGGAGGCACATTTTAGGCATGTCTATCACAAAACAGGGTCAGGGCGCACAGCAGTAGACATAATAGACGAGCCGGCCGGGCCATTCATCATCATCATCACCGTCTTCATCATCTGCGCTCCACAGCTGCACCGGATTCCCCGTCCAACACCAGAACGGCGGGACACCGGGACCTCACGTGCTGCTCAGACCAGCTGCAGCCCCAACTCCGGTTCCAGCTTGTGGCAAAGTTGCGCGTTTCCACGGACACGGACACAAACCTTTTTTAAAGATTTTTTCAGGCATAGACGCATTTTATTAGCAGTGGATAGGTATGAAAAACAGGAGAGATAGAGAGAGGTGTTTTGGTCCGAGAGGTCCAAGTTTCAGCTGTGTTAATTCAGTCAGGCTGAGTTTCCGTTACGCGTGCCATCCGCCTTTGATCTGACGTCAGATGTGACAGGACAATCTATATAGATATAAATTCACGTGATGATTCAATTAGTTGCATTAAATAGTGCTTGTTGTGATTATTTATTGCATTTAAATGTGCTTGGAACTGTGGAAACTAGGGGTGGGCGATACACCAAAAATGTACCGATACCGAAATTTACGACGACAACCGACGTCATTTTGCCCATGTCGGTATATTCGGTTTAAAAAAAAAAAGAAGAAAAAAAAGTCGTTTTTTTCTTGTTTGGCTGTGTGTGTAGGTAGGCTACCAGTATGTTCATGTCCCTTTAAGACGCTCGGCTGTACTGTACTACGTATACAGCGTGTGCAGTCACGTGACTCCACCCCATCCAGTCTGTAAAAGTGCGTGTCCACAGGCAGCGGTGTTTCCCCGCGTCCCATTCATTGTCTATAGGTGCGTGTCCACAGGCAGCGGTGTTTCCCCGCGTCCCATTCATTGTCTATGTGAAAAGCTGTGCAATGCATTCTGGTAGCGTCGCGGCGAATGTCGAGAGACGGCGCGCAAGTTGGCCGCTCCTCATTTGCCTAAAGTTGAAGTCGAATCTACTTTATGCTAATCAGAGGCGCCGGGTTCGACTCGCCGCCTCGGGAACGCTCGCAAAAATGTGTTGTTTAAAGGAGAGCGCCTGTCAATCATCCTCTAGTGGCAGCCCACCAAGCGTGCAATACTGGGAAGCGGCGCGTCCACACGCGTTTAAAATCGCCCCTGTGGACACGTACCTTGAGACGAAAATGGAGCCCGCCGGTTTAAACGATGAAGCGGCTGCTGCTGCGGCAGCCGAAGTAAATCTGGTCGAGGAGGAAGAGCACCTCGTTCCCAAAAGAAATGCGTCATCGATCGTTTGGCAACATTTTGGGTTCAGCGAGGACGATGTCGATCAGAAAAATGTGAAATGTTGCACAAGTCATTGTTTACTTTTCCAGTGGCAAATGTGAAATTTATTTTGTTTACAAGGGATGCAACTTGTTTCTCCCGTTATAGAGAACCTGATTACTTGACAACTCCATATTTTGAATTTGTTTATAGAGACTGTATTTTTAATACTTTGTTATTTTATACTACCAAATAAATAATATAAATCTTAACTACAGTGTAGTTTTACAGTCCTTTAAAGTGGCATTTTTTTTAGGCGCGGGGGGGGGGGGGGGGGTTACTTATCGTTCATTTATCGTTATCGAGGTGAGTTCCTCAATATATCGTGATATTGATTTGAGGTCATATCGCCCAGCCCTAGTGGAAACCTGCCTTTGAGGTCTTGGTGATGTGTGCACACTGCGCGCCGGTCAGCCGAACTGCCACTGTAATTCGTCTTACGCCAAGAGTAGACCAGGTTGGAGCTGGCGAGCTTTCGGCGCAGTCTCGGCGAGGCTTTTTGTGACGAAACTTCCGCTGTGCCAAGCTGAATCTGTGACGCCTCCCCCTGCTGTGCTGCCACACCCATCTTGGCGCAGGCGATCCACCAAACAGCCAAACTGACCGTGCGCAAGGCTGCGGCTGGTCGAAACTTGAATTACGCCGTCTCCGCAACCCTGCGCCACCCTGCGCTGCGCCACGAAACTAGGGCCCATAGTCTTTATATTTTGAGGTTACACACTGCTGCCTTACATGTTGAGGAAACAGAGGTGCAGAGAACAAAAGGCAATTCATGTGTATTACTGCCTTCTGCAGAGAAGAAATGCTGGAAAACAAGTCATTGGGTCGTCTCCTTTCATGCCCTATCCACATCTGTTACACTGGTGCCGTGACCTATTGGATCTTCAGACCAGCTTGATTGTCGTTGCCCTGGATGCTGTGCTGCCATCCTGATCTACGGTTAAAGGCTGTTGTGTGGTTTACAAAAGACTGTGGATTAGTGCATAGTGCTTTGGACTGTTTTCCCCCAGTGAGTCCACACCTTAAACTAAACATTTTTTTATTACCCTGTGTAGAACAGGGTAATAACTTTGTAAAAACTTTGTTTCTGTATAAATGTACACAACGGGAGTACATTTAATAGTTGAAAGCAGATGCTAAAATAACAATGGAGTGCTTGGCTAAGTGAGATTGCTGACAGTAGGGCTGTAGGACGCTCAACGTTTATGTCTGATGATTGTACAGATACAGGTTTAGGTCAGAGCCCAGGTAGTATTCCTGTTAGTGGGTCCACAAGGGAAGGCCCCCACACTTCGACTGGCTGGCTGTGATATTAATGCCATTCACCATCTCACAGATATGGTAGGGCAGTTAGGTGTTCAAATTGGTGAACCTATTGTTGCAAAGTTGATGTCAGCTTGTGTTGTGAACATGACTAGTGATCACCAGACTGCTTCAACTACCCAGAACACACACTGTGATGTTAACAGACATGACCCCCCATGTGTGACAGTCTTTCACAAATGTTTGTAGAAACAGTCTGCATGCCTAGGTGCTTGTTTTTATACTCCTGTGGCCATGGAAGTGATTGGAACACCTGATTTCAATTATTTGGATCGGTGAGTGAATACTTTTGGCAAAGTGTATGTTGAGTGCTTCTGACCAAAATGCCTTCCGGTCGTCCAGTGGCCAAAAGAAAAACTCCCTGGTGAGTGACATTGCCCTGTCTTCAGGGCAATGTCGACTTCACATGCAGTCCGAGGGCCTGCGCTGTTGAAATGTTGCAGTACCTACCTCAGTTCGTCTGACCTGGACAGGATGCCTTCCCTGTCTACACCGAAAAGTACCTCCGTGATAAGCAGTTGGAGGATAGGACTCTCTCTCGTGTTCTGTCCTATGTTGAGAGACGTCGGAGGCCTTCTCGGAGAGAAAGATTTAAAGAGTCTGTGTGCAAACTTCCCTGCTCTGCCGTGTTTGTGACGTCACCGTCATAGTACTGAGCGCCGCCGAAACGACCCGAACAGTTCCGAGCGTCAACTGAACAGCGCAGCGGCAGCTACATTACCTGTCGCGTGCTGCGCACATCCTCGGTAGTTGTGACGGTGTCGTTCGGAGCCAGGTCGGGACTATCAGTGTCGTCGCTTTTTGCGTGGATGCAGAGGAACCACAACTCGACACTTCCTGTATGTTCATTTGTGGAATAAAGAGGGATAACAACACACTGGAGTAGCTGCAGTTCTTCTCACCGAGAACTAAGACCAGCATACATAAACAATTCATAAAGTCTGCCTCAAGATACCTGAAGCACTGGGATAGGCTCGCTGTGGGCAATGGTGTGTTGTACAGGATTACAAGGGACCAGAAAACCGAGGCAAAGCATTTCCAGTATGTTGTTCCTGACTCACTCAAGGCTGAAGTTCTGCAGGGAGCTCACGATGGAGCCAGACATCAAGCTCAGTAGAGGTTTTTCTGGCCAAACATGACATGAGAGACTATGGGCGCACTCCCACTACACCAACCGTACCGTGCCTTGGCACGATTGAGCCTAAATCCTCTTGTTCAGATGTTTCATATGGATTAAACTCAGTTTGCTACATGTTTGTTAAGCAGCTTTTAAACCACCCTCCCCCCTCATTCATGGTGTCTTTTTATTCAACACTAACTGAACTAAAACTCTCATTTGATCTATTTAACAAAATATTAAGCGGCCAGGAACCCAGAGGGAAAATTTAAAAAAACTTAAAATATTAGGTGATATACATCCAATTAGAGATGGATCGCGTCATTTTCAAAATATCGGAATCGGCAAAAAAATATCGCGACATATTTCTTTATCAAATATAATATATATATATATATATATATGTGGTTGCACCGAGGAAAACTTGTCGCACGACAGTGACGTGGGCCTAAAACAGCAGATCTGCAAGCTCACAAAGAGGCAACGAATAAGTGACGTTCGTGTAACTTTAATTTAAGAGGAGGGGATGAAGCGTGGCTAATAGCAGAAAGCTAACAACAAGAAGCAGTGCGCGCAGACGAACAGGGACGATGTCCGAAGTTTGGAAACATTTTAAACTTGAAGGCGAAGGTAGCCCAACAGCCAGATGTAATGTCTGCAAGGCGGACATTCCGCGTGGAGGAACGAACAGGTCGTCATTCAACACAACAAACCTTATTCGCCACCTGAAGAGCAAACATAAAGAGACATACAGTCAGTAAGTCGCAGCAACAGAGGCAACGGCTGCACTGAGACAACCGACGCTTAAAGAGACTTTTAAAAAGAAGGAAAAGCTGTCGGCGAACAGTGAAAGGGCCAAAACCATAACAGCCGCGATAGCTGAATTCATCGCGTTGGATGACCAGCCGCTCTCTGTGATAGCGAACGTGGGGTTTCGCCGGCTCATGGAGATCTTGGAGCCACGTTATGTGTTGCCTTCTCGTCACCATTTTACAAAGAAAGCTCTGCCTGCTACTCAGAAAAGGCTACGCGACCACATGCAAGACAAGTGAAAAGACGTACCTGCCTTTGGATTTACCACAGATATATGGAGTTCTTCTGTGTGTCCAATGTCACTCCTTAGCTTCACCGCACAGTGGATCGACCCCATTTTCAATTTACAACGTGTGACCTTGCACACTCAGGATTTCAGAGGGTCTCACACGGCAGACGGATTGGAGAGGCGATCGAGGGGATGCTTAACAGTTGGGGGATAGATAAGTCAAGGGTCCATGTGATTGTGCGGGACAACGCGCGGAATATGAAGAAAGCCATGGCTGATATGGAGGTAAAGAGTGTGGGCTGTCTCGCACACACACTCCAGCTTGCAGTGCACGAGGGTCTACTGTCTCAGCGCAGCGTCGTGGACACTCTGGCCACCGCGAGAAAGATTATTGGCCATTTCAAACATTCCCCGTTGGCCTACTCCCGTCTGGAAGATATCCAGCGTGAGCTGAAGATGGACGTCAAGCGTCTACAGCAGGATGTGCAAGTGAGATGGAACAGCAGCCTCTATATGTTGCAGAGCATCCTGGAGCAAAAGCGGGCACTGTTGGTTTATGCAGGTTCCTATAACCTCCCAGCCACACTGACAGCCGCCCAGTGGACCCTGATGGAGAAGACAGCTGAGGTGTTGGTTCCATTTGAAGAACTCACAAAAGATGTGAGCATGGCCACTGCATCTGCAGCTGATGTCATCCCGGCAATAACAGGTTATTTTGTATTTATTATAATTATTAGTTGCACTCGCTGAACATTTTTATTTTAATATAATTAATTATTTTACTTAAACCATCCATTCATTTCATTCATTCAAACAGCCCTCAGACGTCTGCTGTCTCAGGAGAACACCACTGACCAGGGGGTCAAAACAATGAAGAGCACGCTCCTGAACGCAGTGGAGACCCGCTTTGCTGTTATAGAGGAGGAGCCACTGTACAGCATCGCCACTCTGGTGGATCCAAGATACAAAGACAGGCAAGTACTGTAAACGACTGTACTACTGAATGCAATAATTCATTATTCAAGAAGACAATTCCTATTAGGTTAAATGTAGGTCTGTTGTGGTGTTAATGGTTATATTTTTGTTATAGATGTAAGGAAATTTGTCTGACTGTTGTGGTAATTGTTACATTTATCTATTTTTAGATACATCACCCAGTCTGACAACCTGAGCATTGCCAAGGATAAGCTCATCCAGGAGGTAACGAAGATGGAGGAGAGAGCAGCCACTGCTAGTGAAGAACCAGAGGCAGCAGTAGCAGAGCCTACGAGCAAGAAGAAACGCCAAGAAGGAAGCAGCAGCCTGGGCAGCATCTTGGACCAGATCTTGGAGGAGAATCCACTAGAGGCCCGGTCTGTGAGTACATCAGCTGAAGTCCAGGTACAGACCTATCTCTTGGAGCAAACCAGCAATAGGAAAAGCAATCCTCTGCAATACTGGAAACAGAATGCTTCAAGGTTCCCCCCACTGGCTGATGTTGCAGCCAAGTTTCTCTGTGCCCCCTGCACCTCAGTGGACAGTGAGAGACTCTTTAGTGCTGTTTCCAATGTCCTTGATGAAAAAAGGAACCGGCTCTCAGCTGACGGAGTAGAGATGCTGATTTTCCTAAAGAAAAATCTCCACTTTATTTTGCCTGAATATGAGGTTGAGAGTGAGAGTGAGAATGGAGACGAATAGTAACTAAGAAGAGTTAGAAACCGTCCCTTGATTTAAAAAAGTGCCTTGCGATTTTATATCCCATGTTTACTTCTCATGTTTGAACTGTGAAATTTATATTTGTTCATGTTGCATTAAGCTGCTGCACTAAGGCTAAGCCAAACTTTTTTATTCCTATTGTTTGTGATTGTGAGTTTTTGACTGAATGTCATTCAACTTTTAAACCTAGTAAGAAGGTAAACTACCTCTTTTGAAGATTTATTTTTGTTATTGCACTATTCTGCACTGTGTTTTAGTTTGCATGTTTATTGTTTATATATTTTATGGCACAGTGCTGATAAGCTTTATTGTTTTGATCCAAAGCAGTGAAAAGATGCCCATGTTGGACAATAAAAAAAAAGTTGGGACAATTTAATTGAGTATTATTCTTTTTTTTTTCTTAATGCATTGCCAAAATGTATATGATCGGGAAATATTATCGGGAATGATCGGAATTGTATCGGGAGAAAAAAACAGTGATCGGATCTGGAAATATCGGGATCGGCAGATACTCAAACTCAAACGATCGGGATCGGATCGGGAGCAAAAAAACGTGATCGGGACAACCCTACATCCAATATATAATTATAGAACACTTAAAAAATCTAAAATATATTTTTTTACATTTCTAAACACAAATGCAGCTGAGAAATTAAAGAAATTATTTTATATTATGTGATGGGAACTTTTCATTTAGTAGTTCATTATAGTATAATTAGTAGTTTGAGTAGTTTTAACTCATACTATTCCAAGTGTCATGAGGTTACCTGTATTCTGCACTTATGTCATGTCATGTGTTACATGAGTTGTGAAATGCATCTTGTGACACCAGCACAGCTGGCAAGTCAATATGGGTCTATGGACACTGATGAGTGGTTCAAACACCACATTCTGGACAAAGTTCTCCGTCTACACAAACAACGGAACAATGCTTCTCTGATGACACATCACAAACAACTGTACAAAAAGCCCTTCTCAAGACTGAAGAATTGGTCAGACTCTTAAGGAGTCTGCCCCTATCTGGCCAGATAGTTTGCTCTGAAGCTGTATGTCGGTGATGCGGTCCGCTTGGACACCCTGTTTGCGAGGGCTTTGACTTATTAGACTTTGTCTGTTTACAGTCTGTCTGTAGCGACTGCTAGCCTGTTTTGGACTCTTTATAGAATAAATTACTAAAAGCGCTGTTAGGAGTTGTATTCTTATTTCTCATCAGGTGATCATAAACTGATTTCCACCACAAACTTGGCGACGAGGATGGGATTGGACGTGTAATCTGGACTCCGTCGGATGGACAGGAGGCCGTATTCCTCCCCAAGGGGTGAGAAGCTGCCCTCCAGTGGAGCCCCGATTGCCGATCCAATCCAGTTGAAAGGACAACAGAAAACGCGGTGAGAAATTTTAAATTGTCTAAAACAGCCTACAGAGTCAGAGCGAAAGAATGTTGAATACGTATTTCTCACAACCATTGAGAGTTGTTGACAGACGTGTCATAGTTAAACCTTTGTTAGTATACGCCGGTGAATCCTGGTAATTCATTGACGTGCACAGCGGGTAATAATGAGACAGATAACTAGGGATGGGAACCGTTGTTGTAAGGGGAGACAAGCGCGAAGAATGAAACGGGGAGCCGTGGTTGCAGCGTTGTCTTGGCCTTATAGATTTCAGACCGGTTGCTTCAAGGGATCCCATTATAGCGCTAGCGGTAAAGTGTTGAAAACCGCAGGAACGAGAACAGTACTGTAAAGAACAGCAGAGCTCTTGGAGGTACATGAACAGCACGGATTTGTATTACTGATACCAGTGGATAGAAAACGCTGCGCTGTCCCAGGTTCCTCCTTCACTATGGGCCACTCATAAATATGATGTGGGACTCATGAAAGGCGCCGCACTATTGATAGTGCACCCCAAATTTTATTATAGGTCGTGCCTTAAACAATACCCACTCAAACAAGAAGCCATCAATGGTATAAAAATTATATTGGAACCTTTATTAAAATTAGGCATTATTGTTCCATGTGTGTGCACACCAATTTTCCTAGTCAGTAGTGCTACTTAAAATTTTAGACACAAGGCTAGCCTGAAAAAAACTCCAAATTGTAAAAGAAGTAATCTATTTGGGACATGTGATCACAAGAGGGGCAAATTCCTCCCTCCCAAATGTATTGCAGCAATTCAATCCATGCTGAAAACAATTGATGACGTCATACTGTAGGTAGTGGATCCCAAAATGACTTGGAAAGAGGTAAAACTCTTAGCGCGCATGACAAACTGACTTGGACTCTTGAAGCTTAAAAGTTTTGACGACTTAAACTTTGACTTCTTTATCTCAGGCCCCGACTTTTGGCCTGTCTAGACTAGACATATCGTTCACTCAGTTGATAGACCAGAAGGACTGTTACATGACATCAGTTTTGTGCCAACTGCACAGAAAGGAGAGTGAAAATATGCTGCGATCGTACCGTTTATAAATAACTTTGCTTTGCGGTGTAAGTAATAATCAATTAAGACAGTTGAAGGTTCAACTGAGGAAAATGGAGATAACTTGTGCAGCTCAATACACAACTCTGTCCAAGAGAAAGCAGAGAAAGATTGTGCCATTCAGAGCAGACTGGGGGGCATTTGGGATGTGGAAATGTGAGTCAGAGAAGAGAAAAGAGACAGAAAGAGAAGCATGTGATACATAGTGGATGCAGGAGCAGTCATTACACTGCACCTCGCACGTAAACGTAGGGATAGACAGAGATGTTGAGAAAGTATGGTATGAAGTACAGAAAGAACCAGAAAAGTTGTTTGAAGCATTTCTATTGGACAGATGAATGTTCTGCTGTGTCAGTGACTCCTCCCCTCTTGTAAAAAGAGAAAGACGAACACGGCACCGCAGGCTGTGTGATGTATTCAATGAGTGTCGGAACTACGATTAGCTTAAATTTGCCGTGCATCATATACGTGTTGCTGTGTACAACGACGGCCTTGTACGAGCAACTACCGGATTTTTATCTGCCTCGGATCGACGTTCTCAGCTAAACTCAGCTTGTCTAGTAACGCATCTTAAAAACGTTGACGTAAATAAACACAAGGTACGGCGCAGGCATCTCCCCCTCCCACCTCCACTGAAATGTGATGCCGTCGGCATAGGTTTCTGATGTTTTTAATTTTGCAGAACTTGTTGTAAGGACAAATGCGGTTCAACCGTTTGCATAAATTAAATGGGTTTAGCCACATACACCAAAACCCTACTCAGACGTAACACTTGCTGTTTCCCATATTTTGCATGCTCAGCTTCCTCCCACAGTCCAAAGACATGGATGGGGATAGGTTCATTGATGACTCTAAATGTCCCGTAGGTGTGAATGTGAGTGTGAATGGTTGTGTGTCTCTACATGTCAGCCCTGTGATAGACTGGCGACCTGTCCAAGTGTACCCTTCGCCCAATATCAGCCTGGATCGACTCCAGCCCGCCATGATCCTGAATCCAGGATAAGTGGTAGACGATGGATTGATGGAGAAAACATCTCATCAATCTGCTAAAAGATGGCTTGGATATCATACAACGTTGTTGGAAATGGCCTTCATGCACAGGTGAAAGCTGCACTTCCATCACCACCTAGTGCATTCCAGCATCACCTGAAGACTGGGTGATCATCAAAAATCACAAGAGAAAACCCTGGAAGCAAAGACACTACACGGATCCCTTCCAAGTTCTCCTGACCACAAAGGTGCATTCAATGCAAACACATTCCAAGTCCGAAGGGAGATCCTCTCACTGGTCAGACTAAGAGGCAAGGATGAAATAACACCTTCCTCCACCAGTAGCATGCCAAGCTCCAACAAGTGACAGCTGTGTCACCACCGACAGTGAGTAGTCAATCGCATCACCACAACCTAACACCCCGGTGCGAGGGGAGGAGTGCAGATTGGGTCCTGCCCGCACTCCGAGCTTCAATACACGTCAAGAAGGTGTGACAGTTGTGGTGACGTAGGAGACGTTCTCTGTCCAACAATGAAGCCATGGCACCCTTTCAGGTTGCATGGTTGGAGTTTGAGAGAAGAAGCATGTGTGTTACTATCACTAACTAGTAATGGCACTTTTCCTCATCTGTGAATTACAGCACGCAACTCCTCCAACATTGCAGAGCCTTTGGAAAAGTCCTCCACAACAACAAAATCATCCACAAAGATGGTGACGACGATGATGTGTTCCCAGAGCTGCCTCAGAGTGGAGAATATCTTGTCAATGGCAGACAAAGGAACACAGGCAAAGACAAACAGGAGGAGAGATACTGTGAGTACAGAAATCAATCGCACGACCAGGAGGTATGGTTTTGACATGGAGGAGGAGACCAGCAGTAAGAAGGAGCCTCCGCAGGTCAAGTCTTCCTGGTCGGAGTCAATGAACCAGCTGATAGGGAAACTAGACCACCTTAATCTAGACATAGAGGGGGCTCTGAGTGCAAACTCCTCCCCCTCCGACACACCCTGGACCCTAGGATGCTTTTTCAAAGTCCACGTTACAACAAGCCCTGAATGAGCGAGTTCTCCAAAGACCAGACAGAGGGAATCATTGTCTCCCTGAAGCTCACTGAGGGAACTGGATGAAGACGTTCACAAGCGGGAAGCTGTGTGCTTGCAGGAGCCTGGACACTCATTCTCAGCAGAGCACCCGTGGAACCAAGTCCACAGGTTCATGAAGCAAAGGGTCTGTGCCCTATTCTCAATCTGGACTCCAGTCCTCTACTCACTATCCTCGCAACTGTTCTTGATTTCGGGCTGAAAGTCCTGGATCTCCTACGCATGGTGAAGCACAAACCGAGCTCCATCACCTTCTTACACTACAAACCGTCCCTCCGGATCTGGTGGACATTCATTTATCAATAAGAGTTCAGATGATGGAGAGTCTTCACTGAAGGAGCCCACAGAAAAGGAGAAGATGAATGTAGAGGATGAGAAGACTTCTGCAAACAAAGCTAAGGATGACAAAGATGAGGATTGTTTGTAAGGAATGAAATCATGTGTCTTCTATGAGTTAGAAGGACAGCAAAAGCTCTCAAGGACTAAGAGTTATTATGATGTGATGTTTTAAATCACTGTGAGTTTCCATCATTGATGTCTCGCTCTTAAAGTCTTTGTGTACTAAATGAAGTTGTATGCTTAGCTGTTCAACTGTCTTTTGTGTTTGTCAGAGAATGACAAAAAGGGAGAAATGTGATGGGAATTTTCATTTAGTAGTTCATTATAGTATAATTAGTAGTTTGAGTAGTTTTAACTCATACTATTCCAAGTGTCATGAGGTTACCTGTATTCTGCACTTATGTCATGTCATGTGTTACATGAGTTGTGAAATGCATCTTGTGACACCAGCACAGCTAGCAAGTCAATATGGATCTATGGACACTGATGAGTGGTTCAAACACCACATTCTGGACAAAGTTCTCCGTCTACACAAACAACGGAACAATGCTTCTCTGATGACACATCACAAACAACTGTATAAAAAGCCCTTCTCAAGACTGAAGAATTGGTCAGACTCTTAAGGAGTCTGCCCCTATCTGGCCAGATAGTTTGCTCTGAAGCTGTATGTCGGTGATGCGGTCCGCTTGGACACCCTGTTTGCGAGGGCTTTGACTTATTAGACTTTGTCTGTTTACAGTCTGTCTGTAGTGACTGCTAGCCTGTTTTGGACTCTTTATAGAATAAATTCCTAAAAGCGCTGTTAGGAGTTGTATTCTTATTTCTCATCAGGTGATCATAAACTGATTTCCACCACATATTACATTTATCTGTAAACAGTTACCAGCCTCAGTCGACACCAAGGAAAAGCCACCAAAAGAAAAATAAATGAAAGCTGCAAGCAGAGATGAATTGGCCCTCATCCTTTGTTGGACGTTTGAGTGTCCTAGATGATTTGATTGGCTTCACACGCTCTAACGCCACACCCCCGATTTCTCACGCTGAAGTTTCCATCCAGCAACAAAACAAATCTAATCTGTTATCTGTTATCTAGGGCAAAGAGCATCAGGATTTTCTCCAACTTAATAAGTGATTGTCACCGTACCTAAGCTGAAAGAAAACAAAAAACACGTAGCCAAGAGTCTCTACTGTGTTTTAGTGTAGTTAACGGCACACCGCTTTATCCAGCGTCTCTCCTCTCTGTCTGTTACACACACACACACACACACACACACACACACACACGCACACACACACACAGATCGATAGTCATGTCGAAGATGTGACTTTTCTCTGGGTGTTGTCAACGTAAGAATGAGCAGTGTTGGGACCTAACCGTTAGGATTACACAATGCGGCCTACAAAGCCTACACAATGCGGCCAGACAATGGGACAAGGGAGATAAAAAACTACAAACCACCATTTTAGTGTCACCTCCACCTGGTCGCGAGATCTGACGTCACAACTGGTGCCCCATTGGCTGGCAACTGCATGGGACTCCAGGGGGTCCCCCGGACCAGCCGTGAGCTATAAATCCCGCGGCCACCAGAAAAACTTTCTCTCTCCAAAGTAACTTGCGTTACGCCAGGAGGTGAAGATTACGTCTGCAGCGTTTCCCTTTGTCCTAGGCCGCAGTCTTTCCCCAAACTCGCTGGACGAGCAACAGACTGTTTTACCCCTCTTTTTCTCTACTCGTTTTATTTTTCTTTTGTTTATCATTTTGGATCCCGAGGAGACCACCGCGACAGCGCGACTCTCCCGTTCCCCGCGGTAAGAAGAAAAACTTTCTTCGTCCCAGCTGCCAGCAGAACGGATAACTCGACCCGTCTTTTTCTGAAATCAGCTGACTAAATCGCCTAAATTCATCGTTGCCTGCAGAAGGAAGAATTACTAACAGTTTTCTTCAACCAATTGGATCCGGCGCTGAACGAGCGCCCCACGAACTACCGTCCGTTGCCGGCGTCAAGGAACGCCATCGCCGCACGGGACGAAACCCTCACATCGACGCATCTCACATCGACAAAAGTAGAGGCTATTTGTCTGGGCAGAAGCAGAGATTCGATAGTGTAGGACATGCTTGTAATTCTTGTTAATGTGTTTTAAGTTCTGATCGCGGACCGCCGAGTCCGTTTGTTCATGTGCTGCTGTATGTGAATGCTGATCGTGTACCCACGCAGCTGGGTTGATTTCTGTAACAGTGTTTCCGACTAACCTCCGCCATATTTGTGAGCTCAGAAAGCCTCTACTATCAGTTAAAAGTCTCGCGGAATAAACGCCAGTTCATTCACGCGAGCCCGTGTGATAGCGGCACGGCTTCTGGGCCTCAGAATATCGCTCGCGCATTTTCTCTCTCTTTGTTTGTGTCCCGCTAACACACACACACATACACGCCGCACACACGTGTCCTAAGCCAGCTGTTCCCGGCGGACGCTAGGGACATAGCTACATCTGGTGGCTACATACGGCTATCTCTCTCTCTCTCTCTCTCTCGCTACTCCATCGGACGCCAGTGGCTCCGCCCCTGAACGCTGCGAGGAATAGTTCCATCTGGTGGCCGCCCATAGCCATCTCTCCCTCTCTCTCTCTCTCTCTCTCTCTCGACACGCACGCACGCACACACACGCACACACACGCACACGCACGCACACACATACGCACACACACACTCCACGTGTGTCTCTCCCTTTGTTTAAGCTTAGCTTTGTGTGTTAGGTAGTTAGGTAATAAGGCTTTGTTAATTGCAGTGTTATTGATTGTGATCATTATTACTGATTTTAATAAATCTTATTATGTTATAACTAGCGGTCTCTTGTGCTTGTTGTGTATATGTCACTGGATAACAGCAGGTTGTGAAGGCTAGTGCTTGAATTTCACGCCCTTCTTAATTGTTAGATTGTTTTATGCTTCCATGCCAATGATCACGATGATTGGCATGTGAGTATAAAACCTTTATATTGAGACTGAATACAGTTTTAGGTTATCTTTTCCCTGATCCCAGGGTGGTGCCCCGTTTATTCATGATTATATCATGATAATATATTAAATATAATTATTAATACCGATAATCATATTGATATTGATAGTTAACTGTTGATAACCAAATCTGCTCCTGCTACAACCCCAACATAATTGGTGCCCCGTGTGAGGCCTTCTTAAACCAGCTTTATCCAGAGATGTATGCACAATAACCTGAGAGGTATAGTAATAATAATAATAGTAAATATTATTATTATGAATATGATTGTTTAGAAATCGATTTTCAAGGATCGATTTGTTTGTTCCCCATTACTATTTGCCAAGCAAGTACAGTTGAGGGTATGCATGTTGTGATTAGCCATTTATTGTTTAACAACAATACTAACAAACACAGGGTTAGGGATACTAAGACGCGTTATAACACTGTTGTCACTCACCAGAGGTGCTAGAGACACCTCACTAACAGTCCACAGACTGTAGAAGTGTATTAACATTTCCATTGTAAGTCACAGGTCGACGCCGCTCACCTGTGCACCCACATCAGCATAACAACATACATTCTTTTTCGCTGTTAAAACCAAACAAGTGAAGCCACCGGGTTCTGCCTTTTACTAGAGGTAAAATGAGCAACTACGGCCCGAAAGAACAAGGAGCTGAGACTCCCCAGGTATCAGTCGACGCAGACCTGCAGGATGCAGTCGCTGGTCTCCTCCACCTGTCCCTTGAGGTCAGGGAAAACCTTGAGCACTACGATGTAGTGGCATGCAATGATCAACTGCAGGAGCTTGTTGATTATGTTAATCACCCGGCAGGGAAACCACAACGCACAATCGCTGACGTGGTGGGTCGAATCTTCCTCCTGTCTCAGCGCAGAGCACAACTGCAGAAAGCTGAGGATGAGGAGTTAATCAATCGACTGGGTCATGCGACCACCTCCCTGCGACAGGAAGTGGCCGAACTGAAGGTGGAGAGGGAGGAAGCCCTCCGCAGGCCATGCAGGGAGGAGGAGAGAGAACTCCAGCGTGAGGAAACTCAGGCTGCCCAGGTAGGTACACCCCCAGACACGGATATGCCTGACCTGTCGGACCTTGAAACCGCGCCCCCCACGGACGCACACCGTCCCATGCGCAGGGAGAAAAGAGTCGGATATTGATGGCTATCTCAAAGAGATAGGCCACTGTCTGCGTGACCTACCCCATGCCTCCTCACGCGAGAAGCTCAAGCTAATCTGGAAGACCACTACCAGACATGTCCACAGTTTCATAGAAACACTCGCACCCAGAAACCGGGACCGATACTCCAGACTTTGTGAAGCACTCAAGGAGGAGTATAGCCGGTACAGGGACCCCGCCTCCGCCACGCTCGGCGCCCTCGCTGTTCTACACAGGAAGCAGGAACCACCCAGGGAGTACTATAGGCGCTTCAGGGCCGCCTATGCTCAGGGCCGTAACTCCCCAGGAGTGGAGGAAGAGCCTGCCTTCAAGGCCCTCTTCCTGCATAACCTACACGAAAGTGTGCGCTACGATGTCACCATGCACTGCAGGACATACCGACTCACCATGCAAGAGGTTCGTAATTTCGCACAGATGTCATGGGAAACCCGGATGCGACCCACAAGGTCACCCGGGGAGGACGCCAGAGTCCTGGGGATCCAAACCGCGGAACACACAGGCCTAGGGCTGGAGGGAGATGAAGTGCCTCAGCCAAGGGTAAGTCCCAGACCAGTACAACAGACACACCGGGAACCTAACCAGCAACGATGGCGACAGAACCAAGGGGGTGAGCGGAACGCACGCTCCTGGAATCACACAAAACCCAGGAACGAAAATAACCCCAGGAATAAGGTCCAGTTTGAACGCAAACAAGAGGGTAAGTATAATTCCGGGACGACAAACTCCCGAATGAAAGAAAAGGATATGGACGACCTGGTCGACAAGCTGACAAAAGCGATAGGGTTGCGGCTCAACCCGGCCCAATGGTCACAGCCGGCACCAAGCTCCCCACAAAAGCCCGGCAGGAACCCGGACACGAAGCCTCCGCCTACATGACTAGGCCGGGCCGTTCCCACTTCCACCGCCAAGGTTTGCTTGGTAGGATGGGCGGGGGAACCAAAATCAGACTCGGCAACCAAGGCCATCGACCCGTCGCAACCCCCTTTCTTGACTTTCCTAGGAGATCTTGTTCGCAAAGGCCACGCTAGACGCATTTATACCTCGGTGGTGGTAGGGGGGTGTGTCAACATTCTCGCCCTACTCGACTCAGGCTCTGAGATCAGTCTAATGTGCCAACGCACCTTTGCGGAGGTGACCCAAACCATGCTCTCCCTAGGTAAACCAATTCAAATTGAGCCCTGCCACGTTAGCATCACCAGCTACACGCAGGACAGGTCACCCATCACAGAACATGCGTGGGTGGACCTCACGTTTCAGGGAGTCACTCTTGTGCACCCCATCCACATTTGTGCCATTGACACCGAACCACTTCTCATTGGTCAGGATCTCCTGGACCGGCTGGCACCGCTTATCGACTGCCATCAGGGGCGCATCTGGGCTCAGGTCGGGACGCCAAAAACGCTCCACCCCTCAGGTGGCCTGATGGCCTCCGACGAACGAGTCGCTGTCATCCAAGAGTCCAGAGACCCTCTACCAATGCGGATGCCTTTTCCAGAGCCTAATCCTGGCTCTGCTCGAAATGCACCGCTTGCGAGCCCACAACTCCAAGCCGGCGACTTGAGTGCTTTCCGACACCACGGATCCTTCCTGTGTCCGCTGGAGAACCGAAACCCAGCACTTTACAGCCCTCATCTGGTTGGCGGTGTGCATCTCAATGACACCCATGTCCCAGAAGCGATCCTGGGGCTTTGGTCAGAGAAGACAGCCGTCAGTCAAGATCTGTACCACCATCTGTGCCAGCATCAACCTCTCCCAGTTTTCGCGCCTCTCAACCACCACCTCCTTTCTGCAGAATCACCGCAGATTCACCTTAAGGTGGTGGGAGTGTGTGCCCTCTCGATCCGTATTGGGAAGAAACAGGTTGACCATTTCATAAGCGTAGTGCCCAAACTACATCCACCATTCCTTTTAGGTGCTGATATTCTGGTCAGACTTGGCACCAAACTGGACACGGTCAATTAGATTCTTTGGTCCCAGGCTAATGCTAAGAGCGAGCCCCTGCCCATTGAACTTGAACACCTGACATCAGGCCAAACCATCCCAGAGGCATGTCAGGTTGCCAGCGAAGTTGACATGATGGTCCCTGCCAGGACCGCAGGTGTCCCCATCCGGCTCGCCATCCTTAAGGGACAGAAGATGCCTGGCTCCCAAGCATTCTTCCAGCCCTTACCCCATTTCTGGGAACTTAACCTTACCGTCTGCGGCACACCCCTGCTTGAGTTGAACAATCGTTCGACCTACATCCTGGTCGAAAACTTAGACGATGTCCTTTTCACATTCCCAACCGCAATGATCACCATGGCCCGTCGTGAAACCCTTCACGGTGAAGCCATTTGTGGCACAGCATTGGGGAAAGGGGGTGATCTGGTCGTCTACGCATTAACGACTCAATCGCCCGAAGCGACCTCAGGTGAGACACACCAACCACCTGAGGAACCCTATTTGGGCTTTGAGTCTGAGATAACCCAACAGCTTGCCAAAGCAGATGCCCTCACTACCGAGGACCAGAGAGACGCGCTACGGAAGTTGTTCCACGACTTCCAGCCGATCTTCTCCCGAGACTCGCAGGACTGTGGGGAGACCCAACTTCACACGGTCCGCATCCCCACTGATCCGAATGCACCACCGACCTTCGTACGCCAGTACAGGATCCCGTTAGCCGCATACGAGTCTATCCTAGACATCCTGGACAAATTGCTGGAGAAGCAAATCATCCGGGAATGCAACTCAACATATAATTCTCCAATCTGGCCGGTCTTGAAACCCACTGGGAAATGGCGTCTCACCATCGACTACCGGCCACTGAACAAACAGGTTCCTCTCTCCCGCTGGCCCATGATTCACCTGGATCAGGAGCTAGCTAAAGTCAAGAGAGCCCGCTTCTTCTCAACGGTAGACATCGCTAATGGTTTCTGGACAATGAAAGTTGATCCAACAGACCAATATAAGCTTGCCTTCTCCTTTGGCAACCGCCAGTATACCTGGAATTGCTGCCCTTTTGGGTATTCTAACTCCCCCGCCGAGTTCAACATTTTACTCCACAAGGCGATGAGTGGCGCGGCTGCACGCGGTAACCTCATCTATGTGGACGACATCCTCATGAGGAGTCGAACCTTCAAGATCGTCGGTAAGCTATGTGGAAGAAAACTCTTCAGGTCCAATTCTGTAGCTGGTTCAAATGATTTAATCACTGACAGTGGAGAAAAGAAATTCACAGTGTGTCTATGAAGATCCAGTCTGTCGAATGGCTTGGCCGAGTTGGATTTATACAGAACATGCCAGAGAACAAAAGGGAAGGCGTCATGAGTGGATTTGCATTGAATCAACACATGTCTCTCTGCAGAGGAAGAGACATCTGTTGATATCTACAAGGTGTGACTGTTCTCGGGAGAGCTAGACGATGTCACTACAGGGGTCACTCATCGGGCCTTGATCAATGTATTTGAGACAGAGACCATTCAGGAAGAGGGAAAGATCAAGGAGTCTTTTCATCAAGACGGCAAGGGTTAACACAATGGAAAACAGCTCAGCAGGACATTTGATGTTTAGAGAGAAAGGAACATTATACCAAAACCAAATAAGAAATGTAAGGTAACACAATTTCTTCTACAGCTATCACCAGTGGCTTACCGCATCAGGGTCTCACAACCAAGGCACCCAGCCACACACAAGTGGGTTCATGCGAATCAGATCAAGCCCTACAAACCTGTCACACCTCTTAGAGATCGCAGTTGCCGCACCCGAAAGGGGGAGGCAGTCTCCCTCTCACCCAGGAGAAGACTCACCATGGCCACAGCAGGGTAACCGCATGCACTAACACCTAAACATCAAACCCTTCTCACAGTGACAACAACTGCAGAAGTTAGGCAACACCCCCTCAGGGAATCGTAGCCACTGTCAACTTACACTCCAGCCTGCTCAATAACACCTTACATGCCTTAGATGCCTGGTCACGAAAATCCTCCAATCCGCTATTACAACTGTGTTGCAACCTTCATAAGTGCGTTTGGTTTATGGTCTTGGCAATGCAATCCCGATCTCAGTAGAGCCCAGGAACCTGGGCATAAGATTCATCCTCAATCTATCTATCATAGGGAAACAGGATACGCATAGGCTAAAGCCATACTAAATGTTAGGTTCTGGAGAGATACCACACACATCCCACAGGCTAACTCCAACCTCCACCCGGAGTAAGCCTAGCGACCACTAACCCCTTTTCCTTTTCCTCGCTTTCCTTCCGTCTTCGTTCTGTTTTTCATAATAGGAATGGGTCCTGTTTGAAATTTCCCGAATGAAATGATAATGCTGATGTTTGTATAAATTGTGCCTTAGTGATGTTTAATATAGGTTAGATAGTTAGAAGTCTCTGCCCAGACTTTGCCTCAATCTCTGTCCAGACAATGCCTCCATCAAGTTATGGACTTTAACCTGAATGACTGTTTAACCTCTTTTCCATGGAATATACAGACTGTTTGGACTTCCACGTGTTTCAAGGAATACATGGACGGTTCTGAAGGTTGCGTCCCACACCTCAACCTTCAGACCAAAAGGGGGACTGTTGGGACCTAACCGTTAGGACTACACAATGCGGCCTACAAAGCCTACACAATGCGGCCAGACAATGGGACAAGGGAGATAAAAAACTACAAACCACCATTTTAGTGTCACCTCCACCTGGTCGCGAGATCTGACGTCACAACTGGTGCCCCATTGGCTGGCAACTGCATGGGACTCCAGGGGGTCCCCCGGACCAGCCGTGAGCTATAAATCCCGCGGCCACCAGAAAAACTTTCTCTCTCCAAAGTAACTTGCGTTACGCCAGGAGGTGAAGATTACGTCTGCAGCGTTTCCCTTTGTCCTAGGCCGCAGTCTTTCCCCAAACTCGCTGGACGAGCAACAGACTGTTTTACCCCTCTTTTTCTCTACTCGTTTTATTTTTCTTTTGTTTATCATTTTGGATCCCGAGGAGACCACCGCGACAGCGCGACTCTCCCGTTCCCCGCGGTAAGAAGAAAAACTTTCTTCGTCCCAGCTGCCAGCAGAACGGATAACTCGACCCGTCTTTGTCTGAAATCAGCTGACTAAATCGCCTAAATTCATCGTTCCCTGCAGAAGGAAGAATTACTAACGGTTTTCTTCAACCAATTGGATCCGGCGCTGAACGAGCACCCCACGAACTACCGTCCGTTGCCGGCGTCAAGGAACGCCATCGCCGCACGGGACGAAACCCTCACATCGACGCATCTCACATCGACAAAAGTAGAGGCTATTTGTCTGGGCAGAAGCAGAGATTCGATAGTGTAGGACATGCTTGTAATTCTTGTTAATGTGTTTTAAGTTCTGATCGCGGACCGCCGAGTCCGTTTGTTCATGTGCTGCTGTATGTGAATGCTGATCGTGTACCCACGCAGCTGGGTTGATTTCTGTAACAGTGTTTCCGACTAACCTCCGCCATATTCGTGAGCTCAGAAAGCCTCTACTATCAGTTAAAAGACCGGTCTCGCGGAATAAACGCCAGTTCATTCACGCAGCCCGTGTGATAGCGGCACGGCTTCTGGGCCTCAGAATATCGCTCGCGCATTTTCTCTCTCTTTGTTTGTGTCCCACTAACACACACACACATACACGCCGCACACACGTGTCCTAAGCCAGCTGTTCCCGGCGGACGCTAGGGACATAGCTACATCTGGTGGCTACATACGGCTATCTCTCTCTCTCTCTCTCTCTCTCTCGCTACTCCATCGGACGCCAGTGGCTCCGCCCCTGAACGCTGCAAGGAATAGTTCCATCTGGTGGCCGCCCATAGCCATCTCTCCCTCTCTCTCTCTCTCTCTCTCGACACGCACGCACGCACACGCACGCACACACACGCACATGCACACGCACGCACACACATACGCACACACACACTCCACGTGTGTCTCTCCCTTTGTTTAAGCTTAGCTTTGTGTGTTAGGTAGTTAGGTAAATAAGGCTTTGTTAATTGCAGTGTTATTGATTGTGATCATTATTACTGATTTTAATAAATCTTATTATGTTATAACTAGCGGTCTCTTGTGCTTGTTGTGTATATGTCACTGGATAACAGCAGGTTGTGAAGGCTAGTGCTTGAATTTCACGCCCTTCTTAATTGTTAGATTGTTTTATGCTTCCATGCCAATGATCACGATGATTGGCATGTGAGTATAAAACCTTTATATTGAGACTGAATACAGTTTTAGGTTATCTTTTCCCTGATCCCAGGGTGGTGCCCCGTTTATTCATGATTATATCATGATAATATATGAAATATAATTATTAATACCGATAATCATATTGATATTGATAGTTAACTGTTGATAACCAAATCTGCTCCTGCTACAACCCCAACAGCAGCTACAAACAGAATCTCATATCAGAAACGTTCAGAAATGAACTGATTAACAGCTGGAAGTGAAACTTAAATAGCAGTGAGTGGATCCACAGATGCGCTGACTTTAGACGCGGTGAAAGTCGGGGGGGTCCAAAGATGTTATTCGAAAAAGTGGGTGGTATATTGTCACTTCTCCATTAATGATTGCACATACATTTACATATTTTATGCACGTGTCTCAAGGAATGAATGACAAGGAATTAGAACTTCTAGAATGTTTCTTCTATACAATTCATTCATATCATATTTTAATGTATTTCATTTTTAGTCATCAACCACATAATTAGACATTTGATAGAAAGAATGCTCTTAAATTTTGAAACACAGAATTAAGAAAAAATACAACAGAAATCACAGAACTTGGGAAAATAAAAACAGAATCTGGAAGAAATGAAGACGGATTTCATAGTTCATATTTATCTAGCTGTTGAGTTTAGCTTGACAAACGCCACCTTGATGGATTAGTAAAGCTTTCAGAGGCAGCGAGGGGGTGGAGCTTGGATGTGCTGTATAGTCTACTCTTTGGTGGTAACCTACTGTCTATGGTCAGAATGAGAGAGAAATCATCACGAGCACAAAGCTCTTAAGTTCTTTGAGCTGGGAAGAGAAGCGAGAAACAAGAAATCTTTACATTTTAAATAGGGCCAGGACTTTAACAAAAAAAATGTACGCATTTTAATCGCACTTATTTTTGCACCGCGGAACGTTTCTCACTGGATGAGTTTCAGGCGGACCGATTACGCCTGGTTCACACCGGCCACGGAAGCGCCGCGAATAGGCAAGTAGCGGAGCCCGCTTTCGATTAATTAATTACAAAGCCTCTAATTAATTAGATAAATTTTTTTAATCGAGTCCCGGCCCTAATTTTAAAATAACATTACATAGCTTTTGTTTTTTATTTTTATTTAAATGTTTCTTGCAACATGTTGCACATCTGTTTAGTATTTAATTACTTTATTTTTTATACAGAATCCCAAAGTAAACGTATACAAAATGAGCCACACTGTGTCTTATATCTTACCAGTGTTGCCAGGTGAGAAATGTAGGATTATCGTACCAGAGACATAAAATTATCGTATTTTGAGGGAAATTATCGTACACCCGTCATAACCAAAATAACAAGTCTATTGATGCGCTGTAGTCACTCTAGTGTTGAATAGCGTCTAACATGTTCACTCATTTTCAGTGCTTCTTCTTCCAGACTGGCTCTGCTTCTTCTTAATTTTTTTTTTTTTTTTTTTCTCACTCATGGGGCGGGCGCAGCGGACTATTCAGCCAATCATGGCCGTTGTTCTGAGGCAAACGCATACACGTCACTCGTAGCTCACATTTAGAAAAGCACGATTGGCTGGAATTTCCAGCCAATCGTGAAACAGATGCCTTCAGATTCACAAAAAAACTCAGACAGACAGTTGCGACAGGCTGATTACAACCACACATTCACGGAATGGTGAAATTAACGTATTTCTGGTCTTTTTTGGGATTATTGATCGTACATCGTACAGAGGGCAAAATTATCGTACAAATACGATAATTATCGTACACCTGGCAACACTGTATCTTACTGTTGGGTTAATAGGTTCTATTTGTACACTCTGAGTTAGGCTAATACATTGAGAACCACTGATAAACGGTATTAAAACATGTTTTTTGCTCTATGGTTATGTGAAAGAGGGCCAAAGACCTATCATCCACAGCCAAGCCAGGCAGAATCTCCTGCAAGCAGCCCAGAGATGGGAAATGGAGGTTGACCTCGGCAGGAAACTCAACTTCCCAGAGGCGGTACTGTCCACCACTCTAAGACCTGACATCATCTTGTGGTCCCCAGAGGGGAAGAAGATCATCCTGGTGGAGTTGGCGGTGCTGTGGGAGGAGGGCTGTCAGGAAGCTGCAGAGAGAAAAAAAGGCAAATACCAGCAACTTGTCCAAGACTGCCAGGAATCGGTGTGGAATATATTAACAAAGGTTGGTCTGAGAGGCCACTTGAGGAAAGCAGCTGTTCGTAGGCTGGGAGAAGCATCTGAAAGAGCCTCCTATTGGCTCTGGCACAAGAGAGAGAACGTTCCAAAGAGGAGGTGGAGCAGTCTGTTGAGGAGACATTCAGTGACCCTTCAAGAGGCAACGCCCTAGAAGGAAATCATGGGCTTACTAAGATCGACCCACCTACCACATCCCTCAGCACAGAGTGTCCATCATGTAGAGAAGTTCAAGAGGTAGTCAAGCATGCAAGGATGTAAACAGCCATTAGGGCATTCATGGATGATCTTACCGTGATAACACCAACTGGCAAGATGGGTCCTGGCAGAACTGGATCGTATGGCCACCTGGGCAAAGATGGTCTTCAAGCCCAAGAAATCAAGGAGCCTGGTGATCCAAAAGGGGAAAACAACTGGAAGATTCAAGCTACTTGTTCAGGGGTAGTGATCCCTAACATCCAGGGAAACCCAATAAAATGCCTTGGAAAGTGGTATGGTGATTCCCTGTCAGACAAGAACAGCATCTCCAACACCGGAAAACAAGTTGAAGAGTGGATAAAGCAGACTGACAAGTCTGGCCTGCCTGGGAAATTCAAGTGCTGGATCTACCAACACGGTCTGCTCCCGAGACTTTTGTGGCTTCTCACCGTAGATGAGGTGCCCATATCGGCTGTTGAAGAAATGGAGAGGAAGTTCAACAAGCACCTTCGTAGATGGTTGGGAATACCCCCGAGTTTTACATCCCTGGGCTCTACATAAGGGCGGGCCAACTCCAGCTTCCCCTGTCATCAGTGGTGGAGGAATTCAAAGTCGCCAAGTGCAGACTGTCCCTGACATATATGGACTCTCAAGACCAACTCACCAGGGAAGCAGGAGTAAGAACAAGATCTGGCTGCAAGTGGGCCACCAACACAGCAATTAACCAGGCAGAATGTACTCTTAGGACCAAAGACATAATTGGAAACCCTTGCACCGGAAGACAGGGTCTAGGAACAGCACATTTCCAGCAGTGGTCAAAGTCCACCCCTAGGGAAAAGAGAACCATGATCCAGGGGCAAGTCCGAAACCTTGAGGAAGAAGGGAGAAGAGCAAAATCCATCGAACTCGCAACCCAAAGCGCCTGGACGAGGTGGAACCTCCCCAAGAGAACCATCACATGGAGTGAACTGTGGCGGCTGGAGCACTTCCGGATATCCTTTCTACTCCGGGCAGTGTATGACACCTTGCCGACCCCAGTCAATTTGCACAGGTGGGGGATAAGGGATGACCAGATGTGCAGGTTGTGTGGTGGCAAAGGAACAATGGCGCACATTCTGTCAGGGTGCAAGACGGCATTGACTCAGGGGAGATGCAGGTGGCGCCATGACAAGGTGTTGGTAGAGCTCGCAGACATCCTGGTACAAGCGAGAAGGAAAAAGCAACCAGCCAAAGCAAAACCACTGCTGAGCACCATCGCCTTTGTGAAAGAGGCCAAAGACCTATCATCCACAGCTAAGCCAGGCAGAATCTCCTGCCCAGAGATGGGAAATGGAGGTTGACCTCGGCAGGAAACTCAACTTCCCAGAGGTACTGTCCACCACCAAGATCCGACATCATCATGTGGTCCCCAGAGGGGAAGAAGATCATCCTGGTGGAGTTGACGGTGCCGTGGGAGGAGGGCTCTCAGGAAGCTGCAGAGAGAAAAAAAAGGCAAATACCAGGGGTGGATAACATGGCTGATGACAGTGGAAGTTGGATGTTGAGGATTCCCAGCTCAATCGGTGTGGAATATATGAACAAAGGTTGGTCTGAAAGGCCACTTGAGGAAAGAAGCTGTTCGTAGGCTGGGGGAAGCGTCTGAAAGAGCCTCCTGTTGGCTCTGGCACAAGAGAGAGGACACAAGCTAGAAGCCTGGAGGAGAGGGGCAGTGACCTGGCCAGTCACTGCTGACCCGCCAACTGGAGGGTGTTGTGGATAAGGGTTGAAACACCCGGTGAAGGTTGGGGACCACCAGATGACCTCTCTTCTAGGCCAAGGCTTCACCCATTAGAAATGGGTGTTTTATTAGCATCACAGATGTATTATACAACTTCTTCCGTATGTCCGTAAAATGAAAATGAATGCAAAAAATTCAACATGGCTGACTTCCTGTCGGTGAAAGGACTTTGTGATTGTCTTCAGGTCTGAAGTCAGTTTACGTAAATTTTGCAGCTTCACAACAACCTAAAAAAAAAATCTCTACAAAATATTGAACCCAGACCAGGACCAGGAGCTTACTGTCAGATCATCGGTTCCATGAACCCTGAACTCTGAGTAGACAAAGTTGACTGAGATGAGATTTCGGTTCCAGAACAGCTGTTCTGAATCAACTCTGAGTCATCAATCATCAATGGAGCTCCGATACTAGGAGTCACCATGGCAACTGGGGAGAAAACAAGGTCCTACTATTTCACGCCATTAGAGACAGTTGGTCTGGGCAGCAACTGCTGCCCGAGTCAATGTTTTAGCCTGAATGAAATAGAAAAGTTAATAATATTCTCTTTTCAGCTCCGCAGTGTAGCAGAGTGATGTAATGCTTAGCAATGCTGTCTAATGCGTAGGTGACCGGCGTTACACTCCTGTTGTGCACGACTGAAATCTCGGTTCAATTTCATGGGCGCAAAAAGAACGTGGCTGCAGCTGAAAATTAAGTTTATGATTATTGTGCAAACAGGAAGCCTAGGGAATATGAAATTGACAAATGTAGTTATTGTAAGTCGCTTTGGACAAAATTGTCTGCTAAATGCCCTAAATGTTAATGTAAATATCATTTCAATTATATTTCACATATCAAACAAAGTAAATATCAGTGGCTATTTCAACTTGTAGTAGCTTTAACCCTCAACAGAATGTTGCTTCAACATGCATAGATGTCCTTAAATATCCTGTTTAGAAGATTAACATTTGACTTCCATTCAGGTATTCGAAACTGCCCATAAGGCTGGAGAATAATTTTCAGATATGTGATGGATTGTGAGTAACAATGGTAGCCTTTGATTAAGTAGTCAACAAGGAAAGGACCCCCCATTTTTCGACAGCTGGTTCAGAATCAGTAAAAGGGAGGAGACAGACTCTCAGGGTTTGTCAAAGTAAACCTGCCAGCAAGTCGGTCAGGTTCACAGAGAAGGTTACCATGGTAACTAACTGTCTTAAAGTTTAAGTTCACAAGTGCACTCATATTTTCAATGACATTAATTCTAATCAAAATAATTTCCACTTTTTCAAAAAATGTATGCAGCACTCACACTGCACTTCTTCAGAAAGTTCATTTGTAGTTCTGCCATATCAAACATACATACAAAATACATTTAAAATAGGATTTATTGTGTACTTGTGTTTTAAAAGCTATCATTATTGATATTCGGGAGCATAATAATAATAGTGACAAATAATAATAATAATAATAATAATAATAATAATAATAATAATAATAATAATAATAGTGACGTAACGTTTCAGCATAATCCTGATCAATATCGATCACGTGACTCACCCGAAGTCGTCGTCCACGGACTTGAAGAAGAATTTGACGTTGGGTTTGTTGAGGACCTGCTTAAAGTCCGCCAATGTCACGCGCTGCGCGGGCACGCTGATCCGGATCAGATAGGGGGTCTCCTGGTCCTCCAGGTGGTAGATGACCCGGGTCTCCGCCATGCTGTCCCCCATCGAGCCGGGAACGGCCCGGCACGGCAGGGAGCACCGCACTGGCCTGGAAACGGACACACCTGTCTGTCTACCTGTCCACCTGTCTATGTGTCCACCTCTCTGTCTGCCTGTCTGTCTGTGCCGCAGGTCTCCGGTCTGTTCTGGTCCAGATGTGTCGGTCCAGCTGCTGCAGGTCTTTGATGCTCTCAGTCTCCTCCGGAAGCCACCCCACCGTAATCATGAAACAATTAGATTAACCACTTCCGTTTGGCATCTTCAAAATAAAAGCCGACATGTTCCCGATCTCCGTCCTCCTCATACCGGATCCCATCGAGTTTATCGTCCTCGATCTGCCTGCAGCAATCAGTCCGTGTCAGTGTCTTATATCCGGATACACATTTCATATCAGGATCTATTTAAAACAACCTCTTTCTTTGGTTTAACCTGTTTTTACTTGAGTCCAGTTTTAAATTATAATTATAACATATTGTCTTATATGTAGGACTTTGGATAGGAAAGGGGCTCCATGAATACAATTATTATATTTTACATCTTACGTGTATGTTATTAACATGATTAAATTCAGTCAAAAGCGGTGAAATCTACAATATGAAGAGTGGCCTATTTATATTTTATTAGAGTATTATTTTAGAATATGTCTTCAATTAATCTGCAGTAAACCAACATTAGAATCTGTGTACCAACTTTAATTTATTCAACAGCAGAACTGATCCAGAATGTATTCCTGTAATATTTTGTTTTGGTCTTTGGATTGTTTTCTGTCTAAATGATTCAACTGCATTTTATTTTGAAGGCAACGCCACAGACATTTCAGAAACTGCCGACATAATTATTATGAAAACAGATTTCCATTTGTTTTTTTTATTGTAATACTTTTAAAATAAAAGCAGAGAATTTATTTTAACTCAGAAGGTGCTGACATTTTATTGTGAAATATTAGAACATGTTTGACTGTCCATTCAAAATAACCATACACCTTCATAAAAGGTTCTTCAAGGACCAGTAACACATTCTGGAAACACAAAATACCAATCTGTAGTTGTTTTATTTGTCATCCAACATATATTACAAACTTTCTGTGAAGAGGCGTTCATGACAGCTGGGAACAGTGGGACATTTCATCTTCAAATAATTTGTGTCGAAAATATAAATAAAATGTATTTTCTTTATTGTCCCTCAATTATTGATGAGTATCTGTCTCAGAGGCACCCAGTCCATAGACCAGCTCCCGGTTTTTACCAAGCTCAAAGATTTCTGCTAGTTTAGTACAAATATTGTGAATCTGAATCATTTTATTGCTGCTGTAGATAAAAACAGTCAGAATGAACATTAATGGGACGAAAACGAACCAGACGAGCAGAAATGACGCAGTGTTAAGGCCACTCAGGTGCTTTTTAGATTTACTGCTGAGTCATGTGACATGACAAGTCATGGTCTACAGGATCGTTAGCATCAGTCAGAATCAGGAGGTAGAGTTAAACTGAAGATGAATCTGGAGCCACGTTGTTTGTTTCAGCTATATGTTGTTAACTTAACAACAATGCTGACAGCGATACAGTGAATGCTTCATGTAAAATAACGTTTCTGGTGGCTTGTTTCTGTCAGGAAGAGCATGATCCAACAATAAAAAAAACAAATATGATGAGAGCAGTTACAAAGTTCAAAGCTAAGCTTAGCTCCCACTGAAACCAGAGATGTTTCAGTTTCCATTCAATGTGCGAACTGATTACAACACAGTTTACTTCTTCAATGAGATGCAAGACGGATTTATCGATCAGTCAAAAACAATCACTTGGAATCGATTTTGAATCCAAACTCAGTTTGCTGCCCAAAAGGTAAAACAGAAAAACAAAAACAAAATCAATAATGTTAACAGTGTGGAAAAAGAAGGATACAAAATAAAAAGTGAAAAGATTCAAAAAGAAAATTATAGGTTGAAATATTTGTGGTTGGTGAGTTATGGTGAATTAGTTTCTTTGAGTTTTATGGTTCCTAAAGTTTCCTCTTCCTGTCAGAAATGAGCCTATAAATCAATGGTAACAATAAATAATCAATAATCAACTACTGCTGTGAGTGAATCCATTAAAGTCCACTTGAATTGCATTCAACTGTGTTTGGATTATTTCAAGTTACCAGTTCAATTGCACTGAGGAGTAAAAAAGACATCTAATCACAGGACCCGTCTCAGATGACCTCTCTCAAGGAGGTCCAATCACAGGACTCATCTCAGAAGACCGGTCTCAGGGATGTCCAGTCATTAGAGCCGTCGCATGGATGTCAAATCAGAGGAACCGTCTCAGAGTATCAACTTCAGTTTGAGCAGTTTAAAGGACCTGATGAGCTCTGTCAGTCATTAGTCACATGATCTTCATGAAGCAGCATCCTGGAGCCCCCCACCCCCTCGCTTCACCAGAATCAACCTCCTGCCACAACATTTAAAACTCTCTGGAGCCAACTTCCTCTTCAAACTTTCGGCATCTGTAGTTCTGAGTCAGCTGTTCACGCAGAGACATTGACATCCCGCCGAGCGATGGTGGCCGTGGTCCCAGCAGCAACGGAGGCGGTTGCTGTGGCAGTAGGCTGCGGCTGTGGGAAATTGGAGGGGGAGGGAGGTACTACAATGGACAGAGCAGGGCCGTTCTGGTTGGTTGAGGCAGTGCTGGTCTGGAACAGGATCTGCTGTAACGTCCGTCTCAGGTTCGGATGCAGGCGGCGCTGAGTCTGGTTGAAAATCTCCACCGCAATGCACTTCATCACCCCAGCAACCAGGTCGTCGTACAGCGGCACAGTGTACATCCTGGACGTCTTTAGAAAAAGGAAAGACTTTGGGTTAATCACGACTGGTAGGTACGAGTCGTTTATGGATAAACATACTACTGGTGAATATAAAGAGACGTTCACACCAAACACACGGTTATCATTGAGCTACACCCCTGATATTTCATGTCTGGAGGCTATTAGTAACAGATATACACTGTAGAAATTTTGAAGGCCACAGGTGAGATAGCTTTCCAGCTATTGCTGTTTAAAAATGGCTTTTCAGAGTATGATGCCAAGAACCGTCTAAACTACCCTTCATTCAATGGTGTTTCATGAGAAAACTATTGATAGTAGAGACCTAATATTTTGGATTTGTCCTATTAACAAGTGTGTCTTTGTACTTTGATTTTTTCAGGACATTGCGAGATGGTCAGGTGGGAGGCATTTGTGAAATGACACAGAATGACCCCTCAGTATGTCTTTACTTTGGTATCATTTTTAACCATTTATTGCAATTAAATCACAACAACATTGTTTTTGTTTTTCAGTGGATAAAGCTGTAGTAAACCAGGTGATATGTGCTCTTCACAGTAAATACAGCTTAAGTAACTTCACGAGCACCTCTGGGTGATGTTATGAACTCAAGACAGGACAACGTTTGATTAGCTGGTGTATCTAGGACTTCCGCAGTACAAAGCAGGAATAGTGGTGATTTCAGCCATGATTGATGAAACATTGTTGGTGTCTACATGGAGGTAAGCCCCGCCTCCTCTCCTATGGCAAGCCGTTTTAACATTTAATCGAACCACACTGCTATCTGTAATTATATTTTAGATATCCATAATAGCATTTATCCTAGTCAAAATTACATTTTGACTAGGATAAATGCTATTATGGTAATGGTAATTGTAATGGTAATTAAAGATATCCACAATACATTCTTACTAGTAAAAATTATATTTTAAGATATCTACAACTTTGATTGTACTAGTCAAAACTACATTTAAGATATCTAAAAATCCTTAAAAAGTATAAGTGGCCGTTTTATCATTTAATAGCTAAACTGGATATGTATTGCAGATATCTGTAATTCAATTCTTCCTAGTCATAAAGAACATTTCAGATATCCACAATGACATTCTTCCTATCCACAATTGTCATTTCAGATATCCACAATGGCATTCTTCCTAGGACAAATAACGTCACTTTTGCCATTCATGTGTATTGGGCTTTAAATTTCAGATATCCACAATTACATTCTGGATATCTAGAATGGACATTCTGGATATCTGCAATTGAATTCTTACTAGGAAAAACTCCCATTTCAGATATCTTCAATCCAATTGTTACTAGTCATAATTTTAATTTTTTCCTGTCTACCTGTCAACCTGTCAACAGATATCAACAATACATTTGTGGATATCTGCAATTGTATTGTTCCTAGTCACAATTCTAATTGTAGATATCTGAAATTACATTTCTACTAGTCATAATATGAATTGTGGATAACCATAACGACATTTCTACTAGTCACAATGTATTTTTGGATATTCAAAATTACATTCTGGATATCTGGAATAGTTTTTCAGTTTGGATATCTGAAATGAAAATTATGACTAGTAACAATTGGATTGAAGATATCTGAAATGGGAGTTTCTCCTAGTAAGAATTGCAGATATCCAGAATGTTCATTTTAGATATCCGGAATGTAATTGTGGATATCTGAAATTGAAAGCCCAATACACATGAATGGCAAAAGTGACGTCATTTGTCCTAGGAAGAATGCCATTGTGGATATCTGAAATGACAATTGTGGATAGGAAGAATGTCATTGTGGATATCTGAAATGTTCTTTATGACTAGGAAGAATTGAATTACAGATATCTGCAATACATATTCAGTCTAGCTATTAAATGTTAAAACGGCTTGCCATACCTCTCCTGCACGTCCAGCGGCATCCCAGGCGACACAAATAAATACAAATGATCCTGCGACCAAACTTGCGCAAGTAACGCTATGCAAATTTTCATTTGGTGTGACTGCTCTGTTGTGTATCATTTCCTCACATGTTTGTGGAGGAAGGCTCGGACTTGAGGCAGCTCAGGATAGAAGGAGTTCCTCACAACCATCTGGAGCCACCGGATCTGAACTTCAGCATTCAGACCATCAAACAGGGACGAGTAACAACCTGACAGACGGGACATAACATCTGGACAGAGACAGAGAGACAGACAGGCAGGCAGGCAGGCAGACAGATATTGAGAGAGATGGATAGACAAGGAGACAGACAGGGAGAGAGAGAGACAGACAGGTGTTTGATTATCCAGTCTGGACCAAAAAGCCATATTAATAGTACTTTGCTGCATTAATATTGTCATATTTCCACTCTGCTCTGTTTTGACAGGAGCGTTAGTAGTATTCATACATTATCTTCCTCTTATCCAGGTCGTGGGGGAAGCAGACTTAAAAGGACATTCCAGACATCCCTCTCTCCAGCAACCTACTCCAGCTCCTCCTGGGAGACCCCGTGGCGTTCCCAGACCAAACCCGAGAGAAAGTCCGTCCCACGTGTTCTGGATCCACCCTGGGACCTCTTAGCAGGTACACAGAAAACCTTTAAAAAGGGAGGCATTCCAGGGGGTCCTGATCAAATGTTGAACCGCCATTCAATGTGAAGGAGGAGCTTCGCTACTCCGACTTCCCTCTGGATGTCTGAGCTCTTCCCCCTGGTCTCTAAGGCTGAGCCCAGTCGCCCTACAAAGGAAGCTCATTTCACTAGCTTGTTTCTACCATCATATTCTTTCAGCCACTACCCAAAGATCATGACCATGGGTGAGGGTCAGAACGTAGAAGGACTGGTAACTCAAAAGCATTCCGGCTCAGCTCCCTCTTCACCACAACGGTCAGGTACATCTCCCACATCAGTGCTGAAACAGAACCACCTGTCCATCTCACGATCCATATCATCGTGAACAAGACCCCAATAACTTGAACTCTCTCATTTGGGGCGGCAACTCACTCAACTCACTCATTCAACCGACCATTTCTATCAGAGAACCATGGCCTCAGACATGAAGGTGAATCATCTTTACTGCTTCACACTTGAACAGCCCCAGTATGTGCTGAAGGTCTGAAGGAGCCAACAGAACCACAACAACTGCAAAAAGCAAAGATGCAATTCTGAGGTCCCTGAACTCTCCTACCCTACTGGACCGTAAAATCCTGTCCATGATAAATCAATAATAGAGTCAGTGACAGTCCCAGCAGAGGCCCACACCCATTGGGAACATCTCCAGCTCTCCTTTTAAAAGTGGGAATAACCACCCCGGTCTGCCACTACCCATCCCCAACCTTGAGACGATGAAGAGGCATGTCGGCCAAGCACTGTCCAGAGCTTCATTCGGCCAACAGTAAGTCCTTCTCCGTCGTTTCCAAGAACTCATCCCAAACCCAGGTTTTTGTTTTGGCTGCCGCCGCAGCTGCATCCCTTCTGGCCAACTGGTACCTGTCTGCTTTTTCTGGAGAACCCTGGCGAGCCAAGTCCAAAAGGCTTCCTTCTTCCAGCGTGTCCTTAGGTTACCACTAATACAGGTACCTATGACCTTCCGTCCACAACACCTAGCAGCCGGTTCCACAATGGAAGCTTTGAACATTGCCCACTCAGATTCCTTGTCCCCACAATGAACGAAAAAAACATCCAGAGGTGAGAGTTTAAGACTTCGAGGACAGGGGACTCGCCAGACGTTCCCAGTTCACCCTCACAACATATTTGGCTTTACCAGGTCTGTCTGGTAGCCTCATCCGCCATCTGATCCAACTCACTAGCAGGTGGTGATCAGTTGAAAGCTCTGCACCTCTCTTTACCCAAGTGTCCAAGACATAGGGCTTTAGGTCTGATGATATAACCACAAAGTCGATCATCGACCTTTGGTCTTTGGTGTTCTGGTACTAAATATACTTATGAATGGTCTATTTCTTGCGTTATTGTAGTATCAGTATTAGTACCATGGGGAAGAGGGGACAGGTCCAGCATGCTATTAGTATTAGTACCTTGGGGCAGAGGGGACAGGTCTAGCATGCGATCCAGGAACAGGACGATCTGAAAGGTGCTCCAGGCTGAGAGGTCAAAGGTCTCCAGAGTCTGCATGTTGGGGGAGTCGCTGCTCCTCCACAGGTCACACAGGTCCTGGACGGGCTGGGTCAGAGCGCTCCCTGCTGACAGGTCCGGCTCATACAGAGGAGGTCCAGACCCACTGAGCCAGCGCTCAAACTCCAGACCTGATGCAAACACACAAAGTGTGCTTCACTTATCTGACAGTTTTATTTACTACTAATGATACTTTAAGTACATTTTGCTGATCATACGTCTGTACTTTTACTAAAGTAATGCTGTGGTATTTCTAAGGATCTGAGTAAAGTACTTCCTCCACTACTACATATCCCCCGTCCCGTCCTTACCCTCTCTCTGGGAGACTGCAGCGTCCATCAGCTCAGGGAAATAACCCAGGAAGTAATCGATGAGGTCCTGAGCCACCACGCTTTTAAACTTAAACTCTGAGATGTAATCCTGAAAACACACCAAACCACACCACATATATTACACAGATACATACAAACTAGAGCTTAGTTTGGGCCCAGAAAATCAAGCCCGACCCTACCCGAGCCCGTGCATGTTCTGTCCGAACCCGGACCGGCCCGACACATTAACTGTAATTAAGAGCCCGAGCCCGATTTCAACCCGACAATTATTTTTAATGCATGAGGCTGTTGTATGTGCATATCCTTGGGAAGTGGGGTCACAAAGTCACAAAAATATAGGCTACAAATAATTTTATAGGCTATCTTAGTGCCGCGATTAGGATATGACTGGACAAAGCCTTATTATCGCCTTATTCTCCCACTAGTCACTTGAAATGATCCTGTACCTCGGACTTTCCTGATGACCTGCTCAACGTTAATTGTCTTACTTTGTGTAATTTTGTACACATTTCTTACATAGACCTACTCTGCTAAACATATAACCAATAATATTTAATGTTTATGCCTAGCCTTCTCCTCAGATTAGGCCAATAGAGCAATGATAATAATAAAAAAAATTTAAAAAAACAACGACCGAACGACCGACCGACCAACCGACCGACCGACCGACCGACCGACCAAAGGAACGACCAAAGGAACACAAACGAACACAAACGCTTGTTTAAAGGCCCTGCCCGAGGGTAGTGGTGGGAAATTTCGGGTCGGGCAGAGAAGCTAAACTCTAATACAAACAGCACACATAATTAATAGATCAACTATGTTTCTAGAAATTACTACAGCTCATTTCTCCTTTCAAGTTTCTTAAAAAACAGAACTGAACCAAATAGAGTGATAGTTTACAGTCATCCCTGACATCAAATACATATATATATATATATATATATATATATATATATATATATATATATATATATATATATATATATATATATATATATATATATATATATATATATATATAAATGTATATACACTCAACAAAAATATAAACGCAACACTTTTGTTTTTGCTCCCATTTTTCATGAGATGGACTTAAAGATCTAAAATTCATTCCAGATACACAATATTACCATTTCTCTCAAACATTGTTCACAAATCAGTCTAAATGTGTGATAGTGAGCACTTCTGCTTTGCTGAGGGAATCCATCCCACCTCACAGGTGTGCCACATCTAGGGCTGCAGCTATCGATTCTTTTTGTAATCGATTAATTTAGCACTTTATCGATCGATTAATTTAGCACTTTATCGATCGATTAATCGAGGAATCGGATAAAAAAAAATTGCGTTTTTAAACAACCAAAACAAATAATGCATAACGAAAATGATGTGGCTGTAAAATGATCAAGCATTTCTAAAAAAAATAAACAGAGGTATTCATTCCAACTCCAAAATTTGGCTCCAAAACTAAGCCCATTTATTAAGTGCCAGTGAGAATTTAACAACAATACAGTTAAATCAACTTGGATAACATTTAATTTACGTTTTGTTTTGCCAGCAATGGCCCTTTCCTCTCCCTGCCCTTAATATGTGTGTATATAGTGTACTTCTTCTGTGCCATTTATGTATTTAACTTTCTCTATCACTACAGTAACTGTTTGACCGTTCTTTTCTCTGCTTTGAACTCCTCCGTCCGTTTGGGCAAACACAACAACTCACAGCCAAGCGTAAATCAGGCTTTCCGATTGGCTGTAAAAGCTGCTACGGGAGCCAATACGAGCGTCCGATGCATAAACGTCACTCGCAAGATGGCGGATGAGAAGTGATCGATATACATAAACAAAACGGATAAATGCGCCACGGAGACGAGGAGACATCTAGTCACACATTTTACAACTTTACGCATTCGTTTTGTTGTCAGAAATAAATCGCTCACATGGGCAAGCAGGATACCGTTGTTTAGCCCCGATACTCTCTGTCGTTTACGGACATTCTGAGGCTGACTTTCCGCCAACTAAATTCAGAATGAATGACCGTGTATGACGCGCTGGTGTGCTTCCTGAACAACGGTCCGTGTGGAACAATCGGATCCCTGCACATAGGCGCGTCATAGGAATTTAACGAGGCTTCGAGGCAGATGTTTTGCCTCGAGGAATTTTCATAATCGAGTTAATCGAGTAACTCGATGAATCGTTGCAGCCCTAGCCACATCAAGATGCTGATCTGACATCATGATTAGTGCACAGGTGTGCCTTAGACTGTCCACAATAAAAGGCCACCCTGAAATGTGCATTTTTTTGCTTTATTGGGGGTCTGGGGACTCAGAACCAGTCAGTATCTGGTGTGACCACCATTTGCCTCATGCAGTGCAACACATCTTCTTCGCATAGAGTTTATCAGATTGTCAATTGTGGCCTGTGGAATGTTGGTCCACTCCTCTTCAATGGCTGTGCGAAGTTGCTTGATATTAGTGGGAACTGGTACACGCTGTCGTATACGCCGGTCAAGCACATCCCAAACATGCTCAATGGGTGACATGTCCGGTGAGTATGCTGGCCATGCAAGAACTGGGACATTTTCAGCTTCCAAGAATTGTGTACAGATCCTTGCAACATGGGGCCGTGCATTATCTTGCTGAAACATGAGGTGATGTTCATGGATGTATGGCACAACAATGGGCCTCAGGATCTCATCACGGTATCTCTGTGCATTCAAAATGCCATCAATAAAATGCACCTGTGTTCTTCGCCCATAACAGATGCCTGCCCATACCATAACCCCACCACCACCATGGGCCACTCGATCCACAACATTGACATCAGCAAAGCGCTCACCCACACGACGCCACACACGCTGTCTGCCATCTGCCCTGAACAATGTAAACCGAGATTCATCCGTGAAGAGAACACCTCTCCAACGTGCCAGACGCCATCGAATGTGAGCATTTGCCCACTCAAGTCTGTTACGGCGAAGAGCTGGAGTCAGGTCAAGACCCCGATGAGGACGACGAGCATGCAGTTGAATTTCCCTGAGACGGTTTCTGACAGTTTGTGCAGAAATTGTTTGGTTATGCAAACCAATTGTTTCAGCAGCTGTCTGAGTGGCTGGTCTCAGACGATCTTGGAGGTGAACCTGCTGGATGTGGAGGTCCTGGGCTGGTGTGGTTACACGTGGTCTGCGGTTGTGAGGCCGGTTGGATGTACTGCCATATTCTCTGAAACGCCTTTGGAGACGGCTTATGGTGGAGAAATTAACATTCAATGCACGAGCAACAGATCTGGTTGACATTCCTGCTGTCAGCCTGCCAATTGCACGCTCCCTCAATGCTTGTGGCATCTGTGGCATTTTGCTGTGAGACAAAACTGCACATTTCAGAGTGGCCTTTTATTGTGGGCAGTATAAGGTACACCTGTGCACTAATCATGATGTCAGATCAGCATCTTGATGTGGCACACCTGTGAGGTGGGATGGATTATCTCAGCAAAGCAGAAGTGCTCATTATCACACATTTAGACAGATTTGTGAACAATGTTTGAGAGAAATGGTAATATTGTGTATCTGGAATGAATTTTAGATCTTTAAGTCCATCTCATGAAAAATGGGAGCAAAAACAAAAGTGTTGCGTTTATATTTTTGTTGAGTGTATATATATGTATATATATATATATATATATATATATATATATATATATCGATTTAGTAGAATCTATAGGACTGACAATCGATTAATCGATTAATCGAATGAATCGTTACACCTCTAATATATACATATATGTATACATATATGTATACATATATATATATATATATATATAGCCAACAGGGTCGCAAGAAGCGTGTTGAAAGAAAAAGGCGCAAAGTAACTGCCCGTGAATTGAGGAAAATCAAGCGTGAAGCTGCCAAGATGCCACTTGCCACCAGTTTTGCCATATTTCAGAGTTGCAACGTTACTGGAGTGTCAAAAAGCACAAGGTGTGCAATACTCAGGGACATGGCCAAGGTAAGGACTGCTGAAAAACGACCACCATTGAACAAGAAACACAAGATAAAACGTCAAGACTGGGCCAAGAAATATCTTAAGACTGATTTTTCTAAGGTTTTATGGTCTGATGAAATGAGAATGAGTCTTGATGGGCCAGATGGATGGGCCCGTGGCTGGATCAGTAAAGGGCAGAGAGCTCCACTCCGATTCAGACGCCAGCAAGGTGGAGGTGGGGTACTGGTATGGGCTGGTATCATCAAAGATGAGCTTTCGGGTTGAGGATGGAGTCAAACTCAACTCCCAGTCCTACTGCCAGTTTCTGGAAGACACCTTCTTCAAGCAGTGGTACAGGAAGAAGTCGGCATCTTTCAAGAAGACCATGATTTTCATAAAGGACAATGCTCCATCACATGCATCCAAATACACCACAGCGTGGCTGGCCAGTAAAGGTCTAAAAGAAGAAAAATTAATGACATGGCCCCCTTGTTCACCTGATCTGAACCCCATAGAGAACCTGTGGTCCCTCATAAAACGTGAGATTTACAGGGAGGGAAAACAGTACACCTCTCTGAACAGTGTCTGGGAGGCTATGGTTGCTGCTGCGCGCAATGTTGATCGTGAACAGATCAAGAAACTGACAGAATCAATGGATGGAAGGCTTTTGAGTGTCCTCGTAAAGAAAGGTGGCTATATTGGTCACTGAATTGTTTTTGTTTTGTTTTTGAATGTCAGAAATGTTTATTTGTATATTTTGAGTTGTTATATTGGTTTACCTGGTGAAAATAAATAAGTGAGATGGGTATATATTTGGTTTTTATTCAGTTGTCTAATAATTCTGCACAGTAAAAGTTACCTGCACACACACTAAGCCTCCTAAGATAGCCAAAACTAAAAAAGCCCCACTCCAACTTCCAGAAATATTCAGCTTTGATATTATGAGTCTTTTGGGTTGATTGAGAACATAATTGTTGTTCAATAATAAAATGAATCCTCAAAAATACAACTTTCCTAATAATTCTGCACCCCACAGACAGACAGACAGACAGACAGACAGACAGACAGACAGACAGACAGACACACACACAGACACACACACAGACACACACACAGACACACACACAGACACACACACAGACACACACACAGACACACACACAGACACACACACACACACACACACACACACACACACACACACACACACACACACACACACAAACACACACACACACAGCTCTCTTCTCCAGCTGGTGTCTGCAGACACCTGTCAGTCCGATTTCAGGGGGTCAGACCTTCAGTCTATAGCCACGCCCACCAGCCTGGCCCCGCCCCCCATAGAGAGGACAGGTGTGATCGGAGACTCCAGACCTCCATCCTTCCAGTGAGTACTAATAATTAACAATAGTAAATTTCTATTGTGAGCAACACAATGAGAATGTGAATTTGTGCCAGACGACAATCTGATTAAAGCTTTAAAGGAATACTTCACTCATTTGCATGAAGCTTTGTGTCGTTAGAAACCCGGTAGTATGTTTGAATGGTTGCGCATCACCCTAATGCCAAAAGTATTCGTTCACCTGCCTTGACTCTCATATTAACTTAAGTGACATCCCATTCTTAATCCATAGGGTTTAATATGACGTCGGCCCACCCTTAGCAGCTATAACAGCTTCAACTCTTTTGGAAGGCTTTCCATAAGGTTTAGGAGTGTGTTTATGGGACTTTTTGACCATTCTTCCAGAAAATTCCAGTGTATTTGTGAGGTCAAACACTGATGTTGGACGGGAAGGCCTGGATCTCAGTCTCCACTCTAATTCATCCCAAAGGTGTTCTATTGGGTTAAGGTCAGGACTCTGTGCAGGCCAGTCAAGTTCATCCACACTAAACTCACTCATCCATGTCTTTATGGACCTTGCTTTGTGCACTGGTGCACAGTCATGTTGGAACAGGAAGGGGCCATCCCCAAACTGTTCCACAAAGTTGGGAGCATGGAATTGTCCAACATCTCTTGGTATGCTGAAGCATTCAGAGTTCCTTTCACTGGAACTAAGAGGACAAGCCCAGCTCCTGAAAAACACCCCCACACCATAATCCCCCTCCACCAAACTTTACACGTGGCACAATGAAATCAGACAAGTACCGTTGTCCTGGCAACGGCCAAACCCAGACTCGTCCATCAGATTGCCAGATGGAGAAGTGTGATTGGTCACTCCAGAGAACGCGTCTCCACTGCTCTAGAGTCCAGTAGTGACGTGCTTTACACCACTGCATCCGACGCTTTGCATTGCAATTGCTGATGTATGGCTTGGATGCAGCTGATCGCCATGGAAACCCATTCCATGAAGCTCTCTACACTGGTCTTTAGCTAATCTGAAGGCCACATAAAGTTTGGAGGTCTGCAGCGATTGACTCTGCAGAAAGTTGGTGACCTCTGTGCACTATGTGCCTCAGCATCCGCTGACCCCGCTCCGTCATTTTACGTGGTCTATCACTTCTTGGCTGAGTTGCTGTCGTTCCCAATCACTTCCACTTTGTTATAATCCCACTGACAGTTGACTGTGGAATATTTAGGAGGGAGGAAATTTCACGACTGGACCTGTTGCACAGGTGGCATCCTATCACAGTACCACGCTGGAATTCACTGAGCTCCTGAGAGCGACCCATTCTTTCACAAATGTTTGTAGAAACAGTCTGCATGCCTAGGTGCTTGCTTTAATACACCTGTGGCCATGGAGGTGAACACCTGATTTATATTATTTGGATGGGTGAGTGAATACTTATAATATAGTGTACGTTTGTGTGTGTGTGTGTGTGTGTGTGTGTGTGTGTGTGTGTGTGTGTGTGTGTGTGTGTGTGTGTGTTTGCTGACCCTGAGGAAACAGTCGAAGCGTCTGACGTCTCCACAGAGCTGAGACAGGTATGCAACAAAACAGAAACCTTTCTCATATGTGAAAAGATTCATCAGAGAGCTGGGGTTCACACCTGGAGGGGACACAGAGGACAACGGTGATCTAAGTCGGTCTGAGGGACAGTGTGGGCACCGACAATCGGTGTGTGTGTGTGTGTGTGTGTGTGTGTGTGTGTGTGTGTTACCTGGCTCAAACTTGACCTGCAGTTTGCTCACAGGGTTGTTGTCGCCAAGGAGACGCAGCTGTCTATGTAGGGCGTCCAATCGGACAGCAGTTTCCAGACAGGTGAACGCCTCACCTGAAGACAAGGAGGGAAACATTACTACGTGTCATCCAGTACTCCGTAAAGTCATAGTATTAGCGCTCTTACCATAAGCCTCAGTAGTGATGCGGCGCTGGGCGTAGGTGGCCAGCCCCTCGCTCAGCCACATCTCCTCCCAGGTGGCGTTGGTGACGGCGTTACCGAACCAGCCGTGGGCGATCTCGTGGACGACGTCGATCAGCAAAAACTCGCTGCTCTCCAGGATGGAGGCGATAATGAAGGTGAGGCAGGGGTTCTCCATGGCAACGATGGGAAAGGATGGGGGAAGGAACACGATGTCACACCTGAGGATCAGTCAGTGATAATGCCTCATATGTTTTAATCACCTTCACAGTGTAAAACCCGCTAGACTTTGAACTCACCTGCCCCACAGGTACGGACCAAACAGCTGCTCAGCGACAGCCAACCATCGCTCAACGCTGCCCCCTAGTTTCTTCACTGCACATGACAACAGACATGGCTCCGCCCACACACGACTCCTGGACATCAGGAAAACATTCAAACAATTAAGCTAAAACAACACCCCGCGACCCTGAATACAGGACAAGCGGTAGACAATGGATGGATGGAAGCTAAAACAACAAACAAAATACGCATTTTTCACTAAAAGTAAAACTGTTGCAAAACTAACGGCCAAAACAAACAAAGGAAGGAAGAAAACTGAAAGAGGGTAGACCAGAGTAGAAACCAGAGTAGAAACCAGTATGACTGACCGTGGGCCCACGTCGACATGCTGCAGCTCTCCAGCTACCAAGGCCACGAGGTAGGACGGGACAGGAAACTCCATGGAGAACTGAAAGACCCGGTCCTGTTTGGAGTACGAGCTCCGAGAAGCACTCATCAGAACCGTCACTCCGTCTGGAACCTGCAGAAGAACAAGAAATACTACTACTACTGCAATATCATAATTCTATTTTTTTTTTTTTTTTTTTAAGTCTGACTGCTGCAACTTTCCCCCCGGAGTCTGATATAATCTAGAGTCTCATTCTGTTCCACTCTGGAGCAGCTTCTTGTAACAGTCACTGTACCGGTCTGGTCCCGAGTTTGGTTTCATCAGACCAGTTTGAAGATGTTTGCACCAGCTGAACACTAAATGTATGTATGTATGTGTCAGTATGTATGTATGTATGTGTTAATATAGGGATATGCACCATGTTCTGAACATGGCAAAGGGAGAGACTATCAAGGGAAAGGGTATCAAACTTCAAACAAGGAGTACCTGGTCACAGGATCTTTAAGGCACACATGAAAATGTCAAAATGTTCCTGGGGAAATTTTGAACAGACCACAGGGGCAGTGTGTACATTATGATGAGATTCTTCAGAGATTTCAAATGAGACGGAGTTGTTTTAGAGACAAATACAGAGACTGCTTGCTGAAAAACATGAATTTACCTCTAAAACGGCTCCGTCTCGTAACGTTACATTTTCATCACATAGCGTGGTGAATGTGCAGGTCACAACTTGTCCACAAAAGCATTTTGGAGTTGTTGGATTGTGTATTTGATGAGTTTGATGAGGGAAACCAGGAAATCCCGTTAGCCTCTGTAGCAAAGTTCTGAGCAGCTAAAAATAGTTTACACCGACAAATAAAGGTAATGAACTGTGAATATAGGGATTATGGCAATGGGCCAATTTGCCAAAATGTTGAACTGTCCCTTTGTTTTTGTTTTGTTAAGATTTTTCTTCTGGCATAGACGCCTTTTATTTAGCAGTGGTCAGAGAGGAAACATGGGGAGGGGGTGGTGACATGCAGCAAAGGACCTCCGGTCAGGATTCGAACCAGGGGCCAGCTGCATATATGCCTAGATGCGTACATGCGCTCTTAACCACCAGACCACCTGCGTGGCGGTGAACTATCCCTTTAACTGTAGCTGTGGCCACTTGAAGTCCCCACCAGGCTGAGGGAGACAGAAACTTGGAGAAAAAGAGCCATTTTCTGCTTCTGAGCTGGTCTCACATTTGGGCTGTTTCTGACAAAACGGTAGGTCTTATCATCGCTGTAAGGACTTCCCGAACGATTTGATATGATTTTGGTGTTTCTGCATACAAATACTGGGCAGACATACTGGGCGGATCCCCAAGAAGACATTATGAATGCTCTAATGAGCGGAGGATGGGGAGGTGGGTCGTGGGCACTGACCTAGAATGGGTGGGAATATTCAAATTTATGAATAATGAATAATGAATAATTAATATTTTATTTCAAAATTATTGATTGAAATCACCCCTAATTTGAAGACAGTGTTGACACACACTAGATTTTAACTTGTTTGCTGAATATTTTAAAAATGTAAAACTTAAGAGACCATGTGTTGGACTGCTGCATCCATCAAAGAGTCAAAGGGGGTTAAGGCTGACCAAAATATGCCTGATTTATTTAGAATTTGAAAAATATCTTACAGAGTTGACATGAATTAAGGACAAACTTTGAGAGGCTGTGGTAAATGTATAAAATAATGGAATGTCCACTTTAAATGTTTTGTGGTCTTTTATTAAGCTATACAATTAACCTCATATTAATATTTGGACATTTTGGGCATTTTAAAACACTTATTTTCGGCAGTTTGATACTGTGACCTCTACGGAGGACGAGTTAATTTGCATGGGCTTTCATAGTACAGTGCCGGTATTTTATCAAATTACTATGAAATAATATAAATATATACAAAACTAAGGGTGTACACATACAAAAGTCTTTCATATCCAACTTTTAAAGCCTTTTTAAAAATAAAGAATTTATTATTTTTAAGACAAATTGCAACATTTTGATGTGGGACATGTTTTGTCCCTTATCTCAAGAATCAGTATATATATATATATATATATATATATATATATATACATATACACACACACACACACACACTGAAAAGACTGTCTAAAAGGGGCTGATGTCTAGGCAGATGGTTGACTTCCTGTGATGATAACTGAGGATCATATTTTTGTTTAAAATGTTGTACAGGTGTGGGTTAGGGGTCAGAGGTCACAACTCACCCTGACAGTTGCCGTATACGTGCTCTTGACAGCAGGTGTGTCGAAGCAGGGGAAGAAGGAACGATTACACACAGAGTGACCCTGAGTGAAGACCAGAGGACGAGACTGACCACAGGTGAGCTCAGAGTCCAGCCACCAGATCTACACACACACACACACACACACACAGACACAGACACACACACACACACACACACACACACACACACACACACACACACACACACTATATAACCGAGGGCTACATACCAGAGTAATCAATAATATTCACGATCAATAACGTATTCTGGTCTCCTTACCGCTGGTCCGTCTGTGGTGGTGTAGCGGACAGTGATCTGGATCAGCCGGCCCAGTTTCACCGCTGCTGTCGGCAGGCTGATGTTCAGTGATGAGCCGTAGTCTGTGAACGGGTCGACCCGGTACGTGAGCGAGACCGGCTCCTCCTGTCCGGCCCCGGGGAACTTACAGTCTATAGAGTGGATGAGAAGGGAGGGGTGGGAGTCCAGCACCAGGGTATGCACCCCTGGCTGGACCGGGACCAGGTTCAGAACCAGCCAGCCGCTCATCTCCTTCACAGCAAAGTTGAGCCGCAGGTCCAGGTGGAGATGTCGCAGCTGGAAGCAGCGGAAGTTAGACACAGAAGCCACATCCACCAGGGGGCACAGCAGGGTTCCAGGACCCGGACCCGCTGATGGCCGGCACACTGAGTCCCCGACACACTGGGCCCCGGAGACCGGCAGGGATTTTCGGCAGCAGCAGAGCGAGGTAGGAGTCTGGTGGAGCTCTGCCATCATGAGCTAAACATGGGACTAAACCCTGCTTAGACCTGGAATAACTGCATCCAAGACCACCACAAATCTACGGACCACAACAGACTATTTTCACGAGACAGCCAGACAAGGCTACATTCAAAAACCCATTTAAGAAACCATTAACAAAACAACTAAAGACTAAAACTGGGAGAGACTAAACTCAGAACCTGGTTTTACACCAGTTCACCAGTCAGAATTCAAAAGTCTATTTCAACAAAATCAGAGTACCTTAAAACCCAGTTTCAACCAGGCTGGTATAATGTACGTCTCTATGTTAAGTCAAACTACTTTCAAGAAAATTCTAACTCCAAACCCAAGAACAAGAACTGGCCTAAATCCGGGACTACCTGCTTCTCCCCCCAGTGAACTCAGTACACAACACATGTATTTTAACAGCCTGGTTTACCTCAGTTCTCAATCATTCAAACTCAAATTAAACCCAGTTTTAAAGCAGACATTTACTAAAATCAACCAACCAGACTACTTTCAAAACCTCGTTAAACAAAAGTCTGATTTAACTATAAAACAAAAATCACTTGTGATCCAGAACTGAGACTACATGCCTCTAGACCCAAGTACTCAACAGATTATACCACAGGTCAACACAGGAAGTAGACAGGAAGTTCCTGTTTCCAGACCCCTCTTACATTTAGTTTGGGTTAAATAGTCTAATACGAGACTGTCTGTCTGGCAGCATTTAAAGCGTCATTTTACCCCACATTTGACCGAACTAACACTACATTTACACCAAGGTTTAAACCGCAGACCGACTGGTTTAAACCCTCTATGTAAACCAGACCGGATTACATTGAAAACAACGCTTTAAACCACATCCAGTCGAGGCTAGCTGCTCTCTAAATTAGCACCTTTAGATTTAATAGTTAACCCAATTAGCTTTTAAAAAACAGGCAAACGGACGGAGATAAAGTCGAAGTCAGGGGTGGAAAAGCGGCAGCGTTAACTAATGTAGCTAGTTTAACTTTGGTTCAATTCAAGTCAATTGGTTAGCAGAGTAGGCTAATTAGCATACAGTATAATTCGCATTGCCATCAGAGACGCTCTATGTGTGATTTGAGAGGACAGACAGTTTAGGTATACTCCATCAGCATTAGAACCAGACAAACACCGGCTCCTCCTGTGAACTCAGTCCGGGCTCCCTGCTCTGTGTACCGGTCGCTGGATGCGGATCCTCCTGGCGGGGTTGACTGTTAGTTGGCGGTGGTCTGTGTGTTGGAGTAATGGAGGAGCGAGGAGGAGGCGAAGGAGAGGAGGAGAGTTTAATAATCAAACAAAGAGACCGAAGACAACAGTGGAGAGGAGCGGAGGACAGAGCAGGCTCTGCCCCGGACAAAACAGGAAGTCACAACGGCAGGAAAAAGTTTCTGCAGGCCGGAGGTGGCGCTGTGGAGCCAATTATACCGGGTCAAAGGTCATCAGGCACTCCATTTAATCTAATTTAATCGCATATGTATCCATAAAACTGAAAACCAATCAAAGTAAATTAAGGTCATCAGGCACTTTATCTAATTTAACTCATTAAATCATACAGAAAACAATGAAGGTATGATGGTATAATGTGGAAGGCATTGATTTTTGGAGGACATTTAAAACTGAAAAATATGTTAAAACGGTTTTCTTCTTCTTCTTCTTCTTCGTATTATATCGTACGTAGTATTAATAGTATTATTTCTTTGTGTGTGTGTGTGTGTGTGTCTGTGTGTGTGTGTGTGTGCGTGTTTGTGTATTCGTGTCTATCTATCTCTCTATATCCCTTTTTTGTCCTTTTCACCCTTTTGGGTGTAAAACACCAAACAAACATTTGCACTTACGTCCATGAAACTGAAAAGCAATTAACATAATTTAAAAAATATGCAAATAATTAATATAATTAACATCGACTTGACGGTGGTGAAGTGGTTAGCACTGTTGCCTCACAGCGAGAGGTTACCTGTCTGTCTCTAGATGTCAGCCCTGTGATAGACTGGTTACCTGTCTGTCTCTACATGTCGGCCCTGTAATAGACTGGTTACCTGTCTGTCTCTACATGTCGACCCTGTGATAGATTGGCGACCGATTTTGGACGGAGACACAGCCAAATTTTTACTATAAAAGTAGCGGTTCCGTTTCCACTCACACCACGAGTCTGAAGAGTGCAACAGCTTATCAAAATACAGTGTCAACTTGCCAAGTTTGCTCAGTAGAAAGCGATATTGTGGTGTTCAATGAGGTGGACGGTCATAAGAACAACATCAAGCGCGTAAAGTACACGAAGATTGTAGCGGGAGCGCGCGGTGAGAATTGCTGTGGCCGCGTGTCTTGCGGAGCAAGTCTACACTGCTGCGCGGAGATGAGAGAGGGCAGCTCATATCAGCCACTATACGGCCAGCATGTTTTAATGTTTTTTCCACTAAAAGGGCCAGTAAATATTCCTTCGCGGGTCCAATAGACCCAGCTCCCAACCCAACTTTGAGAATCGATTAACAGCGATATTTTTTTTTATCGCCCGATAAGAGTCTCGCGTTTTGTGTAGATTTAAATGTCAGCGCGGTTGTTTGTGAAAGATGGTTAGAGACGCCGAGACCCGCCTTACGTTGCTTCTGATTAGTTTAAATTGCGTGGTGCCTTCTGTGGTTGGTTAGATTTAGGCACAAAGTTACACAAAGAGTAGGGGAATTCGACTTGATGCAGCCGCCTGCAGCGCGCTACCTAACGTGATGTATTGTGGGTTGAAGCGATGCATGATGGCTAGAATTTGTGTCCGACTTAAGGTACGTGTCCACAGGCAGCGGTGTTTCCCCGCGTCCCATTCATTGTCTATGTGAAAAGCCGTGTAATGCATTCTGGTAGCGTCGCTGCGAATGTCGAGAGACTGCGCGCGAGTTGGCCGCTCCTCATTTGCATAAAGTTGAAGTCGAATCTACTTTATACTAATCAGAGGTGCCGGGCTCGACACGCCGCCTCGCGAACGCTCGCGAAAATCTTCTAAACTGAATGTTGTCGATCTAAAATAAAGACAGATTCAGCTACTGCATAGCTTATTTCTCGCTTAAAATGTTTTCAGAAACACCTTTAGGTGAACTATTTTCGTAAAATAAGAGAAAGTTTCAAACGAGCCGCCATGTTGGTCTGCGTGAACTCTGGAGCAGAGAGGACAGCTGTGAAAGTGATCGTCCAATCAGGTGCCATGAAGTGTACGTGTGATTGTATGAAGGAGAGCGCCTGTCAATCATCCTCTAGTGGCAGCCCACCAAGCGTGCAATACTGGGAAGCGGCGCGTCCACTCGCGTTTAAAATCGCCCCTGTGGACACATACCTTTAAGGTACGTAAGTTCACGCAGACCAACATGGCGCCTCGTTTGGAAACTTTCTCTTATTTTACGAAAATAGTTCACCGTAAGGTGTTTCTGAAAACATTTTAAGTGAGAAATAAGCTATGCCGTTGCTGAATCTGTCTTTATTTTAGATCAACAACATTCAGTTTAAAAGATTTTCGCGACCGTTCGCGAGCGTTCCCGAGGCGGCGAGTCGAGCCCGGCGCCTCTGATTAGCATAAAGTAGATTCGACTTCAACTTTATGCAAATGAGGAGCGGCCAACTCGCGCGCCATCTCTCGACATTCGCCGCGACGCTACCAGAATGCATTGCACAGCTTTTCACATAGACAATAGGCGAATTCGACTTGATGTAGCCGCCTGCAGCGCGCTATCTAACGTGATGTATTGTGGGTTGAAAGCGATGCATGATGGCTAGAATTGTGTCCGACTTAGCAGCCGACTGCAAAGACGTCACAGGGTCGCGACCATATCACGTGACCCAAAACATCGCGGGAACAAGCGCGGTCTATGGCGGCTGCAACCGGCTTGTCCACACCTCCGCTACAGTGGAATGGTTCTCATTGGTTAAAAGTTCAATGACGTGTGTTCAGGTCCGCACTCGGCGGCCACCTTGTGGTGAAATTATACTTTTTATTTTGGTCGCATTGATCTCATGGCTTGATCTTAAGTTCCGTGCATTGTGCTGTGAGTAGGCCTATTATATGTGAGGTCTGGTTAATACAAACATAGAATGACAATACAAATATACTGGAAAAAAATAATGCCTTCCACATGTTGCCTTGCATGTGTGTGTGTGTATGTATGTATATATGTATGTGTGTGTGTGTGTGTGTGTGTGTGTGTGTGTGTGTGTGTGTAATATATATATATAACATATCCTCTTTGGTTTGCTGCTGTGTTCTATCGCTTGAGCACCATAGTCACGTTGACTTTGTTGTCCGACTTGACGGCGTTTGGCTGCCGTCTCTTTTAGAGACTGCCCCCTCAGACACCTGCAGCTCTCGTCGGCGTGATAAGTCAAGTCAAGTCAAGCCAAGACCATCCCGAACAAGCCTAGTGAATGGGACGCGGGGAAACACCGCTGCCTGTGGACACGTACCTTTAGCAGCTGACTGCAAAGACGTCACAGGGTCGCGACCATATCACGTGACCCAAAACATTGCGGGAACAAGTTTTTAAGCTTGCAGCGCTTGGCAGCGCGGTCTACGGTGGCTGCAACCGGCTTGCCCACACCTCCGCTACAGCGGAATGGTTCTCATTGGTTAAAAGTTCAATGACGTGTGTTCAGGTCCGCACTTGGCGGCCACCTTGTGGTGAAATGATACTTTTTATTTTGGTCGCTTTGATGTCATGGCTTGATCTAAAGTTCTGTGCATTGTGCTGTGAGTAGGCCTATTATATGTGAGGTCTGGTTAATACAAACATAGAATGATAATACAAATATACTGGAAAAAAAGAATGCCTTCCACATTCCGCCTTACGTGTGTGTGTATATATAGCGTATCCTCTTTGGTTTGCTGCTGTGTTCTATCGCTTGAGCACCATAGTCACGTTGACTTTGTTGTCCGACTTGACGGCGTTTGGCTGCCGTCTCTGTTAGGCCTCAGACACCTGCAGCTCTCGTCGGCGTGAGTCAAGTCAAGTCAAGCCAAGACCATCCTGAACAAGGCTAGTTACTCGAACTACGGCAAGCCGCGAAGACCAAAGCTTATTATCATGAAAAAAAATAGAGTATTGAATTGGGAAATATAAGCGTGAGAAATGTCAAGTGTGGCGTGTGGTGTGAGAATGGGTCAATATGCGTGACTGTCACACTCAAAGCATGAGGCTTGGCAGCCCTGCTTCTTAGACTATTAATCCAATCCTCCCTTGAATCCAGATAAAAGGCTGGATTTGGGTATTTTAAAACGTAAGGCAGAGATCAGGATCAACTTGATACCAAAATTTCAGGATAATTTGGATCCCACCTCAGAGGTGGATTTGACTTGGATTGACAATGTCTCAGCTCCGCTTCTCCTAGATATTGTTACTCAAGATGTTCATTACACTTAATCTAAACTGTCAGTGCATAACTTGAAACAAATTGGAGTAATTTAAGAACATTTAAGATGTAGCAAAAGTGTTTGGCTATATGTTTGTGTACAAACTGATTATTTTACTTAACCAAATCAGATGCTATTTTGCTTTAAATTACCACAATTATGTTTAGTGAGAGTCTTCTACATAAAGGGGGACAAATTAGGATGGAAAAAATGTATCTAATTGTGTCACTGATCACGCTATAATACATGAAAATAATGCAACTACAATTTCAAACACTTTCCAGCACTTTATTCAACATCCAACAACTTATCACTGCAATTGAAGCATTTCCACGGATTTCGAGCACTCATACAGACCCTGTCCTTGAAGAAAGGGAAGGAGTATGAGTAATATCTTTGTCTTCATTGGGAATCCACAATAGTCACAGAAATTGTGTGCATGATGACTACAGCATGATTTTCCCAGCATTACTGTAGCATTCTGACACTTCTGAATGAACTGCATAATTCATACACAACACACATATACACAGTGTAATGTTAGGTTTCCAAAGCACTGTAGCAGTCTGGTCTGTACATATATAGCCTATTTTTTTTAATTTCTTTTTACATGTAGCCTATTTTAAGTCTGCTGTGTTGCCAATGACGTAACACTAATAAACTCCGAACAGGTTGATGTTAGTTTAAACAGTTATCGTATAATGTACGTCAGATTAATTACCTTGTAAATCAAACCATGGACCGCAAAATTCGTAAACAGCTGCTTAACATGTAAGTCAATGGAGCCGAGTTAGCTACCGTTAGCACGGCCGCGGCTCAATTAGAGATCGCTACAGCCTGGTTTTAAGTACGTGACAATTCATATAGTTAGCTAGCACGATATGTTGGTTGGCGTTCATATGGTCCTTAAACCGCTAAATATTAGACGACGGTAAACTTACATTTTTGACGTGAAAGTCGTGCTCCCAGCTGCTCCTTCCGTGAAGTAGTCCGCCATGTTTCAGATCCGGAGGCGGAGACTTGCGATTTGGTAATCCGTATCCAACCAGGTCGGGATCACGGTGATCCCCCCGGCCAGTGTTTTGAAATACTCAGATAAAGTCAGCAGGATCACCTTGATCCATGACTGAGAAAAGGAGGATTTCATTATCCGGATTATTCTGATCCGGATTACAAGTTTTGAAATACTGGGCCCTGGAGAAGTATGATGATATCTGCAACCTCTTCCGAGAGCATAGCGCGGCAGTTGATTAACGAATGCTTGTGTTCAATCAGCAGATCACCTCTGATTTGCTGCGAGACGTAAGCTGCTTGGACATATACATCTGTGTCCGTCAGTCTAGAACAGGTGTGTCAAACTGATCCAGTAAAGGGCCGCTGTGGCTGCAGGTTTTCATTCCAACCAAGCAAGAACACACCTGATCCAACCAATCAAGGTGTGAAGGCCAATCAGGTAGGTGAATAAGTCGAGTCAGGTGTGTTCTTGCTTGGTTGGAATGAAAACCTGCAGCCACAACGGCCCTTTACTGGATCAGTTTGACACACCTGGTCTAGAACAACGGGTCCAGTGTACTTACTGGCTCTCACCTTTGCATAGGCAGAGAGCAGCATTGTATCTGCTTCTGGATGTCTGAAGACATAGTCCCCATTAGCCATGCCAGTGCTCAGGTTGGTTGACGGTTCTCCCTCGCAGTATATGATGTCCCCATGCACCTGACCCACTTGTCTTTTCAGCTGTTCCTTTACAAGTTTCTGTAGTCTGACCTTATTTCCGGAATTAACCATGAGTTGGTTAAACTCAGCAGCACCTGGGAACCTGTCTTCAGGCTTGGGAAAAACATTTGGGCCTTTTGGATGTTTTGCTGCACGACGATCATGCTCATCATCCTTGATGCTGAAAGGAAGGTCATATATGTCATTGACAAGGATGATGAGATATGCGTTGGCATCGCGTGAGAAGATCATAGCACAGATTTTATCCAAGTATTCACCCCAGTGGTACTCACGGTTGTCAGGTGTGGGGGTGGCAAGCCGCCAGATCAACCCTATGTCCACAAGGCTAACATGGTCTCTCGGTTTTTCACTTAATGGGTCTGGCTTGAAGAGCTCCAACAACTTACTCTTCACAGTCTTGCGCATTGACCCATCTACATTGTAGAGTGAAAGGCACTCCTGAGTCACTCTCCTCTCAAGGGCTGACTCAAGTTGGATCATTCCTTCCCTCTGCAAGGTCCACTAGGGCTGCTAGCCCTGATCTCTCCATATGGGCAACCTTCATATGAGTACCAGATGGTGTACAGATAATTTCTCCAGCAAAATTTCGCCTCTTATTCCTGTGGATGGTTGCAGTGAGAGGCTTGATTTTTGTGAAAACTCGCTCTTGCAGGAAGATTTCCAACCTGAGCTTGGCCATCTGGAAGTGCAGTCTTTAGGTCATGCACTAACTCTGGTTAGTGAGTGTAGGTGAAGAGATGTCAAAGGGCTCAGCTTCAAAATCCTTCATGCATGTTAGGAGGACCTGAACTACCAGCTCATCCTTCTTCATCCTTGCTGGCTGGCATTTAACATGCTTCCTATGGCGGCGCTGGCACTTAAGGCTCTGCTTCACAGTAGACTTCACCCTTGCAACATTGTTTGCATTTTTTGTTGTTGAGAACAGTTGCTTTTTATTATGTAGAAGCTGAATCCATCCTTGCTTTAGCTTCAAGTTCAGATTCATAGTTGTTTCTATCCAAAGGTTGAGTGGCTGACAGGAGTAAGGTAGCCCTGTCATTGCTGGATGAAGTGAATGTTTAAGAATGCCAGTCTCTCATCCGACAGCGAGGAGAGCATTGTCCAATAATCTGGTAATAATATGTCAGCCAACATAAATTGAGAAACAGCTAAGATAACATTAGATAGCTACCTAATTTAGCTAACACTAATTATCAATGATAACTTCTGCACATAACATTATCTCTTTGCTGTCATACATTCATAATGATAAAATAATATTTGGACTAGTGAATAATGTTGAGTATATAAGAACTTACCTCAAAGTGTCTCAATGCAGCAAGTAATTTTCCAGTGACATGAAACCGTGGAAACGTAAACATTGGAGAGAGAGCGTATTTGCAGCGTATCACTTGAATGTGGGACTGACTGATTGGGAGTGAGGTATGCTTTGTTGAATTACTGCAGAAGACAACTTTAGAGATATTTTATGCCATTGAGAAGTGTTATTTTCCAGTTCGAAATGAAATGAAGGGACCAATTGATCAACACAGTTCAGGTAACTAATAACATCAGCAAAGTTTGTTTCTCATCAACCACAAACCTTGATCTTTTTTACCTTTGAGATGACTTCTGCATAGCCTACTTGTAATTTTACTGTCCATAAGTAAACTCAGTATGAGCAGACCTTTCATTTGAGCCTAATATTAAGGCTCAATGACGACTTTGAAAAATGTACATTTAAAGAGCCAAAAGTGGCAGCCATCTTGTTAAATCACAAGTCAGTTCCAGTCACACAATCCAGTTTTTCAAGTCAGTCACCTATACCAAGTCAAGCTACCTGCATCACCTGTCACTCAATGAGTTGGCCACGCCCCCCAAGGCTATATAGGTTGGCCCTTCAGCCATGAGGCTTCCTTGTTGTCTCCATACCAAACCCCAGCAAGAACAAAGGAAGCACATGGATGTGTTGCACATTTTCCTCTGAATAATGACCTCGTATCACTGTTCGAAGTAACTGATCTTTCATTGTTTATTTCATTTAATAGATTCCTGAGTATACCATTTACCTGTTGTTTAAGGAGATAAAGGATGCATTAATTAAGTAAGTTTCAAGTTATCTGATTTACGATTTTGACTTTTTGTTATGCAAGATCAGTAATGTTTATATTTTCACATCCTCTGTTTAGACTAAATCATCCGTAAATCATCCATCAAATAAAGGATTGAACAGCAACCTGGATCCCGTGTTTAAATGTGCACACCACATAAGATGTTCCCTGATCCACCCCACACAAACTGTGCAGTTTTTTCACATCTTGAATTTGAAGTTTAAAAATAGGTCAAATCGAAAATCTACATCATTCGTGAATTTCTTGACCCAAATAGTCTTAGAAGCCATGTATTATGCAGCACTGTGGGCAAAACCATTAAAAAGTTACTTTCCAGCTTGGCTGAATGTAGCCATTTTGGATATAGGGCTCTCCCACAATTTTGTGAGGGGCACCCCGGCTCATTTTTTTTAATTTAACCTAGCTCTGAGCGACGACATTGTGAAACACCGCTCACTGCTGTCTCACCGCAGGACACACTGAACTTCACCTCGGTGATGAACACCCCCTCTCTGATATCTCCTATCAGAGGAGTTCGGTCTATGCAAATGACTCCCTTCGGTACGTAACAATGGGAGCTGAATCTGATCAGCCTGTAGGAGCGCCGTTGTACCAGTGGGGGGGGGGGGGCTGCAGAGACCATGGGTGCCGTAAAATAGTCTTTTTTGCTTAGGAAGGTTCCTAACTGAAGAAGTGACCCGGAAGTAAACAAGTGGCCGCCATGATAAGAGCCGTTCGAATTCTCTAAATGCAAAGGAAAGGAGCTTATGCCAAGCCGTTTTAACATTTAATCGAACCACTCTGCTATCTGTAATTATATTTTAGATATCCTAGTCAAAATTACAAAATTACATTTTGACTAGGAGAAATGGTAATTAAAGATATCCACAATACATTCTTACTAGTAAAAATGATATTTTAAGATATCTACAACTTTGATTGTACTAGTCAAAACTACATTTAAGATATCTAAAAATCCTTAAAAAGTATAAGTGGCCGTTTTATCATTTAATAGCTAAACTGGATATGTATTGCAGATATCTGTAATTCAATTCTTCCTAGTCAAAAAGAACATTTCAGATATCCACAATGACATTCTTCCTATCCACAATTGTCATTTCAGATATCCACAATGGCATTCTTCCTAGGACAAATGACGTCACTTTTGCCATTCATGTGTATTGGGCTTTCAATTTCAGATATCCACAATTACATTCTGGATATCTAGAATGAACATTCTGGATATCTGCAATTGAATTCTTACTAGGAAAAACTCCCATTTCAGATATCTTCAATCCACTTGTTACTAGTCATAATTTAAATTTTTTTTAAATGGCGTCCTGTCTACCTGTCAACAGATATCAACAATACATTTTGATGGATATCTGCAATTGTATTGTTCCTAGTCACAATTCTAATTGTAGATATCTGAAATTACATTTCTACTAGCCATAATATGAATTGTGGATATCCATAACAACGTTTCTACTAGTCACAATGTATTTTTGGATATTCAAAATTACATTCTGGATATCTGGAATAGTTTTTCATTTTGGATATCTAAAATGAAAATTATGACTAGTAACAATTGGATTGAAGATATCTGAAATGGGAGTTTCTCCTAGTAAGAATTCAATTGCAGATATCCAGAATGTAATTGTGGATATCTGCAATTGAAAGCCCAATACACATGAATGGCAAAAGTGACGTCATTTGTCCTAGGAAGAATGCCATTGTGGATATCTGAAATGTTCTTTATGACTAGGAAGAATTGAATTACAGATATCTGCAATACATTCAGTCTAGCTATTAAATGTTAAAACGGCTTGCCATAACAGCTCCAATGCTTCCTTTCAGAGCTCCTTTAGCATAGGATGCAACGGACCTTCCTATGCGAAAGTAAAGGAGATTACGCCGACCCACAATTCTTTGCGAGAGCAACATTTAAACTGCCGCACACCTCGGCCGTTCATGAAAACAAACGATATGTGCATTTGCATATTTAACAGTTACTTTCATGCAGACATATAGTAATTGGAATAGTGTTGATAAATGTGTGTGAACAGTGATAATTGAATGGTTTTTTTTGTTTTTTTTCAATCATGTTACAAACTTGACAAAAACGAAACTAAAACCACAAATGAAATGTAAATAAAGCAACCGGTCAAACAGGAAGGAGGAGCTGCTGAAACTGAAGCCGGTCAGTGAACGAGCTGTTTATAAAACCAACATGGGGAGAAGTGGACGATGCGCTTTTTGTAGTCCATTATTGTAGTTTCTCCAGCGCAGACGCACGTCAATCACCGGTGCCGATCATCAGCTGTCAATCATCAGCGGCCGCGTTATAATGACGTAGATAGTGAAAGTCCGGTCGGATTCTCTGAGCACCGCGGTCGACTTTTCCTAAATCCTTTTGCGTTCTCCTATCGCCTTTCCTTAACCCCGTGACGTTTTCCCCAGAGGTCAAGGAATAGGAGTTAGGACCTTATTTGACTATTCGACTGCACCCCTTATTTTTTGACTTTTCGACTGCACCCCATGCAGGTGTCGCTTGTTTTCCACATCCTGGATGTTGACAGGCCCAGCCCCAGATCACCAACCCCACCTCCCAGGCGTTTCAAGTGTCTACCTGAGACCGCCCCCATGTCAGTCTATTTAACAGGCAGAATCCCATAATGTACCTTCCTTACTGATCTGTTAATATTTATAAACACACATTGGGATCTTCGGATTCAAACATCCAGCATAAGTTTATTTCATCTGGTGGTATATTTACTAAACGTACATGTTGCATTACTCATGTACTTGATCTGTACTCACTTCCTGTGAGGTTACTTTTTCAGGGCAACCCATTAGTGCTGTCCATCAGTACTGATACAGATAAATACATAAAAATGCACAGCACACCCATTTTATAGACATTTTAAATCTGCAATTGAATTGCCTCATTTAACTGAGGGTGGACAAGAGATGGAAACGATAGACCGATCACTGATGATGAATCATAAATAAAGATATGATTTAAATGACGAGACTGTTTATACGCTTTGGACCTGATATCAGTTTTATTGTTTCTGTACAAACAAGAATATCAACGGCTGCAGATGTTTCCTCTTCAAACTCGAGAAGGATACAGCATCTGGAAACGAACAGGAAGTCAGACTGTCACAATAAAACAACACATTCACACAGTAACATCTGATCTGAGAGCTGCATAGAGGGGACTGGTTAAAACAAACTCTTCCTTCAGGAACCAACAGACTCGTTAGTAATGCCAAGCAGTTTTACAAGAGCACTATTTTATATTTCAATTAATAACACTGAAACCACAGTTGTCCCTGAACTCACCACTCTGATTCTGTGTCCGATGGCTTTAGCTGGCAGGTTGCTGCCAAACTTGGCTCGGACCATCCCGCTGTTTCCGTGAGCCCGGGTCACCTTGCCCCAGATCACACGGGTCTTATTGGGTTTACCGCCAGGCGTCACTGTGTTTCTGCAGACAAAACACATGGCTCATTTAACTCAAACACCTAAAACTGCGGGACAGGCAAGTCATATCGTTTACTTCATGAGAACAATATGAACTGGTGGCCCGTAGGCAAGTGTCTCTTACTTCTTAGCCTTGTAGACATAAGCGCAGCGTTTCCCAAGGTAGAAGTCGACCTCATCTCTGGTGTAACATCCCTCAAGCTTCAGGAGCGCTGTGTGTTCACGCTGGTTCCTCAGACCACGTTTATAGCCAGTGAAGATGGCCTTACTCCATAGTCTGACCAATCAAACACAAACACAGATGCAAGGCCTTTTTACACAGAAAATTCTGCCGTAATCGTGGAAAGGAGAGCCAAAAATATGCCGTGATCACACCGTTTATAAAGAACTTTGTAAGGCCGCAGAGTTGTCTCCTTTTACAAAGCACCTCAGCTTTGCCAAACGAGAGAGACGGTAACACAGTAACAGTAGCACCCGTGGGTGTGTGCCATATTAAATGAGGAAATCCGATTAGCTTGAGCCAACAAAACATCATAGATTTCTCCCACCTCTAATAGTGTTACAGCAGTTAATAGGATGGTTTGTTCAGTAACAAGAAGCACCAATTAAAAACAAAACAAAACAAGATTACTTACTTACAAGAACTTAACCGTTAAATTCACATTAATGCATAATGCAGGATAGGGGTGATAGCGATTCGATTCGATTAACGATACAGTAGTTGGCGATTCAAGGACGATTTTTTTTTTTGTAACAATTTGATTCGATTCTGTAAACCACGATTTGATTCAGGAACTTGTAACCAAAATTCTATATCCATGAAATAAACATGCAATAATGCGAGTGAGACTATCTGTATTCTTCTGAAAGGTGAAAAAATAACATTTATTCTATAAAAAAGTAAACCTGCATAATATTTTATGCTGAATACAACAATGTAATTAAACATTGCTCGGTTATTTTTTTTACATTTTGCTGGCAGGGGAGAGAGTGTCTTAAACGTATTAAAACATTAATCATAAGTAAGAATCACGATTAATCCGATTAAATGCATTTATATCGATTATTGGTGAAGCCAAAACGATTCATTCTATTTATTTATTGTAGCAGATCGATTTAGTAGAATCTATAGGACTGACAATCGATTCATCGATTAATCGTTACACCTCTAATAGAGGAAGTTGTTATATCAATCAATCGGTTTTATATCAATGAGTGAATTAACAGTGTTGGTCAGTTTGTTTACTGCCAGCAGGGTTTATGTTAGAAGTGTGACAGTAGCAGGAAGGAGGAGCTGTAGGAACTCTTCAACATCACAGTGAAGCAGCTGTCATTGAAGGAGCTCTTTATACACAACAACATGGGGTGAATTGTAAAATGCACTTTTGTAGTCCACCTATAGAACATTATAATTTAGCCACCGCAGACCCACATCAATCATTTATGGTTCAGCTGTCACATTAGCACGTAGCTTAGTAAAAGTGCAGTCAGATTCTATGAGCTCCGTGGTCGTCTTCCACATCCTTAAATTCTCCTCAACTTTTCTTGACCTCATGACTTTTTCCATTGAGGTCAAGGAAAACTTTAGGATGTAACTTTTTGATTTTTCGACCGCAGCACTGGACTCAGGTGTCTGTGTTGCTGCTTACCTTCCAGGCATTGTCAGTCTTCTCCAGGTGAGTCCTGGAAACAAACAAACAGTCACATCATTAGCCGAGATCACCTGCAGCTTCAACAACAGATCAATTTCCCCGTCTGTGTGGAATCGCTCACTATTATAGTGCAATATATATTGAGTTTGCCATGTTGTAGTGATAAAATCAAAGTTATTTATACAGCACAATAGCATACACAAGAGCTTTAAAATTAAAATAAAATGTAAACACAAATAAGATCAAATAAAACAATTTTAATAATAAAACAATATAAATCAGGGGTGCCCAACTCCGGTCCTGGAGAGCCACTGTCCTGCATGTTTTAGGATTCTCCCTGCTCTAACACACCTGATTTGAACGATTTTCAAACATGTGACAAGCTTCAGTTGCTTGATAAGAGCACATCATTAGAATCAGGTGTGTAAGAGCAGGGAGAAACCTAAAGGCGGGTCCACACTGGACCGAAAATCGGCGTCTTTGAGAGAGTCGGCGTCCGTGACATGAGTCTCCTTGGTGTGGTCGCTCGAATCTGCCCACGTTGGCGTTCATTTCAGCCGATTCAAATGTGTAATCCGCCATTCGAGTCGGCCATATTAAGTAGCCCGACTTCATTTACCGATGCGAGTCGGGCAGTCGGTGCAGTGTGGACCTGCCTTAAAACCTGCAGGACAGTGGCTCTCCAGGACTGGAGTTGGGCACCCATGATATAAATGCTTAGACTTGACCCTAGGTACAACCAGCTGACCAGGGTCAGAAGATCTACGTGACCTGTTATGTTTGTAGCAGACTTGTAAGTCTGAAATGTATGTTGGTCCAAGGCCATTGAGTGTTTTATAGATAAGGAGAACTTTAAAATATATTAAGAATTTGATTGGAAGCCAATGCAAAGACCTGAGGATTGGGGTGATGTGTTCTTTTTTTAAGTTTTGGTCAGAATTCTGGCCGCAGCATTTTGAATTAATTGCAGCCGCCCGATAGATTTTTTTGGGGGAGGCTGGTTAAGAGGGCATTGCAATAGCCAAGCCTGGAGGAAATATATGCCTGAATGAGCTTCTCTGACTCTTGCTTTGACACAAATTATCTAATCTTGAAAAGTTTCTCACATGCCAGAATGCCATTTTACTTATGTTTCTTATGATAACAAAAAGTAAGATCTCAACCCAAGATAACGCCAAGACTTTTTACATGGGTTTTTGTCTGAAGTGCCCTAGACTTAGTAGGCACTGTGCATAAGGCTCCCTTCTAGGAGTTCGAGAACAGTTATTTTGCCCGAGTCTGTATTTAAGCGAATGTCATTTAATACTAACTAGTGCAGTTTCAGTGATGTTGACGAAAATATTGTGTCGTCTGTTAGGTGAGAATTATTATATCCTACATAGTGGACACATAGTATCCCAGAATTAATCTGGTAAACAACCAATGTTAACTAAACGAGCATTATTCACCATCATGCATTGAGCTACAGGAGAGATTAGATGGATGAATGCATCATTATAATACAATATAATACATAATTCTGCACGAGTACTTGATGTACATTTCGATGCAAATACCGTGGTACTTTCATACAGTACTTACTCTCTACAACTTTTTTACTGCACCTCTGACCGAAGGGTTACAGAGGTTAACAATAGGGTCACGCAGTCAGTCTGTTGTAACTTAAAAACAGAGTTATTAGCAAAGATAGTTTGATCAGGGCAAGTTTTCATTAAGTGTAGCTCACAGGAGGCTAACAGGTAGCACATTGGAGCCACAGATCTTCTGTGTGACACATCTTGAACTCCTGCAAACCTCAAACACAGATACTGAATATAACAGGTGACCAGTTTGTCTGTATATCCCCTGCTTTTTCCTTCAACACGTATACGCACTGATGCTAATATGCTAACGCCAGCTCCGCTCGCGTCTACCGGCTGACTTTAACCGGAATAACACCGGTAACACATTAACAACAGCGGGAGAAAAGTTAAAATGGCACCATGTTCTTACGGGACCTGCACCAACAGTCCGAAACACCTCACTCAGTCTACACGACCGTGCAACCATTCCGCCGGCTCCGCACCTTTCCGATAGCCGCTTTTAGCTATATCCAAATGGAATCGTCGCCATCATGGCCTGAACCATCGACACACATCGTCAAGTGTGCGGACAACAGCCTACCGGATCACTGACGCCGATTATCGGGCGAAACACAGCCATATTTAGTGTTTTAATGTAAGTTTCAATTTGTAATGTTGGATCTTACCGTCACTGCGAGAAGGAAGATGGAGGAAAAGAAAGCGAGAAAGGAATCCTGGGAAATTATTGTAAACAGAGGTGTCCGCGGAGCTGCCTGAACAAAACAGCGGATTAAAAATATATACTTTATGTTGCCTAATTTTATTCAGAAAATGAATGCGTTGACTCTATTACACACCATGTTTATTTGTCATCTTTATTAATGTATTCAATGCATATATATATATATATATATATATATATATATATATATATATATATATATATATTTATTATTATTATTTTTTTTTTTATCAATATCCTTCTCGTTTGTTACATCATGATTTTAGCGAATTTTAGAGTTTTCCTTTCTTTTTCTTCCTGTTACATTATTGGGGCCAGAGCACCGACAACGTCGGGCTGCGAAGCCCTATTGTAGCCTAATTCAAATGTTTCTTATTATTCTTACGCGGAAGTAACTCGCGTTTTGGAGGCCTAAAAAAGAGGTGTTGGAGGTGTGCGTAAAAAAAACGAAAAATTTCACTATTTTGAAGGTTCTTCCACAAAAAAAATTGCTCATTAGCGCAACCTGAGCATTTGCCAACCCCGCCACACTGTAACTCCGATTGACATGACATTTTGCACACCTGTGCTGGTGAGTGTCCTCTACAAAAAATCCCAAATTTGCTAAATTTTCAGCCATCTCGGATTTTATGAAAAGCCCTATCTTGCTAATTTCTCTGACACGGTTGCTCCTATTTGTACGAAATTGTTCCCACTCATTAAACCTAGCTGGGGTCATGGTCCAAAAAGGTTTTGAAAATATGGTTTTATTCATAAGATATCGGCCAAGGAACATAAGAGGGTTGTGGCTCCAAAACGCAATTAGCATAACTCCATAACCTTTAGGCCAATCATTACTAAACTTGATAACCTATGTTGACATAGGTTCAAAGAACATACATGTCAATTTTCATCAAAATCGAGTAATCTGGGGCACTTCCAAAAAATTCTAAAAATCTAAAAAATTTGGGCCACTCACACGGGTTGTACTTGATCTATTTTAGACTACACTGTTGGTCCGATTGATAACAAAGTTATCTAAAGGTTATCTGGTTGGAAAGGCTTCGAGAACAAAAAGTTATCCAAAGATGTCCAGAATATTAAGGGACGTGGTCAGGACGACGCCATGACTGCGCTACTAAAGTATTTTGAACCTTCGCCAAAAGCATCAAAGCTGTTATAACTTCAGTGTTTCTTCTCCGATCTGCTCCAAAAAAATCATACTTGATGAGGGTCCCGCCCTGAACATGTCTGCACTGCAATATTGAATCACAGTCAGAGCGCCACCTAATGGCGACAGGAAATGTGACTGATTTTATGGCCTGTACAACCACCTGCGTATCAGCTCTGTGACTGTAAATAGTGGCGGAGGGGAAGGAGAAACACTAAGGGGACTCAGAGAGATGTCAGGAAGGCATGGAGAAGATGTGACCTCTGTCACTGTTTAACACCAGATCAACAGTCATGAAATTTTCCACATCAGCTAATGATTTTGTTCATTGTCTCATCTGCTCCACACTTAGCATGCACCTCAGACAGCAGTCACGGAGATAGATGTCTTTGAATGTTGATCGCTTGTGTCTAAACTTGCGCCACGAGGAGGCGGCCACAGCACAGGTAGGCGGCTGCGACACTGCCATGTGACCGCAGGCACTTCACAACTGCATAGCGAGGGCCCGTCACATCACTTTTAATTATTATTATTGATAACTAATTCATTATGGTCCTCATTTTTGTTTATTTATATATATATATATATATATATATATATGGATAGTTATATGATTTTATAATAATGACAATAAAATGAATTCAGTAACATGTCCATCCAAAACACTCCTAATTTTGTATAAAATGAAATACACTACAAAATTATATGTTTTCATTGTTTTTGCTTTTGTAGTGAGTTATGAAACTATTTTTCTCTGTTCTCCATGTCTTTCCTCCTCTCTGGTCTTCTCTCCAGTGTTCTCTTCTCTCATTTCTTTCTATTTATTTGTTTTATTGAAACTATCACCATCATCTATTATTATACTATCTGTTCATTATAATCCTTTTCCTTCTTTTTCTAAAATATATTTGATAATTTATTATGATCTATTTCTATTATGTATTGCTATCTTCTCCTCTCCTCTGCTCTCCAGTCATCTCTTCTCCTTTTCCCTGTTTTCCTCTCCTCTCCTTTCAATTTATTCTCACGTAACTTCTCAGATTCAAGTTTTCTACTTTTTCATATATTTGGAAAGAGACAGTACAGTGTTTGAAACGTGACTGGACCGACCAACTGCAAAATCTTCTGTTGGGGAAACACACACCACACAAACACACCACACAGGAAGAACAGCAGCAACCTAGCCCACTCCGTAATAATCTCCGTAACAATACTCATTTGTTACCTTTAGTTATTAACCTTTAGTAATTATTAGTTATTGTTATTATGATTACAGTTGCTAATGATTATTTCTAACAACGGTGTATGGTGGCCTTTTTTAAAAGTATATACAGTGCTGTGAAAAAGTATTTGCCCCCTTCCTGATATTAGTGTTTTACATATTTATCACACTTAAATGTTTCAGATCATCAAACTAATTGTAATATGAGGAAAACACGAGTAAACACAAAATACAGGTTTTATATGATTATTCCTTTTATTGAAGGTAATGAAATATTCCAAACCTATATGAGCCATGTGAAAAAGTAATTTGTTTGCACCACTCTCGGCAGCCACAACTGCAATCAAACGTTTGCAATAACAGACATGAGTTTTTTCCATAGCTGTGGAGGAATTTCTTTGGAGAATAGTTTTAATTTAGCCACATTGGATAGTACTGCCCCTTAAAGGTCACACCACAGCATCTCAGTGGGATTTAAAGGTGCCATATTATATGTATGATACGTATATGATATAATATATGTTTTTCAACAATTCCACACAGCTGTCAGAGGTCCAACAACACTGTATTCGACATGCATTGCCCCAAACCCATCCACGGTCCTGAATTGCAGCTGTATAAAAGTTGCTCAAATGAGCTCTCCTGAGAACAGGCTGTTTCTGTGCCTGCACCTTAAAATGCTAATGAGCTCCATCTGTCATCGCCTAATTGGAGAGCCACGGAGAGGAAGCTGCTTACGCTAGCGGCAGCATGCACCAATGTTTACGGTGGAAGTATCGCTATGGCTGGTGGATGTACAGGTCTCTCTCCTTCTCATGGCCTATGTGGCTCAGGCGAAGTTGCTGGTCCCGTATGGTTGGGACAGATCCTTTAACGACGGTCAGTGTCGAGGCAAAGCCAGCTTTGTACTGACCCTCGTTACTGAAGCAGTCCAATGTGAAGTGGTTAGCACACACATACAAGCTAACACGGACCGTAGCCGGCACATTGTCATTAAAAATGAAACGCAACCATAGCTGGGACAGAATATAAGCACTTATGTTGATATGTACAACCAACAACAGAGCAATTTGCGTAGCTCTGAGCGACGACATTGTGAAACACCACTATCTCACAGCTGTCTCACCGCAGGACACATCGAACTTCACCTCAGTGATGATCGCTAACTCTCGGATATCTCCTATCATCAGAGGAGTTCGGCCTATCAGGACACACCGAATTTCACCTCGGTGATGAACGCCCCCTCTCGGATATCTCCTATCATCAGAGGAGTTTGGCCTATGCAAATGACTCCCTTCGTTACATAACAACGGGAGCTGAATCTGAACAGCCTGTAGGAGTGCCGTTGTACCATGCAGGAGTCGCTTGTTTTCCTCATTCTGGGAGTTCACAGGCTCAGGGAGGACCAGTTTATAGGTGTAAACACCAGAGAAAACATGTTTATGCTTTAAGTCAGGACTTTGACTAGGCCACTCCAACACATTAATTTGGGATCCAGATGTGTACTTGCTTGTGTGCTTCAGATCATGGTCCTGCTGCAGAACCCAACTGGACTTGAGCTTCAGGTCACGGACTGATGGGCGGATATTTTCCTTCAGAGTTCTCTGGTCAAGAGCAGAATTCGAGAGCATAATGGTTCCATCAATAATCACAAATGGTCCAGGTCCTGAAGCAGCAAATTAGCCCCAGATCATCACTCTAAAACCACCATGTAGACTGTTGGTATGATGTTCTTATTGTGGGATCCCATGTTAGATTTCCACCAGATGTAAGGGGAGACATGTCTTCTGAAAGTTCTATCTCTAACTTATCAGTCCATAGAATTTGATCTCAAAGGTCTTGGGGATGATCAAGATGTTTTTGGCAAATGTGAGACGAGTCTTTGTGTTCTTTATGGACAGCAGTGGTTTTTGTCTCCCAGGTCTCCCATCGGTGCCATCTTTGCCCAGTGTCCTTCTTATTGTGGAATCATGAACACTGACCTTAACTGAGGCAAGTGAGGGCTGCAGTCCTTCAGATGTTATTTTGGGCTTTTTTGGGACCTCCTGGATGAGTCGCCGATGTGGTCTTGGTGGAATTTTGGTGGCCAGTTGGTCCTGGGAAGGTTCACCATTGTTCCATACACGGACGTAATTTAGGGGGGGACACAGGGGACATGTCCCCTGCACTTTTTCAAAAGGCCGTTTTGGTCCCCTGCACTTTTTACCGGCTAAAAACAATGTTACGCAGTAGTAAACGGACACGTCAAGCACTAGGACCAAGCGGAAAACGGCCGCTCAAGCTGAAGCCTGTTTCCCTTAGTTTAGACCGCCCACAAGCTCCTCGATTGGCTCTGCCGTTTCTTGTGTGATTGGCCGTCCCCGCTGTCACTCCATCTTGCTTGCACACCGGTCTGCGGTCAGGAGTCATACAGGAGTCCGCTACTAATATGGGGTCAGTTCAGTCTCATTAATAATGAATGCACAGAGAAGGATTCACAAATATATTTTGTGATTTATATATAAATGACTCTCTTCTCACAAATACATTTCGTTTTAAATAAATGTAATATAAATCCATAAATATATGAATTAAAAAAATATTTTCAATTTTCATCAAAAATGTATTTGTATGTTGTTACATTTATATACAAACTGTTAAACTTGAATTTATAAGACGCTTTTCATTTGTGAACTTGTTTGCATTTGTTCGTGAACTGGTCTGTATTTATTTGTGGATTTTTGAGACTCTCCTGACGTGGCTGGATTCACAAATGCATTTTTTTCAACAAGGAACTCTCTGTAGCAAATCAGATGCCTCCCTCATTTTCAGCCAATCACATGACTTCATTCCCACGAGGGGTACCTCACCATGGCCAGAGCACAGCTTTTTCTCTGCGCATTTGTGATTGGTGAAATCATGTAGACCAGTTCACGAATAAATGCAAACATGTTCACAAATGAAAAGCGTCTTTTAAATTCAAGTTTAACAGTTTGTATATAAATGAAACAACATACAAATACATTTTTGATGTAAATTGCAAATATTTTTTAAATTCATATATTTATAAATTTATATTACATTTATTTAAAACGAAATGTATTTGTGAGAGAGTCATTTATATATAAATCACAAAATATATTTGTGAATCCTTCTCTGTGCATTCATTATTAATGAGACTGAACTGACCCCATACTACTAGAAGTTAGTTCACGTCAGCTAGAAGGATGTTAATAGGCGAATTCGACTTGATGTAGCCGCCTGCAGCGTATGGCAAGCCGTTTTAACATTTAATAGCTAGACTGAATATGTATTGCAGATATCTGTGCATTGTGCTGTCAGTCGGCCTATTATATGTGAGGTCTGGTTAATACAAACAGAATGATAATACAAATATACTGGAAAAAAAGAATGCCTTCCACATGTTGCCTTGCGTGTGTGTGTGTGTGTGTGTGTGTGTGTGTGTGTAATATATATATATATATATATATATATTTTTTTTTTACAGTTATAATGCGTTCATGCTCTCTTCTCTTGTAAAATATATATATATATATATATATATCCATCCATCCATTTTCTACCGCTTATCCTGTATTCAGGGTCACGGGGGGGCTGGAGCCGATCCCAGCTGTTATATATATATATATATATATATATATATATATATATATATATATATATATATATATATATATATATATATATTGATAAGTCAAGTCAAGTCAAGCCAAGACCATCCCGAACAAGCCTACTATCAGAGGTTTCATTTCCATTAACGTTTCAATCGGTGTCCGTGTGCGTATGTGCACGCGTGCGTGTGTATGTGTGTTTGGTAATTAGACGCAGCCAGGGTGTCTAAAAAACATAAGAGACTTCTTTAGAAGTCAAAGTGTAAGATACTCAAAGAAATGCGTTACACCCATCCTGCAACACCTTCACTGGCTCCCAATAAAGCAGCATATCCACTTCAAGATCCTCCTCATCATTTACAAAGCTCTCAATAATCTGATAAATAAAATGTATTATTATTATTGTTGTTATTATTACTATTGGATTAGAATTGGGTGATAATGTTTTGCTACATGCTTTACAACCAGTCAAACCAAAAAAGGGAACAGTACTAGAAAACAGTGAACTGAAAGAGTTAAGAGTTTTATTAAAAATACTTGTGTCCCCCCACCTCTGAAATCAAAATTTCGTCCTTGGTTCCATGTTCTCTCCATTTGTTAATAATGGCTTTCATTAAGGTTTGCTGGAGTCCCAGAACCTTAGAAACACTGACACACTAAATAAAGCATATGTTTTATGTTGAGTTTTAGTTATTTCAGAAAACTGGTGGTTTGATTTTTATTGACAGTAAATAAATCTATTTATTTATAACACAATTACATTAAAGGATCATTCACCAGCAGTCAAAAAATAAAATGACCTCCCCTAAACGAACTCGTACGTTTGTACGTTCTGGCACTTAAAAAAATACTCACCACCCTGTAGCATCTTATCCTAGCTATCTCTGTTTTATACCAGTAATGGGTTAACCTTGCAATTGGAGTGCTTGAAACTTGTTCTATTGACATCCTTACTGTACCGACAGCCATATATTGTTTCACTTTCTTCTGACAAATGTTCTTATTGTAAGTTGCTTTGCACCAAAAGCGTCTTCTAAATGCCCTAAATGTAAATGGAATAAATACAATTTTAATATGTCAATGTGATGAAGCGTTAACATCAGTGAAGAGTCAAATTAAAATATTTATTTAAAGCATGTAAAACTCAACTCTTCATACAGATGTGGTCAAATCTTTTATACAGCAAAAAATATAACTAAATGAAAAAATGTGAAACTTAAACTTGTCCTCCATGAAGAAATGGTGGAATGTCCTGTAAAACCACGACACTGCCGTCACATGACACCCTGACTGCTGCAGGAGAAACAAACAATGAAGAAAAACACAAAACATCTGTACAAACATGAAGCCACTTGATCGATCATTGAGTCCATGAGAACGCAAGTCTGCTCAGGACACGGGATTTGACAGCACACCTGTCAATCACAGCACCTGCGTGGGACGGCTTGGGAGGTCCCACATAAAACACGCAGATCACCGATAAGGGTTTGACTGGTCTCAGCCGCTAAACTGGAGGTGAGATGCTGCTTTTAGGTGAAATGGAGGCTATGCGCCATCCCTTCCTGTGTCCAGCATGGGACATTATTTCAGAATAAATATGTATGGTAGTCAACAAAGACAAATCATATTTGATCCCATTTGAATTCTACCAATCATTACACAGGCTTGTCAATTTAAAAGATGATTTTAAATTATGCAAGATGATGAAGTCTCATTTTGTTGTATAACTGTTTCAGTTGTAGTATCAGACAATGAAAAAACATAATTGGAAATACTTTCCACCAAAAATGTCATGGTAAGTGACGTTTCTCTCCGAAGCTACGAGGTCTGTGTTTGGTACCAGGATGTAACGTTACTCACACTAACAACAGGTCACTCTGTGTGTTGGGTACCAGGATGTAACGTCACTCACACTAACAACAGGTCTCTCTGTGTGTTCGGTACCAGGATGTACAGGTCTCTCTCCTTCTTTCTTTTCCTGCTGATAAGAGGAGTCGCTGGATAAAACATGTTACATTAGTGATGGAACGTAGCCAAGTTAGATAGCTAGCTAGCTAGAAATACATGCTAACAGCTGTGTTGGTGATGTAACTCTCAGTTTCACACAAAACTAAATGATACTTGAAAAAAATATATTTTAAATTGACAAACATCATAATTCATGGCACAATTCAAACTTGAAAAAAGATTTGTGTCTCTCCGTTACTGTACATATCTACTCTCGAATAAAGTACCATGAAGACACAGGAAGGGGCGGGATCTAGCCTCTATGGAAACAAAACTGTTCCATGTCCCCCGAATGCAGCACATGCCCTCATTAAAACATGGAAATATAAAATATGTGTTCACGTCAGTGAGTTCAGACTGTTGACTGAGGCAACATGATGAATGTTATCCGTCTGTAAACTTGATGGTTCATAAACTCTGCAGTAGCAGGACCACATGATGACTGGGCCGCTCCTTTAACAACACTGAGGTGACCTCGTCACTTTGCTCATCTTTTGACCTTTGATTCATCTGTCCATGATGCTATATGTGACATATAATTAATACATATTTATATATATTTACAGAATACATTTGTACACACATATTTAATGTAGACTGCCCTGCCCATGCTGTTTTAGTGTCACATCAGGAGGATTCTTGTCACCTTTTCCAACAAAAAATGTCCCGGAAGAATGCAACAGACAGCTTGTCACCACCTGGTTGATTTCATCCACTACAGGACCTTCAGTCTCCGTCTGAGACAGATCTGAGGTCTGTCTACAGACTCAAACTGTCATCAACAGGTTGGTTTGAATTATTAATAATGATTGCTGTCAGTACATTTGCTGACTCACATATTTCTACTGTCTTAGTTCATAACTGGAAGACTAACTGTCAATTATTTTAATGAAACCTGTAATAAATAAAGTTTAAAATGTAAACCAGTGTTTCTCCTCCTGATTGTAACATGTTGACCAAAGAGAGTCTACACATAAAACATGTGTCCCAAGGTCCGAAGAGTTAGCAAAACTTTTCATAAATAAACACATTTCCTGTCTTATGGTTTGTATTTCTGAAACTGCAGGTGAAAATCAGTTTGGTTTACAGACATGTGTATCAATGTGTGCTGTACTTATTTGTGGCTCTGAGATGAGACTGAAACAATGTATTATCATTAGAAAAGTTAAAAAGCAGAAGTAATTAATTAGTTTTTCTATCTTATTTTAGTCTGATTAACTAATTATGACCCACCAAATGATTATAGGTCATGAATACTTTAATGGTCCGGTTTCCCTAACATAGTTGAATTTATTCTTATTATTGAATATGATCAACCAGATGGTAACGGAGCCGTAAACAGCCGCCAAGTAACAATCTGAACCTTCAGCTGTGATATGTTCAAAAACAATTAAAACAAGAAGAAACGGTGTCCATCCGATGGCAACAAAGATCCTCCTTGTCACATTTGACCTCATCAAATGATTGATGATGTCACTGATGCACTTAGAACTCAAGAAAATTTAAAATAGGAAACTAAATTCTGATGTTTGGATCTGACAGAGAAAACCAAGCTGAAGTCTCAGGAGCTTGTTGTTTAAATTACTTTATCCATATTAGATAAATCAGCTTCATATCCACACCGAGTAGAATGTTAGCTAATGTTCAACATTACAGCTAACTGTAGTTTAATAGCTAAAACTACCATGACCTTTAGCTAATTGTTAGCTAATTAGATGTGAGATGTAAACTCACCTTATAAACCAATTAAGTTTGTGTTGGCTAATATTAGCATCTATGTGTGCTGTCATTAAATTGTAAACCAGCATTAGCTTAGCTTGAATCCCAACCTAAGTGGTCTATTATTACCTAATATTAACATCTAGACATGTTAGCTTAATATACTAACTAGCTTCCTAATGTCAGCTAATATTAGCAGTGAGTTATGTTAGTGTTATCTCAAAACAATGATGTATTAGCTAATATAAGCAGTGAGTTAAATTAGCTTCAACTTCAAACCAGCTACATTAATCTAAGCTAACATTAAACACTAGCCATTTAAGTTTAAGCTTTACACTTAACAGTATAATCTTCGCCAATATTACCACTGATCCGTTTCTGACCATATACTGTACATTTATGTTGCAACAGGAACTGTTAGTAATCAGTAGTGTTGGTGTGAACTCTAAAACAATTTTTATCAATGTTAGCAGTGACCTAAATTGGCTTCAATCCCAAACCAAGCAGTTTAGATTAGTTAAAATGTACAGCTAGCCTTGTTAACTTAATCTACAAACCAACAAGGTTCATCATATTCGATAATATTACCTGTGAACTATGGTAGCATACTCTCTTATCAAACTACACTCATATTGGCTACCATCAGCAGCGAGTTACATTAATGTAATTTGAATAAATGCTAGTTATTATTAGCAATTAGCAGCACAACATCTCGACGAACTTCAAAAAGGATTTATTTTCATGCTTAACTTTTGCCATGTAAAATAATATTAGCATTTAACTACATTAGGTTTTACTGATATAATTGTTTTTAAAGTTACATGTTTAGTGTCTAAGTATCTTTGTTTGACATAAATAAATAAAACCAAAGCTCGATAATTTCAGCTGAAGCTGTGAAGGCATCAACCTCATTTTCAAACCAAGAAGACCCATAAAGTTAGCCAATGTTAGCTTAATATCAAAACTACCTCCAACATTAGTCTCATAAAATCTAAAGTCACTGAATAATTCTCCAACCTGGAGATCTAAAACTATAATGAAACCTGAGTCATCAGATTATTTTTATAGGCAGTAAAATGACAAAATCTTTCAAGGATTGAATTGTTGTTCCTGCATTAACTGTTTGCTATCTGATCATTTTGAGCTACAAGCTGAGTGTCAGACGTATTGTTGTGTCTTCAGATGTCTTGTTGTCTCCATCAGATCCAGACCTGCTGCTGTTCAGGATCACTCACTGAAAAGGTTTCCTCTTAAAACAGACTAAGGGAGTTTTACAGGTGGCATCTACACGCTGGCGGAGGGTCCAGGCGTGGTGTTGGCGACAGGGTGTCTGGGCGGGGCCAGGTTCAGCAGGGCGCCAACCGTCCCGGCCACCTGCGGGAGACCTCGCTCCTCCAGGATGTGCAGAGGAAGACACAATTGACTCTACAGAGACAGACAATCCAGAGGAAGACATACAGCGGGGGACAAAAGAAAACACAACGGAAAGGTGGGTCAATGAATGGCAAATTAAAATAATGAGGAAAACAACAGTAAGCATGGCAACACAGGTGATAAAAAAACAAGGGGCAACAACTCAAAATGACACAATGAACTGATGGAGGAAGCCTGGGAGAAAGCAGCAGTGTGACAGGATAATTGAATAAAAATCTTGCTTAATACCGTGATCAGAATTTGCTATAAAGAAATAACAGATCAATCAGAACAAAGCCATAAGACAAGTCATACGAGTTATTTTAACATGACCAAATATCAACATCTTGTGATGACTCCACCTACAAGTGATGAACATCAGATGAAGGGTTGGGGAAAACATAGTATCGTGATATTTTGCGTGGGAATATTGTATCGAGAGATGGATGTATCAATCTTTTATTACATAAACTATTAATATTTCAAATACAACTTGAAACATTTGGTAACCCCTAGATGGTGCCGAGTTTTTTCTGAGTAAAGTCAGCTGATTGACAGGAAGTTTGCGAGATGAACCAAGTGAAAACTTTATTTTATTGGATAAAACAGTTGTTGACAAACATTTAAAGTTGATAAAGGTAATAAATCGCAATATATGTTATCGCAAAAGTCAACATGCAGAATGTTTAAAATCTGAATAAGACCATACGGATGGAACTGATGGAAAAGTATGAGAAGATCATAACGTGACTTAACTATTGTGATAACATATCAAGATAATATCTAAATCGTAGGGCCTCTGGTGATTCACACCCTAAATGAGATTTGGTGGAAAACGCTAGCCAGGATTCAAACTTTATGTCATCGTAAATAGAATTTACGATTAAAATAAACATGTTACCATGTTCATTCAGCATCTTTTATAGTCAAGAGTTCAAGACACACAAAGTGAGTCCAGGTGATTTCCTTCTTTTTATTTACGTTTCGAGGAGAAAATCATGATCAGCACAGAGCAGAGACACTCAGTCAGTTAAAAATATATATTCATCATCATCCTCACTCTTCATCTCTTATAAATACACAGTGCCATGACTGGGAAGTCAACTTTAACAAGCTGATCAGAGGTTTACAGGTTTGATAGGAATCCAATAATCTGGTTCTTTCTTTGTGAGGCTCTGGTACCAGGGTCTTCTTGTGTCCTCAGAGACAGACCATAACACTGATTTGGAAGAAGGTTTTAGAGTATGCAGAGCATTTCTGGGGATTTTGTGTTTGAATCAAAAGTATGTTTCCCTGTTGACTTGTGTCTCCTCTTTGTCACAACACAAGAAGTACTGGAGAAAATGACTTATTGTTACATCTAAAAGCTTGTTGGTTATACCAGGTACTAACAAGGGCAAGGGCTGAATGCCATCAGACAGAATGTAGGCCTTATGAGACCCACTTGTATCCTGTTGTGTCCCTTTTCTCAACTGGTTCGTAGGACTGGTCCCAGGAGATAGACTTTCTTGACATTCAGCAACAGTGACAACCATGTGACCATGTAACCTTACATCCCAATCCAGTCTCACAGTAGGTTGTAAAAGAGTCAAGCTACACACGCATTGTCCATTTTTGCGTGCCTCACAGCACTGTCCAGGGCATTTACATTTAGGTCATTTAGCAGACGCTTTTGTCCAAAGCGACTTACAATAAGTACATATGTCAAAAGAAGGAAACAAAGAAACCACAATATATCATTGCTGATAAAGTAAGAGCTAAAAATAGAACAAGTGTTAGGTCCTCATCTGAGTAAACTAGTACTTCAAGAGCAACAGTGCTACGATTAGAGTGCTATAGGTGAGGGGGGTTTTTTTGTTTTGTTTTTTGGGGGGGGGGGGGGGGGGTGTTAGTGGGTCATGCTTTGTAGAGTCGAGGTGAAGTCTGAACAGGTGAGTCTTGAGCCTTTTTCGGAAAATGGCAAATGACTCTGCTGTCCTGACATTAGTTGGGAGTTCGTTCCACCACTGAGGCGCCAGAACAGAGAAGAGTCTGGACTTTGCTGAGCGACATTTGTTTGATTTCAGCGATGGTGGTGCCAGCCGGCCAGCTGAAGTAGAGGAGTGAAGTGCTCGCTTCGGGGCATGAGGTTTGACCAGTGTTTGAAGGTAGACGGGTGCTGTTCCATTGATGGCCCTGAAGGCCAGTGTCATAGTCTTGAATTGGATGCGTGCTGCAACAGGGAGCCAGTGGAGGTCACGGAGGAGGGGGGTCACATGGGAGAATTTGGGTAGGGCTCGTGATATTGATAAAGACTCCTTATGGTGGGGGGTGGGGAAGTGAATGGGTCCAACAACACAGGACTTTCACCCACTAATGTTCCAATGTGTTGATGTGAAGTGACGTGTTAATTTTCCTAAACCCAACGTTGGATTTGTTATCTTAGCCTAACTAAGAGGTTTTGTTGGCGAAAACCTAATACTGTGTTTCTTTTTGTCTAAACCTTATGTTTTTGATAAACCTAACTCATGTTTTTTTTTTGTCTAAAACTAATGTTGATTATGTTGCATAATGTCGTCCCAACAACAAAAATGTAATTAAATGATCGATATTCCACAAATGACAAATTGAACATGACATGTGAGTTCAATATATTTTGACAAACTGTCGACAATGTTATTGTCTAAAGCAGCACAAAACAAAATGAAATATTCACCATAGTCTTAAAGTACACTTGCCACTGTTTGTAATCAAAATTGATATACTCCAAAGTTTTTCTACAATGCAACATAAATTGCCAAAACTCATCAGCTCACTGCAGCACTGCCATCAGGTAGTGCATCTAGTGTTGCACGGTATAACGTTACTAGAAAAGTGTGGCGATACCCTCTCATCAATGTTTTTATGGACCTTGCTTTGTGCACTGGTGCACAGTCATGTTGGAACAGGAGGGGGCCATCCCCAAACTGTTCCACAAAGTTGGCAGCATGGAAATGTCCAACATATCTTGGTATGCTGAAGCATTCAGAGTTCCTTTCACTGGAACTAAGGGGCCAAGCCCAGCTCCTGAAAAACAACCCCACACCATAATCCCCCTCCACCAAACACTACACGTCGCACAATGCAGTCAGACAAGTACCTTTGTCCTGGCAACCGCCAAACCCAGACTCGTCCATCAGATTGCCAGATGGAGAAGCGTGATTGGTCACTTCAGAGAACGTCTCCATTGCTCTAGAGTCCAGTGGTGGCGTGCTTTACACCACTGCATCCAACGCTTTGCATTGCACTTGCTGATGTATGGCTTGGATGCAGCTGATCGCCATGGAAACCCATTCCATGAAGCTCTCTACGCACTGTGCTTGAGCTAATCCGAAGGCCACATGAAGTTTGGAGGTCTGTAGCGATTGATTCTGCAGAAAGTTGGTGACCTCTGTGCACTATGTGCCTCAGCATCTGCTGACCCTGCGCCGTCATTTTACGTGGCCTACCACTTCTTACTTTGTTGCTGTCATTCCCAATCGCTTCCCCGTTGTAATAATCCCACTGACAGTTGACTGTGGAATATTTAGGAGGGAGGAAATTTCCCGACTGGACCTGTTGAACAGGAACACTGGAATTCAATGAGCTCCTGAGAGCGACCCATTTTTTCACAAATGTTTGTAGAAATGTTCTGCATGCCTAGGTGCTTGCTTTTATACACCTGTGGCCATGGAGGTGATTGGTACACCTGATTTATGTTATTTGGATGGGTGACTGAATACTTTTGGCAATATAGTGTATCTTTAATGCATCAGATCATTGACAGTGTATTGAGATACGTATCATATCGGTCTCACACCAGAAATGCCCAAATCTAGTTTACACACAGTACGGCAGGTTTCTAGTGTGTGTGTGTGTGTGTGTGTAAAAATAAATAAATACAAAAAACACACATGCTCAAACAGCCAGCCAAACATAAGGCACAGGGGGTGGAGCTTCAACAGGCAAGAAAAAGGCTTCAGGGACAACTTTGGGGGATAGTCATGTTTTAAGTTCACCGGAGGGATCACATGTTCCTCTGGGGCTTAATAGAGTCTGATCCTCAGGGAGACATCATACACATACATTTTGCAAGTTTAGCAGAGGTGAACTGTCATTGTTCTGGCTTGCTCTTTGCCATGAAGTGTGGGGTCAAGGCAAACAAGGCCCAAATAAAGACCAACCGTTGAGGTGGTCTGATATTTCCATCCATCCATTTTCCTCACCCCTTTTGCGTCCGAGTCACGGGGCAGCAGACTTAGGAGGTCAGAACCATGATCTCAGACTTGGGGATACAGATCCTTGGTCTGATATTTCTGATCATAAAGAAAAAGAATCATGAACTTGCCTAGCACTGGATTGCTTCTTTCGGGTTTTGAGTGAGGAAGTTTACGTATTTTCTGGGCTTGTTCAGGAGTGAATGTAACATGGTAACACCAGATCGGTGACACATTAGCAGTATAGTAGGCCTTTGCACTGGACTGCTGTGTTGAAGGAAGAGATCTACGCTTCGTTCCTAACCTGATGGTTAGGACCTAAATGGTCCTGAGCTCCAAGTACTGATCAAAAGAATGCAATAAGGCATACTAATAACTTAGGATTGAGATGCGTTGGAACAGGGGCAGCCGCTTCAAAAATCCCCCTTGGCAACGTAGATTGGTGAAAACAGCGTAGCAGGGGTGTGTGATCAACCAGGTGATCAAATGTGGATTCAAGCAGATGTAGCTGTTGCACTGCTGTTGGATAAGGAGGAGAGAAATGCACCATAAAAAGATGCATACTGAAAAAATATATAAGTCATCCTAATTAAAAACCATTAATATCAACTTTGCTTTGTCTGTTCCAACCACACCTACCTGCATCAAAACAGGAAGGAAGTGGTTAAATAGATTTGATTGGCTGCCTGGGTCAAATATGACACTGACGAGTGGTGCAACTCCACACCTGGTGCTGAAAATTTGAGAATATAATAACATTTATGCGTGTCTATAAATTCCAGGTAAGTGCAACTGGAAGAAGACCTGGGGCAGGCCAGGGATAATCTGGATGCGTTATACAGCACATCAGGCCTGGAAATATCTTGGGATCATCCAGGAAGAGCTGGAAAACTTAGCTAAGGAGATCTGCACACATTTTCAAAGTCTGCCTCCACTGACATGTGGATCACATAAGCATCAGAAAATTGATGGAGGGATTTGCATTTCTGGCTCCAATGGTCACAAGCTTTGGTAAGAATGACATTGAAATCAGTTTTCTCTGCAGGCTACTCAGCCTCAGAGACTCAGAGAAGAATCGCTGTTCCTTAAGGTAAAACAAATTCAGTTGGGGTGGTTTAGGCATCTCATCAGGAAGAGGGGCTGTGTCCGACCATTTCTGTAAATTTCCAAAACCAATGATGACACTTATATATTCTGGCCCTTATATATAGAGCACCTGGCCTGGGAATGCCTACAGGTCCTCCAACAAGAGCTGATGTTGTGGCTACATGGAAGGACATTTGGGCTAGCTAAATAAAGGCGGGTCCACACCGGACCGAAAATCGGCGTCTTTGAGAGAGTCGGCGTCCGTGACATGAGTCTCCTTGGAGTGGTCGCTCGAATTGGCCCACGTCGGCGTTCATTTCAGCCGATTCAAATGTGTAATCCGCCATTCGAGTCGGCCATATTAAGTAGCCCGACTTCATTTACCGACGCGAGTCGGGCAGTCGGTGCGGTGTGGACCCGCCTTAAGAGTACGAAACCGGACCGGGGTAAGTGGATGGATGATATACAGAGCCAAGCTACATGTCAGCTAAGTGTTTCCTTATGGCACTTTACATATTGTGCTGTGAATCTTATTTTCCTATGGATATTAGTGAAATAAAATAGTCTATGTGGTGCCTGATCGGACAGCTTGTACTCAGACATAAGGTGCCAGTTGTACGTAGATGGCACACAGCACCGAGATGATGGACAGGTAGAAGAAGGCAAAGCCTGCCAGCTGGACCCGAGGGGAGGAGCCAGTTAGGGGCGGGGCTATAGAAAGCAACACACCCACTGTCTCATAAATCCCGGTGCCTTGCCCCTCCAGGACTTCTCCCACTGAACAAAGACTGTTCTATGAGTTGAGGAAGGGATGGACACGGTGAAGTATCAACATTTGGACAGTGAGACGAACAGAATAAAACAAGGATTCATGAAATGAAAATGAAAGAGAAGAAAGAACGTTGTTAGTTGAGGAGAAGCGGATTTTTGGTGGGGCAACACCCATGAAGACACTTCAATTTAAAACCATTGTTGTCATTAAAATACTTTTCAGACTTAAACAAAATGTAGGGCCCCTGTGCAGTCTGCTTTCTTGTGAACTGGGTGAAAGTTTCTTACTGCCCATTCATTGATTCATTGTTACAAGGTAGCAGGCTAGGCCTGAAGATCAAACAACTGTCTTTGGTCCTGACTTTGACCAGGTGTTTTCACAAAAAAGGTGTCACAGGTAAATCTGATCTGGGATCAGTGTGGATGTGCGAGTGAGTTACCTGTGGAACACCAATCCTGCGACACGCCTCCAGGAAGTTCTCAACGTTTCGTCGACATTTTGCCATGGTGAGTTTAGGCTGCAGGACAGAGACGCAACATATAATAATAATAATAATAATAACGATAATAATACCAATAACAACAACTATAATCTGTACTCACCACAGCAGGGGAGGGGACATGGATGCTGGGGACAGACCGAGGTCTTACGTGATTGGCCAGGTGACAGAGCACCACCCCGTCTGTCAGAGCTGCTCCCAGGTCGCTAGGCAATGACACCTTCAGACGAGCCTCGATATTCTGGATGGATAGAGACATTGCTGTTTATTTTTATTAATAGTACTACTATGCATGTGTACATTACTCTGCATTGCTCAGCTCAGTTTAATCTAAACTATTGTAATGCTATTGTAATACTGATGTTTAAATGCCACTACATATTAAAGGATCCTTCTATGATTATATCCTCAATATTTCTAAAAACAGTTTCAGTTTAAATTCTGTGTGGACTGTGAAGGTGTGTTCCCACCAAATGCGTTTGACCCCGGGGAACTGACCTCCATGTAGCCACTGACAATGTTCAATCAATCGTGGCTAAAATAACCACTATTGCTGCATTTTGGCATATTCATGCCATTCATGGCCTCGGCGCAATTTCATGCCTATTTGTGTCTTTGCATGGACTTTGTATGCAATAGCACAATGCGAAAATGTCACTTTGCCTTCAGTGTGAACACACTTTCCCATGTGAACAAGGCGGACCTAACAACACTCTGAATGTGACGTGAGGTTCTGTTCTCCACACAGAACCCCTATAGAGGACCATACAGACCAGCAGCTGTTATCAGGTGTGAGACATGTTGATACGAACCTTCCTTAGCTGCTCTACCAGCTCCGCATCTTCTCCAATCAGAGGAGGAGCAGCAGGAAGCTCCTCTTGGGTCTGAACAGCAGCAGCATCACCTGGACAACACAGAGGACACTCATATTATCAAAGCTTTGCTCAAAAAGCAGGAAACTCTTCCTACTCTTTGGTTGAAGATTCTATATAGGGTCATTCCATGTCAACTCAGCCACCAAACAAAGGAATCTGAAGTTTCATGTCAATATCTAAAACGGGTTGCCCGTGGCGTCCATTTGAATTTCAAGTGCCACACCCCTTTTTCATTTGTTGGCATTTTTGATAGTGATTGAATAGTGATAGAAGGCTGAAAATTGCTGTGTTAGTTCATTGTAGTTTGTACTAGCACCACGATAAATGATCATATTTGTTCTAAACAAGATTATTTGTTATATTTGGGAGCTTTGCTCTTGCCAAAATGAATTTGAAGGGTATGGTACCACTGGTGGGAGTTTTATGGGGGTCCGAAAACCCTTTCGGGCAGAGGTGACTCTTTTGGAACCCCATATTTGGACCCCCAAATGACCATGTGGGCACTTGATGATCCTAATGGGATTAATACCAGATAAGGATACATATTTGTTCTTTCTTTTAATGAAATAAAACCCTTGACTATGAAGCTCCATCATATGAATTTTATTCTTCATAATACACCATTTTTGAAATTTTTTCCAGAAGTCTGGCGTGTAGATCAGGGAGAATTTAGTGATGATAAAGAATGAAAATAGTGGAAATAACTTAGTATTATGCTCAGTGATGGCAAACAATTAAATATCAATATCAATATATAATATATAATATAAAGATTGCTGGCCATTAGTTTCCTGAAATCACAAATTAACCCTTATCCCTGATGAAAGAGACAAGCAGCACGAGCAAGTCTGCAGGCCACTGATGCAAACCATATTCTGACACCAATGGAGATGTTTCAATGAGCAAAAGAAAACATTAAGAACATTACATTCTTCTTTGTTCATGTAAAATATATTAAAAAACAAGGTGAAACGTACAAATTGGAGAGATGTTACGCCTCGGCCAAAAGGATCAGTGGAACACGATCGCATCATTGCTTTATACCAATTTCCAAAAAATAAGATACAGATGAAAAGAATATCACAGGATACAATATTCACAGAAGTTGATGCAGGACAACAATCGGATTCAGAACACTTGGATACAGAACACCTGGAGGCAGAACACTCGCAGTCAGATCAGCCACAAAACTCAATTTTCCAGCCAGGAAAATACATTGGCTGTATCTATGATGATGACTGGTTCATTGGCAACATTGTTGAACCTTCAGATGAACATGGTGCCATTTTTGTGAAATTCATGAAGTGTGTCAACAACATCCTCACATGGCCATCGGACCAAAGAAAGATCCCCTGTTGGGTGCCATTCCAACATATCATTTGTTGCCAGACATCTATGGACGCAGTGCTCACCAATACAAACTTGACCAATTTAATTAAATTGTATTATTGTCCACAAATACCATGACAAAATTATGTCACTGCTTCCACAATTTCTTGGATAATAGATAATGTCTTTAACTATTATCCAAGAAATTGTGGAAGCAGTGACACAATTTTGTCATCGTCCTTTGGTCAAGTTTTTATTGGTGAGCACTGAGTCCATAGATGTCTGGCACACGGACACAACAAATTATATTTTTATAAATGCTTGTATTATCAGGTTGACAAGTGTTGACAAGTGTTGACCTGATAATACAAGCATTTATAAAAATATGTTGACCTGATAATACAAGCATTAATACAAATTCAGCGAAACTTTTTCATACTCTCGCGTGAAACTTGCATGACGGAAACAGCTGGGTACACACGGAAGTTGTGCAGCAGGGCATATATAAATTTTTATTATGGACTCAGATGGTCCACTCACATCCAACATACACACACACATATGACACATTAAAATACAGACATAGAAGCTATCAGGCAAGTGTTCTTTTAAATAAACTCGTGGTGTACTTACACACTTTCAAATGCCTCATTTTGTGAGTAGAGACCCTATGTGTACTACTGCAGAAGTTTGGTAACATTCCATGCATTATTAGTGGGGTCATTTATGAGATATACACACTGTACCATTTGCGCAAGTACTAAGCCATTCGGCTGATAGCCCTATCTTAACCAATGTTGACCATCGCTAAAAATACTTCTGAGGGGGTATTTGGCTGGATGTCATGGTGGAAATGAACTAGGGTTTACTCCGAACCATCCCTTTAAATGAGCTTCGGAAATCCGATGAGTTTGAGCCACCAAAACAACAATGAAAGGGGAACCTTTGCTCGTCGTGAATATAATAATTAAGCAAAGTTGCTGTGCGTCATAAACATGTTAATGTGTACAACAGCGGCCTTGTGCGACCAACTATTGGCTTTCTATTTTCTTCGGATCTACGTTATGAGCTTGTTAATTATTCCAGTGGCACGTCACCCACGTTGCATGTCTTAAAAACGCTCGCTCCGTTCCTCCTGTGTTGTGGCTGTGACTGCTTCGTTGCCGTCTCAGAGGCTTAACGATTCTGTCACACCTTCGCTAGCGTTTACAATGCGGAAAAAGGAGTGATACTCCCACAACAAAATGAAGAATTTAGCACCTTCAACTATGAGGGGCCGTCAGGGACATAATTCAGAATGACCTCTCACACACACATGTGAAATGCTCTAATATACACTACTGAAACACTCTCACATAAACAACTGAAAAAGTATTTGCTCACACACACTATTGAAACGCTCTCACACACACTACTGAAACGCTTTCATACACACTACTGAAACGCTCTCACAAACACTACTGAAACGCTCTCACACACACTACTGAAACGCTCTCATACATACAAGTAAAACACTCTCACGCACACTACTAAAACACTCTCACACACACTACTAAAACACTCACGCACTACTAAAACACTCTCACACTACTAAAACACTCTCACACACACTACTAAACACTCTCACACACACAATACTAAAACACTCACACACACTACTAAAACGCTCTCATACATACAAGTAAAACACTCTCACGCACACTACTAAAACACTCACGCACACTACTAAAACACTCTCACACACACTACTAAAACACTCACGCACTACTAAAACACTCTCACACACACTACTAAAACACTCACGCACTACTAAAACACTCTCACACACACTACTAAAACACTCACGCACTACTAAAACACTCTCACACATACTACTAAAACACTCATACACACTACTAAAATGCTCTCATACATACAAGTAAAACTCTCACACACACTACTGAAATGCTCTCACACACACTCAGTGTGTATATATATATACTGTATACACAGTATATGTATATATACAGTATGTATACAGTATGTATACAGTATGTATGTATATAAATGTATGTATATATATATATACTGTATATACATATATATATATACATATAAATATACACACATATATATATATATACATACTGTAAATATATATACACACATTATATATATATATATATATATATATATGTAGCTGAAGCGTTGCGCGTGATAACGCGGCGCACACTCTCTCCGGACTGGAGCTGCAGTTGGCAGTGTTATGCTGCTGTGCTGTCCGGGAGGGGAAAAGCGACGCGATGTGACTGTCCAGCGTGTCGCGGCTTGGATTTGCAATGTCAGTTGCTGCTTGACAACGCATTTGACAAGGTTCTGATGGTCTCCGCTGACGCCAGTACAGTGTGAAGTAACGCTGCTGCCACGGTTAGGCTACGTGCAGGCTGTTGGGCAAACATTAGTGTTGCAAACAACGTGGCTGACGATCAACACGTGAATCGCGCTGTTAATTGCGCAATTTTGTTGAACCGAAGACCTTCCGGTTTTACTGAAACACCTTCCGCTTTGACTGAAATGCCTTCCGGTTTAAATGAAAATCCTCTCACACACTATACTGAAATGCTCTTATATAACCAAGTAAAAGCCTCTTACAAATTAAAGTGAAGTAGTGTGTACGAGAGCATTTTAGTAGTGTGTGTGAGAGCGTTTTAGTAGTGTGCGTGAGAGAGATTTACCTGTATGTATGAGAGCATTTTAGTAGTGTGTGTGAGAGAGTTTTACTTGTATGTATGAGAGCATTTTAATAGTGTGTGTGAGAGCGTTTCAGTAGTGTGTGTGAGAGCGTTTCAGTAGTGTGTGTGAGCAACTACTTTTTCAGTTGTTTATGTGAGAGTGTTTCAGTAGTGTATAATTAATTCTGTAATTCTGAATTATGTCCCTGACGGCCCCTCATATTCAACTCTCCAGCCTTCACTGTTTGGCTGTACTTGAACATGTCACCTGCTTATAACAGCTCACCTTTCCTCTTCTCTTCTTTCTGACCGAGACGAAATAGGAAGCTCTCCGGTCTTAGACTGGCTGTCCGACAGGAAGTCACTGAGCCGGGGTATGAAGGTGACTGATTGGCTGGAAGAAAAATTAATCAATCAAAATTCAGGCAGTAAAAAGTGACAGAATGTTAAACAGCATTTATTCATTTATGTGGCGTCTTACCTGTTGGAGACAGAGTAGCTCTGTCTTCTCCCTGCAGAGACATAACACAGTTGACATTTACACATTGAGACATCAGACATGTTTGAGTCAAAATAAACTAGTTAAAAATGTAATCCTTGAAATAAGGACAGACAGCAGCAACATGCAGGTGTCAGTACCTGCAGCAGACAGGAGGTGGAGCTATCAGAAGGGTGAGAATGACAGCCATCTACAAACTGACAGACAAGGAGACGGACAGAATGACAGGAAAAAGACAAAATAGAAAGTGGCAGAAATGAAAAGATGAAGGTGTAAATAAAAAACAGAAAACTTAGCTCGGATGTCATGTCCCTGTTGTCTTTCTGCTCTTTAAACTGACCTTCGCCATCACACACACATACAGTAAGACTGTAGAGTGTTTGAATTACCTCGACAATGTGAAGAAATGTTTGAAATAAGGCTAATTAGGCACGTTTCCATCAACTGGTTTGGAGCAAATAGACAGAAGTTTATAGGCTACGCTTTAAACAGCGTAGAATAAGTAGAGGCCTATGCAACCATCTACAAGAGAGACATCTAGAGGACTTTTGCTTCATGTCGGTTAACCTGGAGACAAAAATGATATCAATATCTACAGTTCAGATCAGTCATGTGACTTAAATGCTCAATACATCAGAATTTATTTCACAAAGGTGTTTCCATAAACTGTAGAGCGTAAAACAAGTTTGACTGAATGTACTTTGATACTTCAAAAAGAAGATGGCTTGTGTGATCTCAGATCAGGTTATATATACTACATTCACTCATCAGAGAGACAAGAAGACAACAGTGGACACATTTAACTACACAAACCTGTCTGTATGGACCAGCTTGTCTCTTTATAGTATTATTGTCAGAGTCTGTCTCAAACACCAGCACACAAAGACAGACAGACAGAGACAGACAAAGACCGACAGACAGAGACAGGGAGAGAGACAGATAGGTAGACAGAGACAAACACAGGCAGAGACAGACATACAAAAGGCAGGCAGGCAGACAGACAGAGAGACACAGTTGGGGACAGAGGTAAAATGAGGGACAAACTAAAGAGAAAGTGAGGAAAATATGGATAGAAATACAAATATAAAAGAAGAAAATGTAGAAAGTTGATAACAGGAAGAATCAAACAAATGGAAGGTTGATAGAAGGAAAAAGAAGCAGAGAAATTAACTGTTATCTTCGATATCAAAATTAGATTGCAATGCATTTATTCTCATTTCATTGTTTCCAGCTCTCATTTGAATAAAATAGAAATAACTTAGGATATTATTGTCCTGTGTGTATTATTATTATCGTGTGTGTATTATGATGATTATTATCTTGTGTGTATTATTATTATCATTATTATTATCCTATCAATATCAAGATAATTAACATTGTATAAACAAGAGGTAGGATTGGGGACGGGAAGTTATTGCAAGCTACTGTATATGTGTTGATTGTATGTGTGTATATTAGGGATACAACCAGTGACGGCGCGGGGGGGGGGGGGGGGCAAGCAGGGTCTCCTCCTGTCAAAGGCTGTGTCCCCCCTTTTGCCCCCCCTCCCCTCAAAATATTTATGGATTAAAAACTATAACAAATATAGAACAAATTAAGACACTGAGACATTAACAATCAATCATCTGAAGAAATATTGTTTATAACGTTCCTATGGTGATTGTTTTTTTTTTTCCCCTGTGTCGTGCGATTTGATTGGCTGGTTTGCACGCAGACGGCAGGCTGAATTTGACGTTCACGTTAGCGGTGGTTGATGCATAGCGGCTAGTTAGCGATTGTGTCAACAGAGCGAAATGGACCGATTTGTGATAGCCAAAAAGCGAATAAGAGTGGACGATGGTGGTGGTGATTTACGGACGCAGGACAGAGTGATGACGGACTTGGAGGATGAGGATGAAAGCGAGGATGACGAAGGGGCAGTAGTAGGTGAGGAGAACAGAGAAAGGAGGAGGAGGGGAGAGGAGAAGAGAGTTTAGTAACATGCATTCGACAATATGTAGTGTATCAGCACGGCCACAGGAACAGTACATCTATTATAGTATTATTTGTTGGTGTCAGAATTCACTAGCACCTCCTATAAACATAAAGCACCCCCTCATTGCCCCCCCAATAATAATTTTCTGGTGCCGCCGCTGGATGCAACGGTTCTCAATATAATATTGAACCATACAGTATCCTATGCATGGTTCAATGCGCACTTTTGATTTTCGGTTTTGCAATAAAATGTCATGTTTCCATGCTTTGTATTTCTCTCTGAATTGGTGGAGCTTAAGAGGAGCACTTGAACGCAGCATGTGTTCATGCACTGCAGATAGGGAAACGCCTCCTTGCCGAGTAAACACTTCCACAACACTTCAACATGGCGAGCGGAGCGGAGAAGCAGGAGTTTGAAGAAGTACCGTCTTCTTACAAATCTGTGGTGTGGGGACATTTTGGTTTCGGCGTTGAATACAGTGACGATGGAACAAAAAAATTCAACAGAACAATCTGTCTGCAAGCATTGCTTCACACGTGCCGCTTATGCAAACAGTAACACTTATGAGCGCACATTTGCGGTGCCACCACCCCGCAGGATGGCTGAGCAGGTACTGCTAGTTAAGAAAGAGTTGTCCCTTCCTGATGCTTTTCAACAATCCTACTCAACCAGTTCTGAAAAGCACAAGAAAAGTGCAGTTGGAAGGTTTGTTGTAAAAGATTTGCAACCGTTTTCAGTAGTTGGAGATGCGGGCTTTCGCCAGTTAATCAAGATGCTTGTTCCGCGCTACAATGTGCCATCACGCATATTTCTCAGTACTAGTGTATTTCCCGAACTCTACATAATAACACAGAAAGGCATCGAAGTTGAACTGGCAAAAGCACAGAGCCTGGCACTGACGACCAGTCAAAGATCTAAGACCTTTTCTGTACACAAAAAGCCCATTTCTCTCAAATTTTGTTTACAAATTTGTTTCAATCAGTGTTAGTGAGCATTTGTCCTCTGCTGAGATAATCCATCCACCTGACAGGTTTGGCAGATCAAGATGCTGATTAGCTGGTGATCCCCCTTTTCCTCACACAGTGCAATACATCTCCTTCGCATGGGGTTGACAAGTTGTTGATTGTGGACTGTTTGTCCACTCCTGTTCAATGGCTGTGCCAAGTTGCTGGATATTAGCAGGAAGTGGAAGACGCTGTCATATAGGCCAATCCAGAGCATCCCAAACATGCTCAATATGTGGTTGTGAGACCAGTTGGACATACAGCAGTCATTTCTCAGAAAACGACTTTGGAGACTGCTTATGGTAAAACAATGAACATTCACTGCTACATTCACAGCTGTAATGCAGTCACAAACTCTCTCTGTCTCCACCAGACACTCGCTAACGTTATGTCATAGTGGCTGTAGTACATCGGTGAAACCCTGAATGATTCTATCAGCAAACAAAGACACCTTCACAGCTAAAAAAAACTGATGTGGTGGAGACTCTCTGTTAAGCTCCATAGTACTGCAGCTGTTGATTAATGGTGATTTAACATTTTTGTCAGGTTTAAGACAATGATACTGGCATACAAGGCTGTCAACGGAACTGCCCCTACCTACCTCCAAGCCTTAGTCAGACCCCACGCCCCAGCTGGACGGCTGGTACCGCCATAGCTAAGAGCAAGCAAAGGTCACAACTCTTCTCTGTTTTGGCACCGCGTTGGTGCAACGAGCTCCCTGCTGATGTCAGGACTGCAGAGTTGCTCACCGGCTTCCGCAAGAGACTCAAGACTCACTTGTTCAGAATTCACCTGGACTCTGCAAAGTCTCCCTCCTTTACCCCCCCGACTCTCCCTACTATATATATATATATACAGTGGTGTGAAAAAGTATTTGCCCCCTTCCTGCTTTCTTCTTTTTTTGCACGTTTGTCACACTTAAATGTTTCAGATCATCAAACAAATTTTAATATAAGGCCAGGAAAACACAACTAAACACAAAATGCAGTTTTTAAATGAAGTTTTCTTTTATTAAGGGGGGAAAAAATCCAAATGTACATTGCCCTATGTGAAAAAGTATTTGCCCCCTAAACCTAATAACTGGTTTAGCGTTTGCGATAACTTGTAATGAGTCTTTGACAGCGCTGTGGAGGAATTTTGGCCCACTCCTCTTTGCACAGTCATTGTAATTCAACCTTATTGGAGGGTTTTCGAGCATGGACCGCCTTTTTGAGGTCATGCCACAGCATCTCAATAGGATTCAGGTCAGGACCAGGGGCGGGGTTAGGGGGTGGCTACTTGGGCTCAAGCCCCGGATGTTTTTGCCAAAGCCCCGAATGTTTAAAGTAACCTGCGTTCATAGCCTGCCCTGCCGAGAAGAAGTGTGTCCTCCCTGATTCTGTTTCCTGTGTTGATTCCGAGTCCGCGATCTGTCAGATGGACGTAGAAGATAATGGATATTAGGACATTTTTCTCAGCGGCGGCGCAACGACCCACCAGCAATGCCAACGCCGGAACAGATGTTTCAGGTCTGTGAATTTTTAGATTAACACTTGGTGTGTGACACTTTACTGATAAAAGATACTGCTATGACTATGTTAGCATAACTGTTAGCACACGCAATTAAAGTGAATACAACAACATAAACGCTACATGATAAAAATCTAAATTGAAGGGTAAAGTGGATAAAATATAACCACATGAGTCACTGACTGTGTGTGTGTGTGTGTGTGCGCGTGCGTGCGTGTGTGTGTGTGTGTATTTTGCCATTCAGATCAGCTGCCATCCACTTCAGCTGCATCAGCATCAGCCAGTCCTCCAGATGCTGTTTCAGGTTTGTAAAATAAATAATGTTCTTCTATGTATTTCTATTTTAATGGTTCTAGACTAGTGCTGCTCTCTATGAAAAGTGAAAACCATTTCAAAAAATTAGTGGTGAGTTAGAGGTTAGCTAAATTTGTCCCTTTCACTGTAATTTGACATGTGAAAGGGATTTTTGTTTTGTTTTACGCAGATAAGTCAGCTACATGCAGGGATGAGCAGCAAGGGACAGCACAGCAACAAGAGAGAGCAGGTGTACTGCCTCCTATTGATTTAGGGACAAAAGAAAGTGGCCCAAAGCAGGTGCCCCTCTCCCAGTACCCGTTCAGCCAATTTGGTATCCAGCAGAGGGCATTTAACAAGAGCTGGTTTGAGGAATTTTGTTGGCTGGAGTACTCTGTCTCCAGAGACTCTGCATTTTGTTTCCCTTGTCATCAATTTGGAAGGCAGCATGTCCGTACCAACAAGGATGCTCTAATCCGAAGCTCTGGATTTTCTAACTGGAAAAGAGCTCTGAATTCATTCCGTGAACACGAGAAATCTGAGCTCCACAAGATGAGTATGGGCTGCTGGCAGAGTTATAAGGACACACAAACCTACGGGGGGATGTGGTCGAGCAGCTCCATACTGCAAATGCAGAGGATATATTAGACAGACGCTGCTACCTCCAGCGCATTGTAGCTGTCACTACTTTTCTGGGAAAACAAGGCATCGCATTCCGTGGCCATAATGAACAAGAAGACAGCCGTAACTCAGGCAATTTCCTCGAATGCATGAAGCTTCTTACACAATTCGACCCATTTCTGCAAAAATATGTACCACAAAAAAATACTACATACCTTTCACATTCATCACAAAATGAAATGATATCCAGCATTGCACAAGAAATAACTATACATGTCACCAAGCAAGTTACATCCTCCAAAATGTATTCTGTGATGGCAGATGAAGCCCGAGATGGCCACACACAGCAGCTGGGAGTATGTGTCCGTTTTGTCACTGAAGAGGGTACCCCAAGGGAGGCTTTTCTTGGTCTATACAAGCTGGACAAGTTTGATGCAAAATCCATTGCAGATGGTATAGAGGCGGTGCTTCATTCCCACAACTTAGAGGGCCTCATGTGCGTTGCTCAAACGTACGATGGAGCAGCAGTAATGAGTGGAGCAGTGGGAGGGGTCCAGGCCCGCTTCAGAGAGCGACACCCAGAAGCAGTTTATGTGCACTGTTATGCACATGAGCTGAACCTGGTTCTGTCCCACTCATGTAGAGCCATACCAGAAGCTGCAGCATGCAAAACGACATCCAGCTCCCTGCTGGTTCCCGGCACAAACAGAAACGGCTGGATGATTTTGTGGTGGAGTCAGCCTGTGGGGCAACTTCTAATCCGACCACCTCAGGTGATTTCAAGCATCATCTTTTTTATCCATGTCTTGACAGGATGTTGCAGGAGCTTAATCACCGTTTTTCAGATGTAGGGGAAGAGCTCATGTCAGGCATTCAAGCCTGCAACCCAACTTCTCCGACCTTTCTCTCTAAAGATGCCCTCCAAAACCTTGCTACCCATTACAAGATCCCACTGAAATCAGAGGAGCTTATGGTAGCTACAAATTTCATCAAGAGGAAGCTTGAGAAGGAGAAAGGGAAACAAGTCTGTGAAAGAGAAAGACCCTGACATAGCCACTGTGTTCCACATGCTTGATGAGGACGTTTCCAACCCTGAAAGCTGTCCTCCAAGTGGCTCTGACAATTCCTGTAAGCAGCTGTAGCTGTGAACGGTCCTTCAGTGCATTACGTCGTTTGCACACATGGCTAAGGAGCACTATGGGCCAAGACAGGCTTAATGACCTTGCTATCATATCCATCGAAAAGGACAACCTGGATGCCATAACCCCAGACAATGTTATTGACAGATTTGCCCAATTGAAACCACGTCGGCACAGCCTCATTTTGCCACCACCACCACCACCACAAGAAAAGTAGAAAAAAAGCTTTAGTTGGGACAGAGGGGTTGGGGGGTAGGATAGTGGATAGTGAAGCACAAAGGAGAAAATGACTTATGAACACAAGAAATGAAACTGAGTTTAGAGCAGAGTCATATTGAAGATATCAAACTACTCCTCGTCCTTCTCCTTTTCTTCCATCTCTTGTGTTGAATAGTCATTTTTGCTTCACTGTCCACTCCTTTCCTTTCCAGCATTAGTTTGATATCTTCAGTACAAGACTCTGCTCTAAACTCAGTTTCATCTCTTGTGTTATGTAACACAAGAGATAGACAGATAGACAGAGTCAAACTGAAGATATCAAACAAATGCTGGAAAGGAAAGGAGTGGACAGAGAAGCAAAAATGACTATTCAACACAAGAGATGAAACTGTTTAGAGCAGACAGAGTCATATTGAAGATATCAAACTAATGCTGGAAAGGAAAGGAGTGGACAGAGAAGCAAAAAGGAGTTTAGAAGAGAGGAGTGAAGAACAGAGCAAGACAGCAGAGGTGCCAGGCAGCATTAATGTAAGATAATAAAACAAACTTCTTGTTTGTTTGTTTTTCAGTTCTGAAGTTTATGAGATGTCAATCAGGACATGCACTGCAAGATTTTAATGTAATGCTTATGATCAGTTTTAACACCTTTTTATCTTTTCTTTTTTCAGCGGATGCAACACACTATTCGTGGATCCTTCAGGACAGCACCTTTGTCTAGATAAAGTATGTATGTAATGTGTTTTCTGAATTAGCAATAAAAAATTAAGTTAAAAAAAGAACTTTGTGCATACATCTTTTCTCCCTCTGGGCTAAGCCTCGGATCTCCCATAATCCTAGATCCGCCCCTGGTCAGGACTTTGACTAGGCCACTCCAAAGTCTTAATTTTGTTCTTCGTTAGCCATTCAGAGGTGGACTTGCTGGTGTGTTTTGGATCATTATCCTGCTGTAGAACCCAAGTTCGCTTCAGCTTGAGGTCGCGAACAAATGGACGGACATTCTCCTTCAGGATTTGTTGGTAGACAGCAGAATTCATGGCTCCATTTATCACAGCAAGTCTTCCAGGCCCTGAAGCAGCAAAACAGCCCCAGACCATCACACTACCACCACCATATTCTACTGTTGGTAGGATGTTCTTTTTCTGAAAAGTGGTGTTACTTTTACGCCAGATGTATTGGGACACACAACTTCCATAAAGTTCAGCTTTTGTCTCGTCAGTCCACAAAGTATTCTCCCAAAAGTGTTGGGGATCATCAAGATGTTTCCTGGCAAACATTAGACGAGCTTTAATATTTTTTTGGCTCAGCAGTGGTTTTCGTCTTGGAACTCTGCCATGTAGGCCATTTTTGCTCAGTGTCTTTCTTATGGTAGAGTCATGAACATTGACCTTAATTGATGCAAGTGAGTCCTGCAGTTCTTTTGATGTTGTTCTGGGGTCTTTTGTGACCTCTTGGATGAGTCGTCGCTGCACTCTTGGCGTCATTTTGGTTGGCCGGCCACTCCTGGGAAGGCTCATCACGGTGTAATGTATTCGCCATTTGTGGATTATGGCTCTCACTGTGGTTCTCTTGAGTCTCAAAGCTTTAGAAATGGCTTTATAACCTTTTCCAGACTGATCGATCTCAATTGCTTTCTTTCTCATTTGTTCCTGAATTTCTTTGGTTTTCACCATGATGTCTTGCTATTGAGAAGCTTCACTTTGTCAGGCAGGTCCTATTTAAGTGAATTCTTGATTGGGAACTGGTGTGGCAGTAATCAGGCCTGGGGGTGGCTAGAGAAATTGAACCTTGAAGTGATAAACCTTAGTTAAGTTGTGTTTTAACTGGAGGGGCAAATACTTTTTCACACAGGGCCATGTAGTTTTGGATTTTTTTCTCCCTTTATAATACAAACCTTCATTTAAAAACTGCATTTTGTGTTTACTTGAGTTATCCTTGACTTATATTAAAATTTGTTTGATGATCTGAAACATTTAAGTGTGACAAACATGCAAAAAAAGAAGAAAGCAGGAAGGGGGCAAATACTTTTTCACACCACTGTATATATATATATATATATATATATAAAATATAAAATATACAATACCAAACAACTAGTGTCTACTAAATATGAATCAATATCAGACAAGTTAGTATAAACAATCCAAAAGTACTGAATCCTGTCTGTTAGAAACACATTAAAATTACAGCACCTGAGACAGACAGGTGGACAAATAGACAGACAGGCAGTTAAACCTGACTGGGTGGGCGGTGTGAAGATTAGATTAAAATCATTCACATTCAGGAATATCAGTGTTTATGATGACATCATCAGACTGTGAAGTGACCTCTGACCTTAAAAGGTTTTTACACAGAAACTTCAAGTACACTGCTCAAATGAAAGGCATACTTCACCGGTGGAATCATGAATCTGTATTGAAAATGGGTCATATCTGTAGTCGAAAATGTAAATGTAAAATAAATTTCAAATTTGGTGCCTTCTTGACCGAGAAAAGCCAGACAGTGACTTTTTGGTGCATGTGGATGGAAGACAACAACTCCCACAATGCACAGCTGCGCAGGCCACTCCCACTGATCTAAATAAAGCCCTGATTATGCTTCCGCGTAGCGATCACGCAACGGCCACGCAACGGCCATGCAGTCGCTTGGAGACCGTGATGGTTCTGCGTTGGGTTTACGTGTCGAAATGCAATTCAATGCCACACCGGTAAAGGGCGCTATGTTTTTTGTAAAGACTGACCGACCGACCGAGACTCTTGACGTATATCGTCGTTAGTAGGGATCAAGGACGAAAATTTTATTTCAGAGGTGGGGGGGACAAGTATTTTTAATAAAACTCTAACTCTTTCAGTTCACTGTGTTTTCTAGTAGTTCTTCTAGTTTTCTATTGTGACTTTTAAGTTTACTGTTCCCTTTTTTGGTTTGACTGGTTGTAAAGCATGTAGAAAAACATTATCACCCAATTCTAATCCAATAGTAATAATAACAACAATAACAATAATACATGTTATTTATCAGATTATTGAGAGCTTGTAAATGATGAGGAGGATCTTGAAGTGGATATGCTGTTTATTGGGAGCCAGTGAAGGTGTTGCAGGATGGGTGTAACGCATTTCTTTGAGTAACTTACACTTTGACTTCTAAAGAAGTCTCTTATGTTTTTTTTTTAGACATCCTGGCTGCGTCTAATTACCAAACACACATACGCACGCGCGCACATACGCACATGGACACCGATTCAAACGTAAATGTAAATGAAACCTCTGATATTACAATCTTTCGAGCTGACGTCAGGCAGAACAAACTCCCCACTTCCAGTAGCGGACTCCTGTAGGACTCCTGACCGCAGACTAGCAGACCGGTGTGCAAGATGGAGTGACAGCGGGGACAGCCAATCACACAAGAAACGGCAGAGCCAATCGAGGAGCTTGTGGGCGGTCTAGACTAAGGGAAACAGGCTTCAGTTTGAGCGGCCGTTTTCCGCTTGGTCCTAGCGCTTGACGCGTCTGTTTACTATAGCGTAACATTGTTTTTGGATGGTAAAAAGTGCAGGGGACTAAAACGGCCTTTTGAAAAAGTGCAGGGGACATGTCCCCTGTGTCCCCCCCCTAAATGACATCCGCCTCGTATTTGTTTACTTTCCGGCTTTAAACGTCCACAATTTTTCAGAACTTGGTGTTTTATTTCTTTGTGCAAAAGCGACAAGGTGCAAACAATAAAACGAGGTGCAAACAATAAAAGTAGCCTTTTAAAAGTTTAAATGGTGGTGTTTATGAGTGGAAACCGGATAGCGGTCTCCAGCGGATGTAGTTAGCGGACCAATCACAGCCAATGCGTTGGTGTTGTGTCGCCTCGACGCGCGTCTAGGATTTTTGGGAGGTGCACGTCAGGCCCTTGCGTTGGACGTAAGGGGGGTCCGCAAGCCCCCTTGCGTTGTATCGACGCGGAAGCATAACTTGGCCTTAAGAACAAACAAGCCTAGGCCCGGATGCCTCTTGTACATACGTCATCATGACGTAATACGACACGTGCATGACTTTACATAGTTTCCAAGAAGCGCTGTCTTAAAGTGATGGTTAGGAGTTAAATGCACGCTTCTATCCTCGGCTACCGGACGCCACTTCCGTGTTTACCCAGCCGATGCCGTCATGCGAGTTTCACGCAAATTTTTGCTGAATTTTTATAAATGCTTATTATTAAGTTTCGACAAGTGTTGACCTGATAATACGCTACGCTGCGGTAGCGTTAGTAGCCGAGGATAGAAGCTATCAGGCAAGTGTTCTTTTAAATAAACTCCTGGTGTACTTACAAACTTTCAAATGCCTCGTTTTGAGAGTACAGACCCTATGTGTACAGCTGCAGAAGTTTGGTAACATTCCATGCATTATTAGTGGGGTAATTTACGAGATATACATAATGTACCTTTTGCAGTAGTACTAAGCCATTCAGCTGATAGACCTATCTTGACCAATGCTGACCATCACTAAAAATGCTTCCGAGGGGGTATTTGGCTGGATGTCATGGTGGAAATGACCTAGGGTACTTTTACTCCGAACCATAACTTTAAAGTCATCAACAAGAGACAATAACACAGAGAAACATGACCACTCAGCCTCTGGATCGGCGCATGTGAGCGCGAGCAAGTGGCCGGCACAAGCAGGGCCAGCAGATTTGGGACAGAGTGCAGAGCGGCATTTTTTCTAAAAGGACCGGTCCAGCTCCACTCACACCCCCGTGTCTGAAGTGAGGTCCCACCACTGGTCTCTAATAGGTCTGTAGTCTTAGTGGGTCCCACCACTGGTCTGTCACAGGTCTGTAGCCTCAGTGGGTCCCACCACTGGTCTGTAACAGGTCTGTAGTCTCAGTGGGTCCCACCACTGATCTGTAACAGGGCTGTAGTCTCAGTGGGTCCCACCACTGGTCTGTAACATGTCTGTAGTCTCAGTGGGTCCCACCACTGGTCTGTAATAGGTCTGTAGTCTCAGTGGGTTCCGCCCCATGAGGAACTAGTGTTGTCGTCTCACCCCCTCTAACCAAAGCAGCCTCCTTTTCAGAAAAGAAATATATCTCCCCTCTCTGGAGAAAAAATGAGGGAATGATGCACGACCATTCAAAAATACTACCGGGTTTCTAACGACACAAAGCTTCATACAAATGGGTGAAGTATTCCTTTAAGGGGACACTTAAATCACACATCAGATCTTGATGATTGCATTATTTAATTTGAAAATCTTTACTGATGGTCATTGTATAATTAGTTGAGATCAGAATGACATAACAGTCAATGGTAACCAAAATCATTAACCCGTTGAGGAATGGATTCAAAATTACACCTAAAATCACAGGCTGATCCAATTTCATCATGGCAACTCATAATGTGACTCAGTAGTGTGTATGGCTCCAGCCTGCCTGCCTGGGCATGCTCTGATGAGTCAGCGGATGGTGTCCTGGGTGATCTCTTCCCAGACCGGATCAGGGCATCAGTGAGCTCATGGACATTCTGTGACAGTCTCTTGGACAGTACTTGGCAGCGTTGGATGCACCTATACATAGCGTCTCATAGGTGCTCAATGGGATTTAGGTCAGGAGAACATGAGGGCCAGTCAATGGCATCAATGCCTTTGTCATCCAGTAACTGCCTACACACTCTTGCCACATGAGGCTGGGCAGACTGATCTCATGAAGTAGCATATGTATGACACCCCAACTCGTATGCCGCTATGGCTATTGGCGTGTTTATCAACGCCGAACCCTAACCCGAACCCTAAAGGGCGTATACATACATGGGGATGTGATGGGTCGTTTCGCTAGAGGGCGCTGACAAACACGCGAATGCGATGGGTCGTTTCGCTCAAAACGTACACATACAGGTGGATAGCTCAAATTGCGTACAGATAACATGCCACAGGCAGTGGCGTGTATTTTTACGAAAAGTCATGATGCCACATTGGGCTGGGCTAGTCCTGCACCAGGAGGAACCCAGGACCTGACAATCGATCTGGGAACTGTTGGCTATGACATGGAGGTCTGTGCGACCCACAGACCAGAGCATGTGAGTGGAGCGGAGCACAGGCGAGTGGCAAGCACAAGGGTGCATGCGTGCAGGGCGCATGCTCGTGCAGCGACCGGCAGCAAGACAAGTCGTGTCTGTGTCCAACGTATGTGTTTTTCTGTTGGGGAGTGTGGTGTGGAAGAAGTGTGATGCTGATGGTGATCTGATGGTGATCTGCAGTGTGGAACCATCAACGTGAAAGTTGGTAATCCTCTCGTGTGTGCATGAGAGATGATGGAACCTGCAGTGGTGATTCTACTGTGGATAGCGTTCTACCTCGCCCAGGGTCTCCAATCCCCGATCGACAATCGCGGATCCAGTACAGCAGGGAGTTTCTTCTCCAGTGGAATAATCTACTGCCTGCTGACCCTCCCTTGGATCTCATTCTACCTCGTGTAGATGATTTGGTGGATGTAAAAAAGTCTCATGAAAACTCAAACAGTGCTCTGCCCCCCAAGAGGGGCGGGGCCCGCCAGAGATTACGCAACCAATCCCTCTCCCACATCCCGCTGCCGTCTATGATTCTTGCTAATGCACAATCACTCAGAAATAAAACGGATGAATTGCAAGCCCTAGTCAGGTATCAACACGACTTCAGAGATACCTGTCTATTGGCCATCACAGAGTCATGGCTTACGGTACAGTGAAAGGAGCATACAAGTCCCTGCCTCTCCCCCCTCTCGGTGGGGCTGACCACAATTGTGTGCAACTCATCCCAACATATCAAACAGCTCTGAGGAAAGGCAGAGTCCTCACCAAGCAGGTTAAGAGGTGGACTGATGATGCTGTGATGAGGTTACAGGAATGCTTCGAGCGCACTGACTGGGACATTTTCAAAGAGACTTCCATGGACATCGATGAGCTGACTGATGTCATTGGCAGTTACGTGACTTTTTGTGAGGGCAATGTACAAAGACTCTTAAGGTTTTTCCCAACAACAAACCGGGTTTCAAAAACACTGAAAACTCTATTGAGTAAAAAGAAAAGGGCATTCAGAGAAGGCAATCTCTCTGAGCTGAATATACTGAAAAGAGAGATAAAATGTGAAATCAGGAGAGCAAAATTGAACTACAAAGAGAGGCTAGAGAGAGAAGTTAGTCAAAACAAGCTGGGCTCTGCTTGGGACGGCCTAAAGACTATCTATCGCAATAAAAAGGTGCAATTCCAGAATATCTTTTCATGACATGATCAGATAAACACCTTGCACAGGATCTTAATAAGTTTTGAGATTTGATACCCTGGATTTTAGCAATGACATTTTAAAACTGAGGAACGAACTACAGTGCTCTGGATCCCTCCCTTCGATCCACACTCAGTGGTGAAGTCTTTTAAAAAGACTAATGTCAGGAAGAGCCCTGGTCCTGATAATATTTGTGGCCGTCTGCTTCATACCTGTGCTGATCAGTTAGGCCCCATCTACTTTTATATATTTCAAATTTCAATAAACCAGCAGAAGGTGCCAGAGAGCTGGAAAAATAGTACAATCATCCCAGTGCCCAAAAATAAACATCCCAAATAACTAAATGACTTCAGGCCGGTTGGCTTGACCTCTTTGGTGATGAAGTCCTTTGAGAGACTCATGAAGAGAGCACTTCTCCCTCACTTAGAGCCACTGCTTGACCCATTGCAATTTGCTTACAGAGCTGGTCGTGGGGTGGAGGATGCCACTGCCACTTTTAAATCTTGTTTTTAAACATCTTGAGGGGAGCAAAACACATGCCAGACTCTTATCTGTGGATTTTTCTTCAGCTTTTAATACCATTCAGCCCCACATTTTAATCAATAAGCTTATTAATGATTTTAGTTTGGATTTTAATGTTGTGGGCTGGATCCTTGACTTTTTAACCAATAGAACACAGAGAGTCAGGGTAAATGGGCACATGTCAGATGTTTTAACTTCATCCACAGGCTCCCCCCAGGGATGTGTCCTCTCACCACTCCTTTACATACTGTACACTAATGATTGCCGGAGTGAGTATGAGAACAGATACATTCTGAAATTTGCGGACGACTCTGTTATTTTAAGTCTTCTACATGGCACTGAAAATAATCATGGTCCTGTTGTGGACGAATTTGTACAGTGGTGTGATAAATCTTTCCTGAAGTTGAATGTTGCTAAAACAAAGGACATGAGCATCGACTTCAGGCGGCAGCCCACACCCTCCCAGGCTATCATCAAGGGTCAAGTGATAGAGTCTGTGGAGAGGTGTGAAGTACTTGGGGTCTATCATTGACAAAAAGCTGAATTTTAATGACAACACTGACATGCTATGTAAAAAGGGGCAGCAGTACTTGTTTTGTTTGAGGAAGCTGTCATTCTTTCATGTGGACAGGTCTCTCATGACCTTGTTTTATAAATCTTGTGTGGAGTCTGTACTTACTTTTTCTATAATGTGATGGTATGGGAACCTCAATGTTAAATCCAAAAATGCACTCATGAAAATAGTCAAGATGAGTGGCAAGATTCTGGGAGTTCAGCAGAGCACACTCTCTGACCTGTTCACCAGACAGATAGAGAGGAAGGCCAGAAGCATCTTGTCAGATGCCACCAACCCCTTGTTCAGTTGGACAGAGCGCAAAGGGCGTTTTTAAAAAGGACAGCGGGTCGCCCTATGTACCACTCAAATTTTGCTTATCGCTCACACCACAAGTCTGAAACATGCACAAGCAAGGCCCTGAATCCATCTGTGTCTTGCAGACCCATCAACAGTGAAATACATGCAGATAGATTGGAGTGTCACACATGTCACATTTGCTCAGTGTGGACCTGCTCTCATCTGTGAAGAGAACGTGGCGCCAATGGCGGACCTGCTAATTCTGGTGTTCTCTGGCAAATGTCAATCAAGCTGCACGGTGCTGGGCTGTGAGACTAGGTGCCATTAGAAAACATTGGGCCCTCATGTCACCCTCATGGAGACTGTTTGACAGTTTGGTCAGAAACATGCACACCAGTAGCCTGCTGCAGGTCATTTTGTAGGACTCTGGCAGTGTTCCTCCTTTTCCTCCTCCCCGAAGGCGCAGATATCGGTCCTGCTGCTGGGTTGATGCCCTCATGTCCTCCCACATATGGATGTTCCATCCTAGAGGAGTTGGACTACCTGTACAACCTGATTAGGCTGCAGGTAGCACCACATGCTACAAGTAGTTACAAGGACACTAGAAGAACTCAAAACTCATTCAGGAAGGATAAGGAGAGAGCAACTGTCTGTGGCCACCATGTGCAAAATTATTCCCATTTTGGGGATCTTCTTGCTTTTGCCTCTCTATTGCCACTTAATGGACTGATATAAGTTAATTTCAAACGACTTGGTGTTTTGCTGTGATAATAAAGTGTTCCCTATATTTTTTTGAGCAGTGTATTCATTGGTAATTAGTTTTGTGGTAATCACTCAAACTTGGAGTTTGTTGGAGAAAACATCTTTGGAGAAAAGTTGGAGAAAACATCTTTGCTTGTATCTTTATACTTCTTCTACTACACCTTTGTATCTTTATACTATCAGTCTGTACCTTTGTACTGCTTCCACTACCCTCTGTAACTTTATACTGCTGCTACTTCCAGTTTCTAGCTTTATACTAACTACTCTACTACCCATACATACCTTTTTATTGCTTTTACTACTACCCTGCTTAACTTTATACTACTTCTACTTTCCGTCTGTACTAGTAAACTATTGCTACTGCCCATCTATTCATTGAAACTACTTTACTGTATGTGAAGCTAAACTGGGAGTTGCTTTAAAAGCTTTCCAAAGTATTTTGTTGTGAAACAGCAACAGTAAATGCAAGGTTCAGTTTCCTATGATGATGATTATTCATTAATCTTAATGGTTCAGTTGTTAGTAGGTTTCTGGGGGCATGGCCAAACTCTTACCATGAAGAGGGCGGAGTCATCTGTGTGGGTGGAGCGTCTGGAGGGGTAGAAATTCTGAACACACACACACACACACACACACACACACAGAGAAATACATGAGGGAACAGGTGTGGAGGAATTGGGCCAACATAAGGAGGAGGTGGAGCCAATCTGAATCTGACAGGTGAGCGTTTTTTTAAACCAAAATTGAAAACATCACAGATATGATAAACATGTGAGAATAATTATCAGGGCCCGAGCACAGACAACGTTGGGCCAGCGAAGGCCTTATTGAAACAGTCTCGTTGTTTCGTATTATTATTTAACGGAAAGAAGCGCCTTTTTGGAAGCCTTATTATATTTAGAAGTTCGCCAAAATTGGTTTTCGCATGGGAACTGGTGAAAAAATAGAGAACACGCCTGCACACAAATATTGACACACGGTCAGAGCGCCACCCACTGGTCGCATACAGTATGCCTTTTTCCACAATCAGCGTCTGATTTTCATGTAAAATTCATGGTACGTTGAACACCTCGTACTGAGACATGACGAGAGATGAGGGAGCATTGCTTGGAGCCACCTAGTGGACACAGGAAGCAATCTTTGACTCGGTCGCACCGTGTCCCTAACAGGTGAGGATTCAGATACGTGTTGACAGGCATCGAGCGATGGGTCCATTCATCATGGCCGCAGTTTTAATTATTTTTGTTATAGACTCCAGGACTATCATTCACATTGACTCAGAATATCCATCAATCAGGAAGAACATTGAACATGAGGTGAAGTAACAGAACCAGTATTTACTCTAACCATTTACAGTAAACCAAAGACAGTGATGGATTTCTTTATGAGCTGCTGAGTGAGTGATGCTGATCCAAGATCTCCATGTTTAACACCCTCCAAAACCAAATTCTTTGTTTTTCCACATTATCATTAGTTAAAATATTTCAAGGTGATCATGAACATGAATAAAGCATGTGCAAAGATCAGAGACTGTCTCTGATAATAATAATCACTGTAATGTACAGTGTACTCACATGGATTTATAGAAAACATGCTGCATCAATTTGAACTAATCAGTAGAAAAGTGGTTTGTTCATTTGTTTCATAAATGTATAATTTATTCAAAAACATTGTGGGTTTTTCAAGTGAATTTATTGGTTTGCTATTTATAATTAGCAATTGGTCTCAGTTATATGAACATGGAATATTCTAGAATTGAAGGAGCTGGGGTGGCCGGTGTCACAGCGGTTAGGGCAGCCGCCCCATGTACAGAGGCTCAACGTCCTTGACGCGGTGATCCTGGGATCGACTCCCGGCCTGGCGATCAGTTTCCCGCATGTCTTCTCCCTCTATCTCCCTGTTTCCACGCTGTCTCTATAAAATAATAATAAAAGGCTTGAACGGCGCTCTAGCCAAAAAAATAATCTTAGAATTAACGGAGCTGCCGGACAAGATGACTTGACCCATAGTATCAAGATTTGGCTTTTGACCCCTCATAGTTAACCTAGCGTTTTTGTTGTTCATTGGAATGCAAATACTGGCTGCAGACTTGTTAGCTAGGCTTACATCCTGTAATGTTATCATTAACGTGGGTTCAATGACAAGCATCTGAGAGGATATCTACCTGTGCGTGCTTACGTTTCTACTGTGTGCATTCGGCTTTATTTTCATCACAGTTCTATGTAACATTAGCAGAATTCTTGTTTTATTAAGACCCTCGTCCCAAAAGTATTATCAATCTTCCTGATGTCATTGTTTCCTGGGGGCTGAACTATGAATCCAATTCAACTTACCAATGATATCTTTAGGTTATCTGTCTTAACCAACATTAACAGCTGTGATCATACTAAACGGTCCTACGACGGTGCTTATCAAATCAGCTGATCAACTGAGGTTTATCAGTGGGCTGTGAGTGTGTTCACATATAAGGGGCGGAGATTGCAGCATATGACCAATGACAAACATGTACAAGTCTGCTGTCATCAGAAGCAGATTTTATTAATGAAGAGCAATTATATTAGATAGCTATGAAGACGTTAAACACATAATCAGATTTAAAGCAACACAGTTGCCATTCCAAATGCAGGAAGGACAGCTGGTAATAAAACACTGACTGTGTGAGTATGTAAATTAATAGACTGATTATATGACTGACCATCTAGGTCAGCGGTTCCCAAACTTTGCCATGCCGAGGACCCCCATATTGCATCTGGCGGGTACCCCATTTAGCGATCTCGAACTGGCATCGCAATCAAATTTATGTAAATTTTGGTGATAAGCCATGAACATTTTTACTCAATGTGGATAGCGCTAATAGCCTATAAACAGCCAAAAATTCACGCGACCGCAGCCAGTCAGTTTTTGGCTTGTGCATCAAAGTAAATGGCCATTTCCTACCACAAAGCAATATTTGAGTTAATGGCGGTAAGGAGGACTAGGAGCCACAGCAATAAACCAGGGGAATCAGGAAAAATGAGTGGAACCAGTGAGGAGGACGACAGCGAAAGTACGTCCATTAAATGGTTTGATTACCTAAAAAGCTATAATTAGAAATTAAGGCTGTCTGCAAATTATGTAATCTGCCTGTGTCAACCAAGTCAGGAAACAACACAAATTTTTTAACTCAACTGAAAAGGGACCATCACACTGACTACACCGAAAGCATGGCAATGAGGGCAAATGTACGTCCCTCCACGAGTGTTAGCAGTGCAAGCTGGGCAACACCAAAACAACAGCCCAACAACAGCCCAACAACAACTTCTTTTTTCGGCCATGACCCCAAACGGAATGCCATCCAAAAGATGCAAGAGATAAGTAGTGCAGTTTCGTACTGCACAGCAAAAGAAATCTGGTCCAGCTGCACATCTGAGCCATTAGCCTCACCACAGTTTTGGCAGATTTCAGGTTTTTGACATTAGTAAAGTTACAAGGCAAGCCAACTTGTATTGTTTTTCATAAGGCAGATGTTTGCAAAGTTAAATGTTTACAGGCTGTAATTCTGCACTAATTACTTAGATTTCTACCTCTACAATATATGCAAAACCAGTACATTTGGGCTGGGTTCAAATAATCGATTTTCTGATTAAAATCGATCTTCATTTGTATTTTCCAATATCGATTAATAAAATCCCAGGATCGATATTTTAATATAGTGTAATTAACGGCACACCGCTTCACCCAACATCTCTCCTCTCTCTCTGTTTCACCGAGGGGCGGGGCTGAGACACACACACACACACGCACGCACATACACAGATCGATAGTCATGTCGAAGACATTTATTCTAACTTTTCTCTGAGTTTTGTCAACACAACAATGAATCGACCCTCAAGAATCCATGTGATGAGCAGCTACAAACAGAATCTCACATCAAAAACGTGAATCAAAATTCACAACTGAAAGTGAAACTTAAATAGCGGGGTGTGTGGATCGACAGATGCGCTGACCATAGACACGGTGAGGTGGGGGGACAGAATTTAGAAAAAAATAAAAAAAATAAAACAGAATCTGGAAATTTACTGGAAAACTACTAGTAGTAGTGAACCAAAACATGGCAAAACATATGGGATTTGTTAAAGACCTTTGGGATGAATTAGAGTGGAGAGCCAGGCCTTCCCGTCCAACATCAGTGTGTGACCTCACAAATACACTTCTGGAACAATGGTCAAACATTCCCATAAACACACTCCTAAACCTTGTGGAAAGCCTTCCAGAAGAGTTGAAGCTGTTATAGCTGCAAAGGGTGGGCTGACGTCATATTAAACCCTATGGACTAAGAATGGGATGTCACTTCAGTTCATATGCGAGACAAGGTTGGTGAGCGAATACTTTTGGCAATATAGTGTATATTAAAACGTTATTGTCTTTTCCCTTTAAAGTTTCCCCCATCTGAGGCCTGTACTATGAAGCAGGATTTGTGCTTAGCAAGGTTACTTAAGCCTTAACTCTGGGTTTTCCGTCCTACGAAGCTGGTTCACTTCTTACATTGCCATGGTAACTTACGCTGCAGAGCTAACCTGCTCCGGAGCAGATTATGTTCCTGATAAGAGATCAATGTGTAGAAAAGCACTGCCTACTGACCAGTCAGCGCTCTTGGAAAATGGATATATAAAAAAAAAAAAAAGAAGCTCGGTGGATCGTGGATCGGGTCTCTTAGGAGAACTAGAGTGTTCAGAGACCGGCAAAACCCTGTCTGTCCCTGATGGTGTTTTATATGAGATACAGATAAAGATTTGAACACATAACTGCTGCAGGAACCATCGATACATGGGTCGGTAACTCTACCACTGAGCTATCAACGCACTCTTCTTCTTCATTTAATCAGTCAGATCTAGTAGTGCTCTTATGATGGAGCAGTCATATTACACAAATATTAATTTACGCATTCACACAGTCGGTGAGTTTTTGCCAGTTGTCCTTCCTACATTTGGCAGATGATACTGTTACCTTTTGCTTGTATTATATGTTTAACTTCTTCATATTTCTGTAAGATTATGGTTTGCTCCTCGTACGTGAAATACACCGCTCCACTGCCGTAGACTGATCCATGTTAGCTGGAAAGGGAAACCCTGGTTGACTTACCAAGTTGATAACCAGCGTCGTGTGACTGCTTATCTCTTGGGCCTGTAGTACGAAGCAGGATTTGGGCTTAGCGAGGTAGCTTAAGCGTTAACCCTGGGTTTTCCCGTCCTACGACGCTGGTTCACTTCTTACCGGGGTAGATCGCTATGGTAACTTAGGCTGTGGAGCTAACCTGCTCCGGAGCAGGTTATGTTCCTGATAAGAGATCAACGTGGAGAAAAACACCGCCTACTGACCAATCAGCTCTCTTGGTGCGCAGATAACAAAAAGAAGCTCGGTGGATCGTGAGAGGGTCTCTTAGAGAGTTCAGACCAACATTGAGGAGAAGATAATTGTTGCTGTGTGTGGGCACCCGGTGCTCTACGACACCACAGCGGTGTTCTACCGGGACAAAATAAAAAAAGAGGAGGCGTGGGTGAAGGTCGGTGAGGAGGTGGGACCCGGTAACTTCATGAACCCAGACACAACGGCGGGTGGTTTTCCGGCGTTTCTGGGACTTGTACAGCAGGTACAGTGCAGCAACGGTGGAGATATCAGCCATGATCGACGTGGAAAGAGAGCGGGAGAAAGGGCGCCCACGGTTAAAAAATGAGCGTCATGCGCGAATGACGCGAATGGCGCGTCTGACGCGAATGAAGCGAATGGCGCATCTGACGCGAATGGCGCGTCTGACGCATCTGACGCGAATGGCGCGTCTGACGCATCTGACGCGAATGGCGCGTCTGACGCAAATGACCAAAATGATCAAGCGGTGCGATACACGCGTCTCACGCGATTGTATTCGCGTCTATCGCGTCCGGTGTGAACGCACTAGAATCACTTTTATTTCCATATCGATTAGGTTGACGAGGAAGGGATGAGAATTTTTTTCAGAGTTGGTTCAAATTCCGGAAAAAGGCGGAGACATGTAGGAGAAACTCAGGGTTTGTTGAAGCAAATCTGCCAGCGAGCAGGTTAGGTTCACAGAATTTACTTTCTGTGATAACATGGTTGTTGTGATGACGTGTTTGTTGTGAAGACGTGTTTGTTGTGAAGACGTGTTTGTTGTGAAGACGTGTTTGTTGTGAAGACCTGTTTGTTGTGACAACGTGTTTGTTGTGAAGACCAGAGTCTCACCTCATTCTCTGGACTGGATTTTGTTGGACTCTGAGCTGCTTTATGCTGAAACAACAACAACAACAACAACAACAACAACAGTAAGTGCGCGTCTTCCACCTTTAAAGGACCATACCAGTGTTACTACATATCATTGTCCATTGACAACATCGTGCACACCTAACTTACAAAAAATCTCTGCCATCATTTAAAAAGATTCTCGAGAGGAAGGTCGCATTTATACTTCCCGTCCACGTTGCATACCTGTACATGTGCTCGTGCATGAGCAACTGTACCGTGCCGAAGCAAGCCTTTTTCAACTGTGCCATGGCTAAAGAAGTGTACCATGCTTTGGCACGCTACGGATTACCTAGTGTGATCGCACCCTAAGACTCCACTGGTGACTGTCAAACTGGAGTGGGACCGGGTAAACTGGCAGGTTACTGGTGAAATTGGCAGGTAAACTGGTGAGTGAATAGTTAGACTGGTGGGTGACTTGTTAAACTGGCAGATCACTGGTCAAACTGGTACCTTGGCGCAGCTGAGGACAGAGTCTCTCTGCAGAGATCGATTCTTGTGTCTCTCCTCGTCGTACCTCAGGGCAGCGAGATGAGCCTCCCTTCTCATCCTCTCCACCCCCCCTGAAGCACCAGTTCCTCTCTGAGGGGGACACGGGCAGACATGGGTTGTCGGGATTTGTAGTTGATGGTCTAAAACATGTACCTGTTTGGATCGGAGGGGCAAACTGACAGAAGGTTTTACCTGACTCTGTGCACTAGAGTGCGCTGTGACACCATCAACCACACTCCTACAGGACAGGACAGACAGACACGGGATGTAAGACAGCTCAAATGTTTACAGTCAGCATATTATGCGTCATTAATTCACAAGCTTTTTTGTTGTAGTAGTGTACCTGTTGTGTCTCCTCGTGTCTTCTGTCTTCAAATTATTTTTTACTGGAGAACCCTGTACACACAAGTACGACGGCGTATTAGGGCCAAGTATGAAAAAATAAATAAAATAAAATTACGGACCCAGAGGAGGGGGGTAATATTTCGAGAAAAATGTTGCAGATTTAGGAGATTAAAGTGGCAAATTTACGAGAAAAAGGTTGCAGATTTACGAGTTTAAAAAGTGGCAAATTTACGAGAAAAAAGTCGCAGATTTACAAGTTTAAAAAGTGGCAAATTTACTAGAAATTTCACGTTTCATTTTTTGGCATTTTTGGAGGCCCATAACTTCTGTTCTAATAGTGATAGAAGGCTGCAAAAAGGGAACAGAGATCAGGGAGAATTTAGTGATGATAAAGCATGAAAAAAGTGGAAATAACTTAGTATTATGCTCAGTGACGGCAAACAATTATTACAATGTTACACTGATGGTTCGGAGTAAAATGCACCCTAGGTCATTTCCACCATGAAATCCAGCCAAAATACCTCCTCAGAAGCATTTTTAGCAATGGTCAACATTGGTCAAGATAGGGCTATCAGCCGAATAGCTTAGTACTGGCGCTAATGGTATATTTTGTATATCTCGTAAATGACCCCACTAATAATGAATGGAATGTAACCAAACTTCTGCAGTAGTACACATAGGGTCTGTACTCACAAAACGAGGCATTTGAAAGTTTGTAAGTACACCAGGAGTTTATTTAAAAGAACAGTCGCCTGATAGCTTCTATCCTCTGCTGCTAATGCTACCGCTGCATCGACGCCACTTCCGTGTGTACCCAGCTGTTGCCGTCACGTAAGTTTCACACGAGAGTATGAAAACCTTTCGCTGAATTTTCATAAATGCTTGTATTATCAGGTCAACAAGTGTTGAAAAGTGTTGACCTGAAGCATTTATAAAAATGTGGAGATGTTTCAATGGGCAAAAGAAAAGCATTAAGAACATTACATTCTTCTTTGTCAGTGCAGAAGATATTAAAAAAACATGAGGAAACGTACGAATTGGAGAGACGTTAAGCCTCGGCCAAAACGATCAGTGGAACACGATCGCATCATTGCTTTATACCAATTTCCAAAAATAAGATACAGATGAAAAGAATACCACAGGATACAATATTCACAGATGTCAATGCAGGACAACAATCGGATTCAAAACACTTGGATACAGAACACCTGGACGCAGAACACTCGCAGTCAGATCAGCCACAAAACTACATTTTCCAGCCATTGCCTGTATCTATGATGATGACTGGTTCATTGGAAACATTGTTGAACATTTCAATTTTATTTTCAATTCAATTTTATTTGGAGATTGACAGGGGCAAGGAAAAACTCCCTTCTATTTGTAGTTTTCTTACACCATGTAATATTCTTGTTATTTAGTTCTTTAAAAGTTTGATGCTGGGTCTCTTTCATGGGGGATAAGAGGTTAATCCGTGACAGTCTCAGTATTTAATTGTTTGCCATCACTGAGCATAGTACTAAGTTATGCACTATTTTCATGCTTTATCATCACTAAATTCTCCCTGATCTACATTCCAGACTTCTGGAAAAAAAATTCAAAATGGTGCATTATGAACAATAAAATTCATATGATGGAGCTTCATAGTCAAAGGTTTTATTTCATTAAAAGAAAGAACAAATATGTATCTTTATCTTGTATAAATCCCATTAGGATCATCAAGTGCCCACATGGTCATTTGGGGGTCCAAATATGGGGTTCCAAAATAGTTACCTCTGCACGAAAGGGTTTTTAGACCCCCATAAAACCCCCACCAGTGATACCCTTCAAATTCATTTTGGCAAGAGGAAAGTTCCCAAATATAACAAATAATTGTAGAATAAATATGATCATTAATCGTGGTGCTAGGGGCACCCAAAAAGTGAAAAATCACACATGCCATCAAAATTTTTTACGACTTTGGTGACCCACCTGTCACCCAAACAGTAAGGAATGTTGATTCTGCCTACAATGAACTAACACACCAATTTTCAGCCTTCTATCACTATTAGAAGAGAAGTTATAGGCTTCCAAAAACGCCAAAAAATTAAATGCGAAATTCCAATGTGTCCAAAAGGGGTGTGGCACTTGAAATTCGAATGGACGCCACGGGCAAACCGTTTGAGATATTGACCTGAAACTTCAGATTCCTTTGTTTGGTAACATAAGGCATATTTTCACCACAAAATCTGAGAGGTGTCATGTACATGGGTGGCTGAGTTGGCATGGAATGACCCATTATGAAATGTCATTAAGTCACAATTACACAACTCTCCGACGGTGAAAACACATCAGCCGAGCGCTCTAGAATCTTTGGGCGACCGAAGAGAGACAGGGAGAAAGACAGTGAGAGAAAGGTAGATTATACTAGAAAAGTAATGCGATACCCTGCCATTAAAAACCATACTATACACTGATTTAATATGAGTTGTGTGGAATCACGGGATTGGTACGTCGCTCAAGTCAACGTCACTGGAGCATGCCGCTGGCAGAGTTAAGAGATGTACCAAAACAACTCTGACTGATGATGGCCATGTCAGAAAACGGATCAACATCGGGCAGAAGTATAAGTTGCTAGCTCTGAGGTTGCTGCTGCTGTTTCCCGATTGAAAGGGAGTTTGAGAACAGAGACACAGAAAGTGGAAGGGGAGAAGTAAAGTCTGACTTCCTTCCTCCGGGTGTTGATCCCGAGCCTTCACTTCCTGTTATCTAGACTAGTTGTGTGTGACAGCGGAGCAGTGATTTGTCTGCAGTGCTCTGCTAGAGGACTGAATGGAGAGTGAATGAGGATGGTTTTATCTTTGCAGCAGTCAAAACATAAACTACAAGTCCAGGCTTTCGCTAACATGGCTAACTAGAAGGAAGGAGTCAACAAATTAAGTTGAAAAGATTATTAAAGCACGACACAAACCGCTCACTCTGAGCTGGTGTCTTTATCAGCAGAACCCCATTAAAAAAACAAGGAAAATAATAACGCAGCTCTAATTACCGACCTAATGTTCTGATAAAATTAGACTCAGGGGGTTGTAGGGTTGGCCTGCCCCCGCTGCTGAAAAAGTCTTAGAGGAGACATTGCACAATAACACAAGGGGAAAGCATTGACAGGAAGGTACACAGGTTAAAATATTCAAAATATAGCGTCCATCTAAACTGGTATTGATTGTTTAGATAGCAGTACACTGACTCTGGACCTCCTACAAAGATCCCTACTGTCCCTTTAACATGACTTGTTGAGGGTGAAGCCGTGTGACCGCAGGCCAGGAGGAAGAGTTCCTACCTCTCTGGTGATTCGTCTTTCGATGTATGCCATGAACTGAGAGCTCAGGCTAGCACTGTCCCCGCCTCCTCCTCCTCGACCCCTCCCATCCTCCTCCTCTTCTTCCCCCACACAGCTGTCTATGAAGTCTATCTGCTCCAACTCCACATCTGTAGACAGAGACAGATTGCATCACAGCAATTTTTCGGTTTTCTTTTAACAATCCAATTTTCATCAATAACAGTCTCTGGTCCTCTGAATGTGATGAACTCACGTGTGCCGTTGGCCACCAGAGTTCCTCCTGGTCCTCCTCTCTGTCTCTGGTCTCTGCTGATCTCGGCGACTCTAAGCGGCAGCTCTGACAGCTCCTCTGTAGGCTGGACACACAGACAGGAAGTGAGCTCACACACAGACAGGAAACAGAGAGATGTGCCGAGTGTCCAGTGTGTGTCTGACCTCGTTACCCGACCACCTCTTGTCTCCGCTGTCCACGCTGTTGAAGCCTGAGTCAAGCGCTCCGTATGGACGGCCAGGGTAGAGCTCATCAACACTGACACAGGGAAACATTTCGTCAAATAACGTACCAACAGACTGGGGCTGATTATTTATACTGTAGCGACATACAGGAGGCTGAAAACTAAACCACCTTTACTGTTAATAAACAAAATCATCTTCATATTGACACACAGTTGTGTACTGAATGAGGCTCAACATATTGTTAAAGACAGAGGTACCCCAATCGACCGAGGCTGTTGTCACAATACCAAAACTGTGACTGACTATCTCGATAGGATACTGAAAAAATACCACAGCAAAAATCTAAAATTTCAAGAAAAGTAATGGAGTAGTAGATAACACAATATGGAAATTAAAATACATTTTCCTATTCATTTTTTAATGTATTAATTTGAAAATGTACATGGTATGCAGTAATCTGATATTCCCTTTAATTGAGTTTATGCGATTTCCTTGATAGTTCAAACACATAATAAGATTATGTGTTAGGGTGGATTACAGGAGATGCCTGGACAGATTCAGAAAAGATGCTGAGTCTCATTTTATTAGAACTTTTTGTCAGTTAATAGAGCCACATTGTTACTTTCCTTGTTTTTTTAAGGGAATTCTGCTGATCGAGACACCAGCTTAGAGCGGGTCTATGCAGCCAGTGAGCAGTTTTTGCTGCTCACTGGCTGCTTAAATATACTTTTACTTTTTGACTCTATCCTTCTAGTTAGCTCTGCTAGCTAAATCCTGGCCCTGCAGTTTTAAGTTGATGCTGCAAAGGTAAAACCGTCCTCTTGTGGAGCAGAGCGCTGTCACACATCAACTCATAGGAACGACTCTTAATAAAACACTGTCCGACATTAACTGCCGCTACTAATAAAGTTGGAATCATTTTTAACAGCAGGGAATCGCCATACTTTTATAGTTTTGTTATACCATGAAAAACAAATGACACCTTTTATATAATGTGTTAACTAAGCATACTGTACATTTCCATCACTTTATCATAATAAATTCAACAACATTAGCACGTGATTTTCAGCGTTATTTAGGGGTGTAAATCTTTGGCTTCACAGCGATTCGATTCGATTAATGATACAGTAGTTGGCGATTCGATTCAAGGACAATTTTTTTTTTTTTTTTAAATTCGATTCGATTCTGTAAACCACGATTCAATTCAGTAACTTGTAACCAAAATTCTATATCCATGAAATAAACATGCAATAATGCGAGTGAGATTATCTGTATTCTTCTGAAAGTTGAAAAAATAAACAGACCACAGAATTACTTATTTAACATATTTATTCTATAAAAAAGTAGTCCTGCATAATATTTTATGCTGAATAGAAAAATGTAATGCTCAGTTATTTTTAACATTTTTCAATAGATTACATGCTGGCGGGGGAGAGAGTGTCTTAAACGTATTAAAACAATCATAATTAAGAATCACGATTCATATGCTTTAACGCATTTATATCGATTATTGGTGAAGCCAAAACGATTCATTCTATTTATTTATTTTAGCAGATCGATTTAGTTGAATAGGTAGGACTGACAATCGATTCATCGATTCCATCCATCCATTTTCTACAGCTTATCCTGTATTTAGGGTCACGGGGTCGATTCATCGATTAATCGAATGAATCGTTACACCTCTAGTGTTATTGTGTGTTCATGTCTCAGCCAAAATGGGGAAATTTACATTAATTAGGGCCCTATGAAATCCGTTTTAATTTTTTCTACATTCCGTTTTATTTTCACCGTGTCTAAAGTCAGCGCATCTGTCCATCCACTCGGCAATATTTAATTTCACTTTCAGTTGTGAATCAGTTCATTTCTGCTGCTCATCACAAGGATTCTTGTGGGTCGACTCATTCTTGTTGATAAATTGTATGTTGAAAAGTTAGAATAAACGTCTTCAACATGACGATCGATCTGTGTGTGTGTTTGTGTGTCTCAGCCCCACCTCTCGGTGAAACAGACAGAGAGGAGAAACGCTGTATGAAACGGTGTGTCTGTTAATTACACTCAAATACAGTAGAGACTCTTAGGTACTCTTAGGTGCGGTGACAAACGCTTATATTAGAGAAAACATCAATTTTTATAAATTTATGAATTTTGACAAATTCCACGGAATTCAAAGTTTTACAGTTTCCGCATCACGGAAATCCTAGAGCCCTACATTGATGTTCACAGTAAATGTTTGTGTTTAGTTTTCATCAATTAGACCAGTTAAAGTTATTGTATTTTAGTTCATGATTATTAAATATTCAGTAATTAATTTAAGACAAAGACAAGACTATAGCAGCAGATAATGAATGGTTCTGACCAGGAGCTGAAGATCAAAGGTCGTCTGTCGTAGTCTGGGAGGTCAGGGGTCGTCTTACTGGCCTCCAGGTTCAGATACTTAAATATGTGGACCTTCCCTTTCATGCAGATCTACACACATACACACACACACACAGACACACAGACACACACACGAGAGAGAGAGAAAACACAGATATTCAGATTACTTTCATCCTCTAGCTGGACATCAATGATTTCACTTCCGGTGAGTACCTGTGCAGGTGGAGTCTGCAGAGGGTTGTTGTCAAGGACAATGGTCTGTAGCTGTGTGAGCCGTCTGTAACAGACGGGGATGGATGTCACTTTGTTACAGGAGAAGTCCAGACGCACGAGAGGGAGGTCGGCCAACTCTGATCAACAAAGTGTTAAAGTTACAGAGTGTTAAAATGAAAGAGTAATATACACATGTATACACACGTATATTTCACATGTGTATGTGTTTACCTGGAGGCAGTCGGACCAGATGGTTCCTCCTGATGTTCAGGTCTCTTAGAGTCTCCAGCTGACCCATGTGAGATGGTAGAGTCTGGATCTCATTACAGCTCACATCCTGCAGGGGGTGTCCACACAACCATCAATAACTGATCATCAGTAAATGATGAATGATTAATAATCTGACTGATAAAGTGTCATCAATGTGATCAATACTTTGATCCGTCAGACTGACCAGTTCAGTGAGGTGTCTCAGCTGTCCCACTTCTTCTGGCAAAGAAACCAGTTTGTTGTTGCAGGCGATCAAAACCTTCAGAGGAAGATTGCAGACCACTACAGGGAGGACAGACAGCTGGTTCCGACTGGAGGACAGACAGACAAACAGCGAAAGGACAGTGACAGAGACAGACAGACAGAGAGGGAGAGAGACACAGGTACAGAGATAGAGAAAGCGACAGGGTCAGAAAGACAGGGAGGGTCAGGAAGAGACAGACAGATAGGGAGAGAGAAATGGAGACAGAGAGACAGGGGGAGAGACAGGGAGGGAGAGAGATACAGGGAGACAGGGAGAGACAGGCACAGAAGGAGAGATACAGGGAGACAGAGACAGAAAGAGAGACAGACAGACAAGGAGAGACACAGGGTGGGAGAGAGACGGGGAGAAAGAGAGTTACACAGGGAGAGAGACAGACAGACAGAGACAATCGTCCTCAGTCACAAAGTGTCTACCAACAGATCATTCAGCACTTTAAATAAGAGACACTGATTATATTAGACTCCTTGATGCATGTTTTATCATGAATGTAAGCTGAATACTAAAAACAGACATGGAGCCAAGAGGAGGTGAAGAAAAGAATCAAGGATGTACAAACTGGGAAACGATAAATAGTGGAGCAGATAACTGCTACTAGGGACATCCCGATCCAGCTTTTTGCACTTCCGATCCGATACCGGCTGATCCAAGCATGTATTAAGGATTAAAGATATTTACTTATTTTTTTGTCAGACTCATGTTGAAAAGGGTTTTACTCCTAAGAACAACTAGCCAACTTAATTAGGTTAGTTTGAATAATGAATGGATTACCTACATTGGTGCGCTGGAAAACACGGACCGGAGTTTTGAAAAAAACTGGATCGAGAGTCCGGATCGGGATTTTCCCGTGCAGGCCGATCCGATATCGATATGCATTTTTTGCTAATATCGGCGGCCGATCCGATCCAAATTTCGGATCGGGACATCCCTAACTGCTACAATCTTTCAATTTGTGATACAAGCATGAAAATTGGCATGAGCAGTCTCCATGGGTCACTTGACAAGAAACTTTTCCGAGACATTTGAAATCTCAAGATGGCGGCCATTTTTCAAGATGGCCGAACACCTTAGTGGAACAGTTAAATGTGCCTGGAACTGTGGAAACCTGCCTGTGAGGTCTTGGTGATGTGTACGCACTGCACGCCAGTCAGACAAACTGCCACTCCGCCAGCTGTAATTCGCCTTGAATGAATGGACTTTATTTGCGCCTTACGCCAAAAGTAGACTAGGTTGGAGCTGGCGGGCTTTCAGCGCGGTCTACGCCAAGCTGAATCTGTGACGCCTCCCCCTGCTGCGCCGCCACACCCATCTTGGTGCAGGCGATCCACCAAACTGCCAAACTGACTGTGCACAAGGCTGCACTGGTTGACACTTGCATTGCACCGGCTCCGCCACCCTGCGCCACCTGCGCTCCGCCACGAAACTAGGGCCCATAGTGTCATCCTTCCATGGCAAATCAAAGAAGTCTGCTTGGAAAACATGGGACGTGTGTGATGAGGTCTCAAAAACATTTGCAAGACTCAGCGAATGTCCCTCTGCAGTGGAAGATAAGTGACCTGCAAGCTTTGGAGAGATTTGTTGTGACAGGTCCAGCAATGTCACAACTGTGAATGAGGCCAGGCTTGATCTCTTTGCCAGAAAGCAAGACAATATGATTTGATCCCACCAACTCAAGCAGCACTCAAAGAACATGCCAAATGTGCTTCTTATGAAGCTGGATACGTGTGGGGACAACCATTGAAGCAACATCTACAAATGCCAAGCCATCCAACTGGGGATGGGTGGTACAGGACGAGGAGTTGACCAAATGTGGGTGCACCAAGGGCATGTACTGGAAGGTGTAAGTGCTTCAGATATGGACTCAGTTGCACATGCCTATGTAGTTGCCCCTGCTAGAACCTATTTGCATGTTTCTTTTGCCAGAGTTATTCCCTGTTGTCCTCTGTGTTTTCAGGTGTAGGCCTATGGCTCGGCTTCCCCTCGCCACATCCTGTTTTACTTTGTCACCAGCCTATTACTATGAAATTTTCAGTTGTTACTTTGTAGCATTGCTTCCACTGCCTATATTTTACAGTGAAGCACATTTTCAGTTTAGTTCCTTAGTATTGTTTGAGATACTTTCTGTTTGTCATGGTTCTGTGGCTGTGTCAGCCAGAGCTGCTGTTGCCTCTGGATCTGTCCTTATTGTCATTCAGTATTAGCCATTGCTCAATTATTATTTTGGGGCACTGTTCGTTCACTTATTTTTTGTTTCCCCATCCCTTAGTATTTATTTGACAAATGTAATGGCTGTTAGTTATAAAAAAAACCTAAAAAAAAAAAACCCTCCCTTGTGACTGTTACCTTGTTGTGGTAAGGGAGCTTGTGTACCTCAGTGAACACTGAAAGAGCTATGCCGGTGGGAGGCAACTCCTGACAGGTTTTACCAAACTGGACAGGTCGTGGGCGAGGAATCGGACAAAACACAGTCAAACAACCTCACTTGATAGAGCCTTTTGAGGAACACAATACATTTCTATGAGAAAATGTATCATTTAAAAGATCCACATGTAAGATGGCAGTCATCCTAAAAAATGGCCGCCATCTTGAAATTTCAAGTCAATGTGGTGATCATTTGGTCAACTCTCTGCAATATAGGTGGAAGTGGAGTCCAGAAGACTTTCCACTCCTCGTCCTGTACCACCCATCCCCAGTTGGATGGGCTTGCCATTTGTGGATGTCACTTCAATGCCTGTCCCCACATGTATCCAGCTTCATATGAAGCACGTTTGGCATGCTCTTTGAGTGCTGCTTGAGTTGGATCAAGTCATATTGTCTTTGCTTTCTGGCAAAGAGATCAAGCCTGGCCTCGTTCACAGTTGTGACATCGCTGGACCTGTCATACATTAGCACAACAATTCTCTCCAAAGCTTGCAGGTCACTTATCTTCCACTGCAGAGGGACATTCGCTGAGTCTGCCTCTTCATGAATACACAGGGCTACTGCATCCAAATTGATCTTTTGAGGATCCATGGGGTGGCCATCTATTTTCATCTTGAAAATAGAAATTTCAAGTGGCTGGGAGTGTTTTCTTGTCAAGAAACCCTTAGAGACTGCTCATACCAATTTGCATGCTTGTGTCACTAACTAAACAATTATATCGCTTAATTGCTCCATTTAGGTTGAGGCCATTTTGAAAAATGGCTGCCATCTCGAAATTTCAAGTAGCTGTGGGTGGCTTATTGTCAAGTGACCCACAGAAACTGCTCTTGCCAACTTTCATGCTTGTATCACCAAATAAACCATTATATCACTTAACTGTTCCACTAAAGCCCTGATTATGCTTCCGCGTAGTGATAACGCAACGGCAACGCAACGGCCACGCAGTTGCTTGGAGACCGTGATGGTTCTGCGTTGGGTTTACGTGTCGAAATGCAATTCAAAGCCACACCGGTAAAGGGCGCTATGTTTTTTGTAAAGACTGACCGACCGACCGAGACTCTTTGCGTATATCATCGTAAGCTTCGTTATAGCGTATTTGTTTACTTTCCGGCTTTAAACGTCCACAATTTTTCAGAACTTGGTTTTTTATTTCTTTGTGCAAAAGCGAGAAGGTGCAAACAATAAAACGAGGTGAAAACAATAAAAGTAGCCTTTTAAAAGTTTAAATGGCGGTGTTTATGAGTGGAAACCGGATAGCGGTCTCCAGCGGATGTAGTTAGCGGACCAATCACAGCCAAAGCCGCTGCGTTGGTGTTGCGTTGGCGTTGCGTCGCCTCGACGCGCGTCTAGGATTTTTGGGAGGTACACGTCAGGCCCTTGCGTTGGACGTAAGGGGGGCCGCAAGGACGTAAGGGGTCCGCAAGCCCCCTTGCGTTGTGTCGACGCGGAAGCATAATTCAGCCTTAAGGTGTCGCCCATCTTGGAAAATGGCCGCCATCTTGAAATTTCAAATGTCTCTGCCAATTTTCTTGTCAAGTGACCCATGGAGACTGCTCATGCCAGTTGTCATGCTTGTATCACCAAATAAACCATTATATCACTTAACTGCACCACTATGGTGTCGGCCATCTTGAAAAATGGCCGCCATCTTGAAATTTCAAATGTCTCGGACAATTTTCTTGTCAAGTGACCCATGGAGACTGTTCATGCCAATTGTCATGCTTGTATCATCAACTGAAAGATTCTGACAAAAATAAGCACTTAGCCGCTCCACTAAAAGGCCCACTGTCTTTGTGGCAACATTGAGGACAGTGTCAGACTTAGAGGATGAGTCAGTATATCTTAACTTATGTTAAAACTCAAACCAAAATCGCTTGTTGTTTGGTCTCTCTCAACACTGTCTGACTTCCTGTCAGTGTCTCATTGGTTCCTACTTAAGACGTTAAAAAAAGAAACACCTATAGTAGGGTTGTTTGGTATACCGGTACTAATTTGGTACCGGGGTACTGAGGCATTTAAAACGGTACTAATTGCATTTGGATGGGACCAGTACTTGCAGCGCCGCCCACAACAGCGTGGCGACCGCGCCACGTGACGTCACCGTGTTGTAACTACAGCTGGGGAGAAAAAAGAAAAAGCAAGCAAGCCGGAGGAAACGGCTAGCAAGTGAGCGAGCAGCGTGGCCTGGAGCAACAAACGGAGCAGGAGGAAAGCTGGGAGAGAGAGACGTTGGAGAGGGAGGGGGAGAGAGAGAGAGAGAGAGAGAGAGAGAGACGGGGGGAGAGGAGCACAGAGAGGAGAATGGCTGCTGCAACCGTCACCATGCTGCAACTTGTGCAACCAGGGGCGGGAAGTGCGATATGGCAGTACTTTGGCTTAAAAACAAAGGAGCAAGGCGAGGCAATTAACACTGATGCACCACTTTGTAAACGGTGTTTTAAAACATGCATGGCTAGGGGCGGAAACACCTCCAACTTAGCCAAACACCTAAAAGACAAGCACCCAGACCTGCACACTGAGAGTCTGTCCACACGAAAACGTTTTAGTGCGTAAACGCAGAAGTCTTGTGCGTTTCGCCCTGCCGTCCATACGAATCCGGCGTTTTCGCGGCCTGAAAACGCACTTTTTGAAACCAGCTCTCTGGGTGGAAAAGAAAAAATGGCACCCCTCCGTTTCGTGTTTGTTTTCGTGTAGATGGCGAAAACGAATACGCTGACGTCATCGCCCCGCTCCTCGACCCTCGAGCCTGACTTCTTCCCCCGCAACGTCTCGTAACAACAACAACAACGGCGGCCTCCGTGCTCGTAGCAGATATTCTGCTCGTCTGTACGTATGAAAAAAAAACGGGCACGAGAGAGGGGGGGCGATATTCCGGGAAAAAAGTTGCAGATATGCTACTTTATTACGATGCTAACAAACAACCGCTAGCTAACTTCCCATGAATGTAGGCATTTATTTGTCTAATTAATCCATCCCAACGTGTGACAATGCCACGTCAAGGTCCTTAGGGTGACGGCTGTTGATGCTTATTGTTGGTTTTAGTCATACGGGCCAAATTGTCATCTTATGGGTGTTTATTGATCGGGTGGTCGGGCGGAGATTAGCCGTAACTCTCACGTGTTGCCATAGCAATGGCAAACATCCGGTCAAGCTCCGTCTCTTCTTCTGCGTTTTTGTAGCAGAAACAGCGCCGCATAAGGGCCTGGAATATGTACTACAGCGCGCTGAGTCGGTTTCAGTGGATTCGTCTGGACGCGGATTTTCTTGAAACAACGCCAAGGCAAAACGGGGAAAAAAAGTTTGTTTTGCTTCGTCTGGACGGCCTCTGAGCTCAGGGAACAACAGGGCTGCGTTTCAAAAACAGTTTGAGTCGCCCTCGCTCACTTGCCCTAAGCACTTCCCCACTAATCCCCGCCGCCATCTTAAGGGCTGTTCCATTTCTCTGAACAGCTGAAGTGAACTCCGTGAGATCGACCCTTGAGGGCTGAGTGATCGAGTCAACAACGATGGTCACTTCAGAGCTGTATATCACCCACCCAATGCATTGCAGTGGTGCACGAAAAATATGTCCATGCGGTTGGGATAATGAACCTCAAACACCATTGTCTGCTGTCTATTCACCACCAAGGAAGAAGAAGAAAGACGAAAGTAGAAAATGAATTAAATTTAATTCATTTTCCTTAATTGTGCAATTAGACTGTCTGTTGCAGAGTTATGGCAGAGCCCACCGTTTACAAGTGTAAGTATATAAGCCGACGTATTGCCATCAAGCGCAGAATACGTCTTCGTCTCAATTAAATGAGTCTCCGCATATTTTGTGTAATTTGGAATAGGCAGTATAGCGCTACTCCAACAACGTGTGGTTGATCCATGATTGTCTGGGCTGTTAGTGAACGAGGGCAGGTGTGTTCCATTTACCTCTTTCACTCCTCCTCCGCCCACTTTCCCTCCACCCTCCAAGTGGCCTCCGTGTGACTTCATAGCAAGGGCTGAGGGCAAGTGAGCGAGGGCGACTCAAACTGTTTTTGAAACGCAGCCCAGGTAATTTACTCATGAAAAAAAGCCACATTCAGTGCTAAAAGCAAGCGCCACCCCCTTCACTCTTAACGGAAGTAGCTCTGGAAGAAAAAAAATAGAGCTGGTTTATTTATATTATATTATTTATTTATATTATATTATTATATTTATATTTTCACAGTGATTTTTAAACTTTTTGCCATACATGTAGACATGCTGATTTACAATAAATCTGAAGTGGTCCCTTCATTTTTTTCCAGAGCTGTAAAATGCATACATGCATTATTTTAAAATTGTGTGCATTAGAAAAGCTTGTCTTTGTGGTATTTTATTTTATTTACTGATTAATATGTCATTGTTCTAAGATTTTCTATTAAAATAAAGTCAGTAATGACATTTTTTGCGTTCTCTTTTTATTTGAAAAAGTATAGAAAAGTATTGAAAATTATCGAAATACATGTTGGTGCCGGTACCGATACCAAAATGTTGGTATTGTGACAACAGTAACCTATAGTTTCATCAGTGATTCATTGGAGTTTTATCAAACAAACCGTATGAAATAGTGACTGTTGGGGACTATTTTCAGGGTGGATAAATCCACATTTGGTGCTCTAGTGAGTGTTTGTGGGAGCAGAACGTGTGTGTATGTGTGTTTGTTACCTGAGGTTCAGGTACGTGAGGGCCTGCAAGTTGAGCAGACTGTCTGGCACAGACCTCAGACAGTTCTGGTAAAGGTTCAGACTCTCCAGAGACACGAAGAGACAAACCTCCAGAGGGAGCTCAGAAAGACGATTACGAGACAAGTCTGGACACACATACACACAGACAGAGAGAGAGAGAGGGAGAGAGAGAGTTTCGGTTATATTACATTACATCATCAACATATCCTTTTTCCAAAACAATGTAGGAATCAGAGCTGGACATCATCAACTGTATTTCAAAATTCTAAATCAACATTATGATGTGGCAGAGCTTCATTGTGTTTAAAGCTTGTATTTCTACAGAGCAGGATCAGGCTACATTAGAGTTAGTTAGTAGAACTAGGTTCAAGTGGTGGCTGTAGGATTGTATCAGACTTTTATTATCCAAACTAGGGATGATTTTAATTTTTCCCACATTCCGTTTCATTTTTTCCCAAATTCTGCGTTTTCCGTTTTAATATTTCGTAAATTCTGTGTTTTCATTTCCCTACATTCTGTGTTTTACAATTTTAGAATTTTTTTTCCCCATCAAATGGTGTCTAATCATGTGGTTGATGAATCAAATTCTGTATGGAAAGCCTTTCCATTCAGCATCTATTCATTATCTGATCGGCTCTTGTAATGAGCCTTTAGAAGGAGTATCAGCTGATTGGGAACCAAGTTAACAAAGTTATCGAAAGCAAAATGAACCAAAACTGACATCCCTAATTGAAACATTTCCAATAAAATATGGTCCAAAAGTCAACATTTTTTAGACAAAGATGGTTGTTTTTATTTCAGGAAATATTCTGCTTTGATTCATATTTGTTGGTGTTTTGCCTTTCAAAAACAACATTTTCATTGACGATAAAACAGTTTGTTTGCTGCACAAACCGACAAATTTGATTTATTAAAGAAAGTTGATTTAATAAAAACCACTCACAATACATTCACACTAGGGCTGCACAAAAAATCGTTAAAAAATCGCGATCTCGATTCACACATACACGTGATCTAATTTCTACACACGGCGATTCTGAAGCATTTTATATCTCGAGCTGCATCACAAATGCTCCTATTTCCTTCCGGATTTTTTGAAGCGCCCCCAAACGCAGCACTGCCGCTGCCTCCTCCCTCAACCTATGGTAAAGCGTCTTTACAACACGTGATTCAGTGGAGGAAGCCGCCTGCAGTTGAGTGTTTGGAAAGAAGGTACGTGTCCACAGGCAGCGGTGTTTCTCCGCGTCCCATTCATTGCGCCGGGCTCGACTCGCCGCCTCGGGAACGCTCGCGAAAATCATCTAAACTGAATGTTGTCGATCTAAAATAAAGACAGATTCAGCAACTGCATAGCTTATTTCTCGCTTAAAATGTTTTCAGAAACACCTTTCGGTGAACTATTTTCGTAGAATAAGAGAAAGTTTCCAAACGAGCCGCCATGTTGGTCTGCGTGAACTCCGGAGCAGACAGGACAGCTGTGAAAGCGATCGTCCAATCAGGTGCAGCCATGAAGTGTGCGCGTGATTGTATGAAGGAGAGCGCCTGTCAATCATCATAGATCGACAACATTCAGTTTAGAAGATTTTGGCGACCGTTCGCGAGCGTTCCCGAGGCGGCGAGTCGAGCCCGGCGCCTCTAATTAGCATAAAGTAGATTCGACTTCAACTTTATGCAAATGAAGAGCGGCCAACTGATAAACACTGTAAAACATGAGGGATTTCGTAAGATGATAAACACTGACAACAAACGGTACTAGATGCCCTCCCGGAACTACTTTTCAAACATTGCGCTCCCGAACATGTACAATAAGCAGCGGGCAGTGGTCGAGGCAGAATTGTGGGAAATTGATCATTTTCCCGCTACATCTGATTTATGGTCTAGTCGGACCATCGAGCCGTATTTGAGCCTGACGGTTCATTTTATAGCGCCTGATTCACTATCAGCCGCACGTCAAATTTTTTTTTTTTACTTTTGTAAAAATTACGTATCTTCCGATGATAGAACTACTACTATGCCTCTGCCAAAGCAACAAACGTTTTTTTTTTTGTAAAAGTTCATCAGTGCAATAAACATTTTGTGGAAAAAAATCGTGCAAGAGAATCGTGATCTCAATTCTAAGCAAAAAAATCGTGATTCACATTTTTTCCAGAATCGTGCAGCCCTAATTCACACTATGAGCGACAAAAGAAACCAAACAGTCCAGCGTAGTCGGCTATGCCGTCAACTTTCTGTCAAAGTGTTGCTCAAGCACTCAATGTAGAAATGTCTTTAAAAGGAACCCCGGCTATGAACTTGTAGTTCTTAAAAGATAAATGTTAGGATCAGTTATAATAAAGTGATATAAAAAACCTTCTTGATGTCTTCGTTTTTATAAAATTTGTAAAAAATTGTTTAACTCGTAGGTCGCCATTGTTAACGTCGCAATGCACTCTGGGTAGTGACGTCAAATGGTTGCACTAGCCGGCTTCGGGACCCTGTGGTAACTGTTCAGTGACATAAACATGTCATCTGTTCAGCCTTTTCAATTTGAACCCGAGCGAAACATTAATGAGGAGGACAGCACTGACAATGTTTCACAAAATGAGCATCAAAATGAAGAGCAAGAAAGACGGGATGAGGAGAGAGTGGGACAAAACCGGTGGTGTATGTGCGGCAACTCAACTCAACCGAGAGGGAGAGTGTTTGTTGTCAAGAGCTCCAATTTTTGTCAGCAGATGTTCACGGTAAGCTATTGTGTGATCAAACTTATTCCAATATCAATAATTTTGGAGATTATTAACATCCAGAGCTGTCGTGTGCTTTATAGATAATAAGGAGTCCAACAAACAAAAGTAGCCACTTCATTAAGTCCCACGAGCACGCTAACTCCAGTTATCATCCATAACACGCCATGTGTTTACTTTGCGAGTCTCTGTAGAAGATTTTGTTTATCGCTTTGTACCGCTTTACGACGGAGCTGTACTTATCGATGTTTAACGCGCATTTCACTCGCTCCCCGAGGGCGTTTAGGCTCCTTATGTGGGAAAATTGTCGGAAAAGCATTTGATTTTAGTCTTCGTTTATACCAAGCCGCTCCGGTGAGCTCTTTCAGCAGTTGTGGTCGACTAAAAGCCTCAAATGCATCAGGAGAAAAATGTCGAGAACACAGCCGCGGATCTTTGGGAAGTTGTGTCCGTCCACAGGCATCTTCCCACTCCTTTCTCCTCTTCTTGTCAGTAGGAAAGCAGTGTAAACTCACATCACTCCCCTTGTTGCCTTTTGATTGGAAATCGCATCCAAAAGCAGTACAATGTGGCATTTTACTTGAAATTACTTAATACGCACGTAAACAAACACTAGCGTCAATAGCTATTCTACCGAGTGCAATCATTCTAAGTCATCGCCCCCAGAGTGCATTGCGCGCGGAAAACATGGCGTCCTACGTAGGTCAAAATATGTACTAAATATTATATATATTTAAAGCAATGGCAATATTTTATGTGCTTCTAACAACATATTTTAGTACAAGAGAACAATTGTGGCATATTGGGGCCTACAAGTCTTCATACCCGGGGTTCCTTTTAAAAATTTGAATTGAGAACTGACTAACAGTACATTTAGAAGTAACAAAAACATATGATTGGTCCACACTTCACTGGAAGTACTCAGCACGACACAAAGTACACTCAGCACAACACAAAGTAACTCAGTTTGAAACAAAGTACACTCAGTACTTTACAATGATTCCAAAGAACAACACAAAGTACTTCACATTAGAACAAAAAGTGCATTCAGTACTCAGTATCTATATTTATCAGTGCAGCTGTGAGGGGATCAGCACCTGGCTGGCAGGAAGAACACATCACTATGGCAACATTTATTTCCTGTTGTGATCACACACACTTACACATACACATGTCCTCCATGTTATGTAATCATTCCAAACATAAGGAACAGATAACCCACATTATTTATGATGCATCAACATTAAGGGTGAAGTCTGCCTTTCTGATCCAACAAAGCTACACTTTCTATCCTCAGTTTGAATAAAGTGACTGAGGTGATAGTTACAAACCTTAAGTTCATATACATATATTTAGGCACCCCGAGTATCAGGAGGCGTGGGCTGCAGTTAATTTACATCTATATGTAAACCAATTGAGCTAGAGACGAGACACACTGCAGTGAGCTCTGTGGCGGCGGGCTCCGTTGTGCTAGGGCTCTATGATTTCCGCGAAGCGGAAAACGTGGACGGAATTACAGAATCTGTAATACTGTGACTCCTCCATAAATGATGCACATACACTTACATATTTATGCACTACACAGAATTTAGAAAAATTAAAACGGAAAACACAGAATTCAGACAAATTAAAACGGAAAACACGAAATTTAGAAGAAAATAAAACAGAATCTGGAAAAAATGTAAACAGATTTCATAGAGCCCTAGATTCCTCCCATCTTCAACACTTGTGTGCATCAGTGCATAGCCTCACTGTTTTAAACACTCTTCACTGCCATTCATGTTGAAACGGTAAAGGTTTGAAATGTAAGTTGCTGGGTTTAGGGAATTCAACCATGTGAAAATCCTCCCATTGTTTATTTTATGTCAAATCAGCCAATCCCAGCTATCATTGGGTGAAGGCAGGGTTCACCCTGGACAGGTAACCAGTCTATCACAGGGCCGACATGTAGAGACAAACAACCATTCAATCTCACATTCACACCTACGGGCAATTTAGAGTCATCAATGAACCTATCCCCATCCTGCATGTCTTTGGACTGTGGGAGGAAGCCGGAGAACCCGGAGAGAACCCAGGCTCACATGGGGAGAACATGCAAACTCCACACAGAAGGAACCTGAACCCGACCCGGGAATCAAACCCGGGACCCTCTCGACAGTGCTACCCACTACACCACCGTGCAGCCCTAACATGGAAAGTATTGTGTCAATTAAGTTTGCACATGACAGAAACACTGTGCACTTATAAGTTACATGGAGATGACTGACTTACATTTACATTTAGCAGACACTTTTGTACATTGTACATTTGTCGAAAGAAGTGAGTCATGCTATGCAGAGTCGAGGTGAAGTCTGAAAAGATGAGTCTCGAGTCTTTTTCGGAAGATGGCAAGTCACTCTGCTGTCCTGACATCGGTCGGGAGTGAGGTGCCAGAACAGAGAAGAGTTGGGACTTTGATGAGCGACATTTATTTGATTTCAGCGATGGTGGTTCAAGCCGGCCAGCTGAAGTAGAGGAGCGAAGTGCTCGCTTTGGGGCGTGTGGCTTGACCAGTGTTTGAAGGTAGATGGGTGCCGTTCCATTGATGGCCTTGAAGGCCAGTGCCATCGTCTTGAATTGGATGTGTGCTGCAACAGGGAGCTAGTGGAGGTCACGGAGGAGGGGCGTCACATAGGAGAATTTGGGTAGATTGAAGACATGGGCTGCGTTTCAATAACAGTTTGAGTCGCCCTCGCTCACTTGCCCTCAGCCCTTGCTATGACGTCACACGGAGGCCACTTGGAGGGCGGAGGGAAAGTGGGCGGAGGGGGAGTGAAAGAGGTAAATGGAACACACCTGCCCTCGTTCACTAACAGCCCAGACAATCATGGATCAACCACACGTTGTTGGAGTAGCGCTATACTGCCTATTCCAAATTACACAAAATATGCAGAGACTCATTTCATTGAGACGAAGACGTATTCTGCGCTTGATGGCAATACGGCTGCTTATATACTTACACTTGTAAACGGTGGGCTCTGCCATAACTGCAACAGACAGTCTAATTGCACAATTTAAGAAAATGAATTCAATTTAATTCATTTTCTACTTTCTTCTTTCTTCTTCTTCTTTGGTGGTGAATAGACAGCAGACAATGGTGTTTGAGGTTCATTATCGCCAACGCATGGACATATTTTTCGTGCACCACTGCAATGCATTGTGGGTGATATACAGCTCTGAAGTGGCCATCGTTGTTCACTCGATCACTCAGCCCTCAAGGGTCGATCTCACGGAGTTCACTTCAGCTGTTCAGGGAAATGGAACAGCCCTTAAGATGGCGGCGGGGATTCCCCCGAGGGCAAGTGCTTAGGGCAAGTGAGCGAGGGCGACTCAACCTGTTATTGAAACGCAGCTAAGGTGTGCTGCAGCATTCTGGATACACTGCAATGGTTTAGTCACCGAGGCTGGGAGTCCAGCCGGGAGAGAGTTGCAGTAGTCAAGGCAAGAGATGACCAGTGCTTGGACCAGGAGTTGCGTTGCATCCTTTGTGAGGAAAGACCGGATCCTACGGATATTGTAGGGGGCAAATCTGCAGGATCGGGCCACAGCAGGGATGTTGGCGGTGCAGGATAGTTGGTCATCAAGGATTACACCCAGGTTCCTCGCAGTTGACGACGGCAATACTGTGATGCCCTCGACAGTGACCGACAGGTCCATGCGAGGGCAGTCTTTCCCCTGATGAAGAGGAGTTTGGTTGTATACAGGTGTAGCTTGAGGTGATGCACACTTGTCCAGACGGAGATGTCCGCCAGACATTCCGAGATGTAAGTTGCAATGTGAGTGTCGGAGGTTGGGGGAAAAGAGAGGAACAGCAGGGTGTCATCCACAAAACAATAGTAGGAGAATCCATGTGATGTGATGACACAGCCTAGTGATCCGGTGTATAGTGAGACAAAAGCGGTCCTAGTACTGAGCCTTGAGGGACACCCATGTCCAGATAACAGGGTTTGGACATAGAGCCATTCCATGTGACCTGAAAGGTGCGATTTGTCAGGTATGATGTGAACCAGGTTAGAGCAGAGTCAGTGATGCCAAGTTCAGCCAGGGTGGAGAGGAGGATTTGGTGGTTGACTGTGTCAAATGTGGCAGATAGGTCGAGGAGAATGAGAACGGAGGAGTGGGATGAGGCTCTGCCGTTTCACAGGGACTCAGTCACTGTGAGGAGGGCCGTCTCAGTGGAGTGAGCAGTCCTGAATCCTGATTGATTAGGGTCAAGGAGGTTTTTCTGTGAGAGATAAGGATGACAGTTGGTTGTAGGCGGCACGTTCCAGGGTTTTAGAGTGGAATGAAAGAAGAGATACAGGTCTGTAGTTTCGGATGTCAGCAGCGTCTAGGTGTTTTTTTTTTAGGAGGGGCTCCACTGTAGCCGTCTTAAAAGCCGCTGGAATGACACCTGAAGTGAGGGAGGAGTTGATCAGGGTGATGAGGAATGGCAAGAAGTCTTGTGAGATATCTTGGAGAAGAGAGGAGGGAATCGGGTCAAGGGAGCAGGTAGTGGCACGTGTGCGTGAATATCTTCAGAGGAGAGAGGGCTGAAGCTGGTAAGGTCATCAGAGGTGAGAGTTAGGGGAGATGTTTTCTGGGAGGTTGTAGGAGCGAATGAGGAGCTGATGTCTTTTACTTTCTGCTACACAGTGCTCATTAACTAGCTAAAGTTAGCTGACGTTGTTTTGGTTAATGTTGTAACTTTTTATTTAACAGGTGTAAAAGTTATCTATAAAAAACTCTGGGTGTACATTGGTCTACTGATATTTGGTCTCGTTGAACGTTGTTAAGCAGTTTTTTACGTAATAATATAATAAGCGACCAGGGAATCACGTCAAGTTAACAAGGGGGGGGGGGGTACAATGTTTGTCACAACACCGGCCCTGACGGTTCTCCCATCCCATCCGCTACACAGTCGTTAAAGTTGAATCTTGACTTCTCAGCGCCCTGAACTCTATAAAAGCTGTCGCTAAGTTACGTTAACCGACTGGACAGAAACCTGCTCGGACACTGTGTTCAGTCCCCGGGCTCTGTGGCTCACTCACCGGCCCTGGTGGTGTCAGTCAGGTCGTGGTTGGCGGTGCTCCGGGGAAACTCCTTCAGCTTCCTGCCGCTGAGGTTCAGGCACCCGGTGGCCGAGGCTTCATCCAGCGCCCGGTCCATAGAACGGTTCCAGGGAGCCGGACCCGCCGGTCCCAGTCCGTTATTATTCCCGACTAAAACATTTCTGGGGGTGCCGCTGTTGCCGCCTCCAACCGTAAAGTTGAGACCGGTGTTGTCCACAGACCCCAGCAACACCGAGGCCGCCATTACACACTACGGCTGGTTAGCTCTGGGTGCTAACGGCTACTACCTCTCCCACCCTAAACTCCAGAAGAGAGCATGCGCAGAGAGGCGTTTAGAGGGAAGATAACCGGACATCAGATTAATTGAGCAAAACTGCACAGTAATCGTAATGTATGTACTGTAGTACTTTATTGTTCATACAGTATGACTACATAAAGTACTAAAGTAGACACAATATTATTGGACTACTTCAAAGGACATTTATGAGGAAGAAAACATTTGAATGAAACTTTCGGGACCACAGAACTAAAGATAAACGTATGTGACACCTTCCAAAAAAGATAAAGTGCTTTACATGGGAAAAAACGAATGAAATGAAATCGTTGAATAGAATAACCACAATAACATTTTTCCACTTAATGAAGATAATATTTAATAATATTTGTGGTATGTTAATGCTATGTAAATCAGATCCTTCATTATAAAGTCCTTTACATGACACAGAATGGCTGCCGTCAATTTTATTATATATTAAATTAATTATATATTTTTTATACTATTACTAATGTTTTCAACTTGGTTAGCTATTGTAACAATTTGTTGTGTTGTTATAATGTATCTATAACACTGCCTCGTACATTTGAATCTGATTATATTTGTTTGTTAAAAAAATAATTCTAAAATATATAATAATATATTTTAATAAACACATTTCTTCATACATGAGAGAGGATCAATATGAACAAACTTAATAAATATATTGTTGATTACATTTTCACCTACTTTGGATGAAGTTTCACAAACATTAAAAAAATATTTCATAACATTTTCATCATATGGTAGATCAGTAGTATCTGAATCAATCATTATTCTATTAAAAAAGAAAGTAGCTTTAACAAAACACATACTATCCTGATGGGAGACCAATAGTATGTATATTATATACATTCATTCTAACAACAGAAAAAACACTCTTTTCTTTCAATTTGTAGTATTTTATCACCTAACAACTTCATCCCCCAGAATTCCCGGCGCTGTCGCATATTGACGCATGCGTTTCCGCAGCAGTGTCCTGGGCCGGGTATCATGGCGACGTACGTGGACATCCTGAAAAGCGAGTTTCCAGAAATCGACACGGAGGTTTTCGATTATATCACAGGTGAGTGGCCGGAGACAGGAATGCTGTGTCCGGGGACAGAGACGCTGTCTCTCGGGGTGATGGAGCGACAAACGGCAGCCATATAATCGACTGTTAGCCGGGCAGCCGCCGCTCTTAGCTACAGCTAATGAGCTAACATGGGTGAGGCTAACCGGGCTAACTGTTCTGAGAGGAGGGACACCGGGTGGGACAGCATGGCTCGGTGAGGGTAGCTAAACCTGAAACCAAGTTAGTTGGAGGTTTATAGCCCGGCTTGACTTTACCAAACCCTGAACCCTGAGCGACAGGAATCATTATGTAATTATCTACTATAACAAGAAGTATAACTTGAAGTGTTGTCGGAAAAACTACTACAAGAGCAGCAATAGTACAGGAATGTCATAGGAAGTAGTATAAGAAGCATAACCCTTAGTTTCAACACAACATTATAGGAAGATTACAGTAAGGCAAGGCAAGGCAACTTTATTTGTATAGCACATTTCATACACAAGGCAGACTCAAAGTGCTTCACATCATACAACAAAGTGAAAAAAAAATAGAAGAATTAAAAGAAAATAAAGGCAAATTTAAAAGTGCATTACAGAAAGAAAGGAGAATAAAAACATATTTGCAATAATTAAAAACAGTGCAGACATTAAAAGATTTAGCAGAAAGCTATGGTGAACGTAAAAGTTTTCAGTCTAGTTTTAAAAGTGGTCAGAGTTGGGGCAAGTCTTACATCTGGGTCATTCCGTGTCATTTCATCAAATTTCTGAAAATCTTCCCACCTGACCATCTCAGAATGTCCTGAAAAAATTCAAGTACAAAGACACACTTGTTAATAGGACAAATCCAAAATATTAGGTCTCTACTGTCAATACTTTTCTCATGAAACATCATTGAATGAAGGGTAGTTTAGACGGTTTTTGGCATCATGTTCTGAAAAGCCATTTTTAAACAGCAATATCTGGAAAACTATCTCACCTGTGGCCTTCAAATTTTCTACAGTGTATATATGTTACTAATAGCCTCCAGAAATGAAATATCAGGGGTGTAGCTCAATGATAACCTAGTATGGTAGGTACTTAAAATTAGGCTTTTTAAAATAAAGTAGTACATTTGAAGAGTGGCTGAGCTCCCATTTTTGCAGATAAAAGACTTCTATCACTTCTGCCTCTATCTCTGGTGTTGGCTTAAACATTCTACAAAATATGGTTTCTCTTAGATTATTAGTTTCACAGATATTAAGGCTCAAAAATGGAAGTAAACACATCTTTGCCCAACTTCAGAGTCATATTCCAAAAAACTGACAACACGCATCAGGTCCAAACTTACTTATTTTGAAAGATCATATTCTTGTTGAAATCATATTAAAAAATCGGGAGGGTGTTTTGCCTCAATTTGTCGCAGTGATTTTTTAAAATCCTGACATTGGTGGGGATTTTGTGGCCGTTTTTGGTACTGCATGTCTTATTATCCTACCAGTAAACATCACAGGAGGGCAATTCAATGTGTTTTTTACCATTTACCAAAGACTTACATGTGACTAAATGCTACTGATAAATTTAGCCTCACGAAAACATTAAAATGTAGCACAGTTGTAGTTACAGAGGCAATACGTCCTTGAATGTGAGTTAAACATGGTGAAAGCAGCTTTTAATGTCTTAAACCATGAACAAACATAGCATAATATTGAAGAGTGTACATTTTGTCATACTTTAAGTATATAAATTACACAACTAAACCAAATAATAATCTTAATTTGAGCATAAAGATTTTGAATTACAGTAGAACAGTCTCCAAAGTTTGATATTGAATAACAGTTTGTCTCTATGCTCACTATGAGACAATATGTGAGTTATGATCAGAAATGGTGGATAGGAAGTATCAGAGATGTTTCAGATGAAGATGTACTGGTTCAGTTCATGCACCCACATGGCCCTGCCAAGAGTTTCTACTGGCCAAGAAGAGAAGATGTGCAATGTCCCACTGCAGCATAGAATTGCAAGATTTGACGTTCCCTCTACAGTAACTGGGTGCATGTATGCCATCAAAAAAGATGAGCACAACAGAGCAGAGATGTACATGAGACAATTTCTAAAGTGACTGCCAAATTAATGAATGTGACGAAGGAATTGGATCTAAAAGATGAAAAATGTGTCATCCCTCACAGTGAGCATAGAGAGAAACTGTTATTCAATATCAAACTTTGGAGACTTTTGTACTGTAATGTAAAATCTTATGCTCAAATTAAGATTATTATTTGATTTGGTTGTGGTATTTATATACTTAAAGTATGACAAAATGTACAGTCTTTAATATTATGCTATCATATGTTTGTTCATGGTTTAAGACATTAAAAGCTGCTTACAGCATGTTTAACTCACATTCAAGGACTCATTGCCTCTGTAACTACAACTGTGCTATATTTTAATGTTTTCGTAAGGCTAAATTTATCAGTAGCATTTAGGCACTGTAAGTCTTTGGTAAATGGTAAAAAACACAATTGAATTGCCCTCCTGTGATGTTTACTGGTAGGCTATTAGGACATGCAGTACCAAAACGAGCCACAAAAACCCCACCAATATCAGGATTTAAAAAAATCACTGCGACAAAATGAGGCAAAACACCCTCCTGATTTTTTAATATGACTTTAACAAGAATATGATCTTTCAAAAAAAGTAAGTTTGGACCTGATACGTGTTGTCAGTTTTTTGGAATATGACTCTGAAGTTGGGCAAAGATGTGTTTACTTCCATTTTTGAGCCTTAATATCTGTGAAACTAATAATCTAAGAGAGACCATATTTTGTAGAATGTTTAAGCCAACACCAGAGATAGAGGCAGAAGTGATAGAAGTCTTTTATCTGTAAAAATGGGAGCTCAGCCACTCTTCAAATGTACTACTTTATTTCAACAAGCCACATTTGAAGTACTTACCATACTAGGTTATCATTGAGCTACACCCTGATATTTCATGTTTGGAGGCTTTTAGTAACAGATATACACTCTAGAAATTTTGAAGGCCACAGGTGAGATAGTTTTCCAGATAATGCCGTTTAAAAATGGCTTTTCAGAGTATGATGCCAAAAACCGTCTAAACTACCCTTCATTCAATGACGTTTCATGAGGAAACTGTTGACAGTAGAGACCTAATATTTTGGCTTTGTCCTATTAACAAGTGTGTCTTTGTACTCAAATTTTTTCAGGACATTCTGAGATGGTCAGGTGGGAGGCATTTGATGAAATGACACGGAATGACCCATCTTCAGGAAGTTTATTCCAGCCATTTTTTGCATAGTGACTAAATGATGCTCTCCCGTGATTGTTGTTTACTCTGGGAATCACTAACAGATTGGTCTCAGAAGATCTTAGTGGTCTAGAAGGCTTATGTAGTGGGAGCATATCAGTGATATACTTAGGTCCTAGACCATGTAGTGATTTATATGTGAGCAGGAGGATTTTGAAAACAATCCTCTGACATACAGGGAGCCAATGTAAGGATTTAAGAATTGGTGTAATGTGCTCACATTTTTTGGTCTTTGTAAGAACATTACACCAATTCTTAAATCCTCTGACATACAGGGAGCCAATGTAAGGATTTAAGAATTGGTGTAATGTGCTCACATTTTTTGGTCTTTGTAAGAACTCTAGCAGCAGCGTTCTGAACAAGCTGTAGCTGCCTGACAGTTTTTTTCGGAAGACCTGCAAGGAGACCATTAAAGTAGTCTATCCTACTAGTAATAAAGGCATGTACAAGTTTTTCTAAGTCTTGAGCATTATAGGAAGTACTACAAAAGTATTACAGAAAGTATTACAAAGTATTTAAGAAAAAGTGCAGTGGTGTCATAGCAAGTATTACAATAAGTATTGTAGGAAAAAGTACATCCATCCATCCATTATCTACTGCTTATCCTGTATTCAGGGTTGTGGGGGGGCTGGAGTCCCAGCTGACATTGGGCGTAAGCAGGGTACACCTGGACAGGACGCCAGTGGAAAATGTACATGAGTGTCATTAAAAGTAATACAAAAGAATTGTAGAAAAGTTACAGGTACATCATGGTAAATATTATACAGGGCTCCAGACTAACTTTTTGCATTGGTTGCACTGGTGCGCCTAACTTTTTTTTTTAGGTGCACCAGCACAAAATTTAGGTGCACCCACATTTTTCATCGCGTCGCCTTTAACGCCAAAAAGTCACCTTTTTATCGCTCTCCTCCTACATAATGACACCCCCTTATGGCCTAGGTTAACTGCAGCACCATCAGCACCCAGAGCAACCCTTTTCTCCAGCCAATCTTCACACTGATGCCCAAGCGAAGCAAATGCTTGCTTTGTGGCACAATAAAAAGATCATACAGGTCACTAGCCTATAGATTGCAAATGGAAAACTGTTTATGTGATCTTAGCCTAGCCTACTTATATTTTTACTAAGACTATCCATTTTAAATAATATAAGAAATAGGCTACTAGGGCTGAACGATTTATCGTATCGTTATCTAGATATGAACATTCAAGATATTAATATCGAAAAAGCAACGATATAAACGATATAGATTTACCCCGCGCTCGCCCTGCATGTAAAGCTCTGGCAGTCACAATAAACTTCATTTTTACGATTGCCCTTGAATTAGGGATAGACCGATTATCGGCCGGGCCGATTATCGGCGCCGATATTCAGCATTTTGACGCAAATCGGCATCGGCCTTTTTCTTTAATCCGACGGCCGATAAGAGATCAATTTAAAACTGGGTTATTTTGGCTCTGATGGAGCCGCGCCTCTCTGTCTGCAGCATTGTCCCACCCACAGCACCATCCGATTGGTTACACACAGAGCCATGGCATGGGTAACAGCCAATCAGCAGTGAAAGCTGTGCATGCTCAGTGCTGCTCACACACGCGGCGGCGAGGAGAAAAAGTTTTGCCGAGTGGAGAAGCTGCGGAGTCCTTTACAACTCACAACTACTAGTAACGTTACCATGAGCCCAAAACACAAACATAAGCGGCAGCTCTGCTCGCTCGCAGTCCCTCCAGAGGTGTCTGTTAACTGAGACCCATTGTGGCGTATACGCTACAAAATATCATGTTGTCTTTAGAGCGTCATAACTCCGTAATGGTTTGCGCTAGAAACATGCGGTCTTTTTCCTCTTAAACTAGAGAAACGGGGCTGAATAACGGTACCCTGCTTGCCCATGTGAGCGATTTATTTCTGACAACAAAACGAATGCGTAAAGTTGTAAAATATGTGACTAGATGTCTCCTCGTCTCCGTGGCGCATTTCTCCGTTTTGTTTATGTATATCGTCGATCACTTCTCATCCGCCATCTTGCTAGTGACGTATAGCGTTACGTTTATGCATCGGACGCTCGTATTGGCTCCCGTAGCGGCTTTTACAGCCAATCGGAAAGCCTGATTTACGCTTGGCCGTGAGTTGTTGTGTTTGCCCAAACGGGAGACACGGAGGAGTTCAGAGCAGAGCAAATGACGGTCAAAAAGTTACTGTAGTGATAGAGAAAGTTAAATACATAAATGGTACAGAAGAAGTACACTACACACATATTTAGGGCAGGGAGAGGAAAGGACCATTGCTGGCAAAACAAAACGCCCATGGACACTACCCAAAATAATATCCATATTTCATAGACAGAAGCAGCTTATTATTATTATATTATTATTAATATTATTATATTATACATGTTGCAATTCTGAAAAGCTGTTTAATATCGTATCGGTATCGGCCCTGAAAAAACCATATCGGTCTATCTCTACCTTGAATGCACCGCTATGGCCAGCCAACCACGAACCTTATTTCATGCTTGCTGTGGATCGACAGCTGAAGCCAACCAATGACGAACATATGAGGGCGGGACTCCCGCCGCGAGAGTGAGGGAGACGGAAACCGAGACGCAGACGCAACATACACACCGGGGAAATCAAAAAGAAAGAAAGAAAAGTGAGACGAGTGCGGAAGATAATGCGGCCAGTGGCGGTGCCGAATCTGATTTGGTGCCAAAACATAAATCATCCTCCATTATTTGGAGGTATTTTGGATTTAATAACGATGATGTCAACCAGAGCGGGGTGTTGTGCAGGTCGTGTTTGGGGAAAATTGCACCGAGTGTATTGCAATGCGTTCAGTAGCGTTACACCGTATGAGTTGGCGTCCACCAGACATAAAGACATTACAGACGCTATAACATACCACATTGCAAAAGATATGGTACCCGTGTAGACAGTCTAAAATGTTTAATTTTGTATTTATTGATTGGTGACTTTATGTTAATGTTGATGACTGGCAGTAAGGTATCATCAATAAAACTGCAGTTTCCACATTCTTTTGTATTATGATGTTTTTATTTTTCTGAAAATATTTGGTTTTCACCGAACCCGTAGTCATATCGTATCGATATCGAGATATCTGGCATGAATATCAAGATATGAAATTTTGTCCATATCGTTCAGCCCTATAGGCTACTATACAATTTCCTATTCATGATGTCTCATGCTGTAATGTGGACCTTCAAACACTGTGCGTGTCCATGCTCCACCTCGACATGTCCAATTAACATGTTGACCGGACTCCCTTTACGCAAAATGCAGCAGTAGACAATAACGCACTCCTTCGTAGAGACGTCTGTGTCGCAGTCAATCATGAATGACGTGTACCATACGTGGCGTTTCCAACCTCCGCAGTTGTCTTGTTGTTTAGTGTGTTGACATTTTTTTCATCAGAATAATTTCGGACTTAAATTTGGTGAACGGCAACTCCTCCTTTGCAATATTATATGCGACATTGAATTTTATAATCATTTCACAGGGCTCCAGAGTGCGACCATTTTGGTCGCATATGCGACCAAAATTTTTATGAGTGCGACTGAAAAAAATTGTAGGTCGCACTGGTGCACCTAACGCTGCTCGGGTGAAAAAAAAAATCATAAGCGCAGCATCTCTTTATGTTCTCCTGACGGTATCGTGGTCTAAACCAATAAGAGACAGAGCTCGGGCGGGTCCTTGCCTCTGATTGGCTGTGGTCCTTTTCACTGCTGTAAATTGTGTCAGTTCGAAAATGCGAGCGAGCAGAGCAGGTACTCTGAGCGCTTCGACGCTGAGCGCTTCGATTTTCTTTGAAAGTGAAGAGAGTCAGAAAGCCTCGCCCCGAGACTAATTAAAAAGCCCAAAAACATGCCTTCAGACAGGACTGGTTGAAGCAATTTCCCTGGCTGATGTACGATGAAGAAAGGGACTCAATGCACTGCATTTATTGTCGGGAGTGCGGTCAGCATTTGGCCGGTAAAAAATAGTGCGTTTGTGGAGGAGTCAACAACATTTCACATCGAGACATTGAAAAAGGGAGTTTGCATGTTCTCCCTGTGTAAGCGTGGGTTCTCTCCGGGTTCTCCGGCTTCCTCCCACAGACCAAAGACATGCAGGATGGGGATAGGTAAATTGGTGACTCCAAATTGCCCGTAGGTGTGAATGTGAGCGTGTATGGTTGTTTGTCTATATGTTAGCCCTGTGATAGACTGGCGTCCTGTCCAGGGTGTACCCTGCCTTCGCCCAATGACAGCTGGGATCGGCTCCAGCCCCCCCGCGACCCTGAATACAGGATAAGCGGTAGAAAATGGATGGATGGATGGACATTGAAAAAGCGCAATATGTCCAAAAAGCATACTACATGCCGTGATAAGTGTGTTAATAAAGTGGCCCCTCATCCAGCTGCATTTCAGCGTCAGGCTGTATCAATCACGTCCGCTGAGGAATCTGAAATGATTATAAAATTCAACGTTGCATACAATATTGCAAAGGAGGAGTTGCCGTTCACTAAATTTAAGTCCGAAATTATTCTGATGAAAAAAATGCTGACACACTAAAGAACAAGACAGCTGAGGTTGGAAACGCCACGTACACGTCATTCATGATTGACGGCGACACAGATGTCTCTACGAAGGATATTGTCTACTGCTGCATTTTGCATAAAGGGAGGCCGGTCAACATGTTAATTGGACATGTCCGGTGGAGCATGGACACGCACAGTGTTTGAAGGCCCACATTACAGCATGAGAGATCATGAATAGGAAATTGTATAGTAGCCTATTCCTAATATTATTATTAAAAATGAATAGCCTAAGTAAAAATATAAGTAGGCTAGGCTAAGATCACATAAACAGTTTTCCATTTGCAATCTATAGACTAGTGACCTGTATGATCTTTTTATTCTTGAGGAATTTATGCTGCCACAAAGCAAGCATTTACTGCGCTTGGGCATCAGTGTGCAGATTGGCTGGAGAAAACGGTTCCTCTGGGTGCTGATGGTGCTGCAGTTAACCTAGGCCATAAGGGGGTGTCATAATGTAAAAGGAGAGCGATTAAAAAGGTGACTTTTTGGCGTTAAAGGCGATGCGATGAAAAATGTGGGTGCACCTAAATTTTGTGCTGGTGCACCTAAAAAAAAAAGTTAGGCGCACCAGTGCAACCAATGCAAAAAGTTAGTCTGGAGCCCTGTTTCAGATTCCTCAGCGGACCTGATTGATACAGCCTGACGCTGAAATGCAGCTGGATGAGGGGCCACTTTATTAACACACTTTTCACGGCATGTAGTATGCTTTTTGGACATATTCCACTTTTCAACGTCTCGATGCGAAATGTTGTTGACTCTTCCACAAACGCACTATTACCGGCCAAATTCTGACCGCACTCCTGACAATAAATGCAGTGCATTGAGTCCCTTTCTTTATCGTACATCAGCCAGGGAAATTGCTTCAACCAGTCCTGTCTGAAGGCATATTTTTGGGCTTTTTAATTAGTCTCGGGGCGAGGCTTTTCTGCCTCTCTTCATTTTCAAAGAAAATCGAAGCTCTCAGCACTCATTGTCGAAGCGCTCAGGAGTACCTGCTCAGCTCGCTCGCATTTTTCGAACTGACACAATTTACAGCAGTGAAAAGGACCACAGCCAATCAGAGGCAAGGACCCGCCTGAGCTCTGTCTCTTATTGGTTTAGACCACGATGCCATCAGGAGAACACAAAGAGATGCTGCGCTTATGTTTGTTTTTTTTTCACCCGAGCAGCGTTAGGTGCACCAGTGCGACCTACAATTTTTTTCAGTCGCACTCATAAAAATTTTGGTCGCACTCTGGAGCCCTGTTATATGAAGTATTACAGTTGTATTACAGGAAGAACTACTGGATTATCATAGGGTAGGGTTGCACGGTATACCGGTACTAATTTGGTACCGGGGTACTGAGGCATTTAAAACGGTACTATATTGCATTTGGACGGGACCGGTACTTGCAGCGCCCGCAACAGCGCCCGCAACAGCGCGGCGAACTCGCCGCGTGACGTCACCGCGTTGTAACTACAGCTGAGAGGACGAGGAGCGAGCCGCAGCTTGGAGAGATAAAAAGAAAAAGCAAGCAAGCCGGACGAAACAGCTAGCTAGTTAGCGAGCAGCGTGGACTGGAGCAACAAACGGAGCAGGAGGAAAGCTTGGAGAGCGCGAGAGAGAGAAAAAGAGAGAGCGCGCGAGAGAGAGAGAGAGAAAGAGAGCGCGAGCGAGCGAAGCACGGAGAGGAGAACGGCTGCTGCCACCGTCACCACGCCGCAACTTGCGGACAAACCAGCGCCGCGAAGTGCGATGTGGCCGTACTTTAGCTAAAAACAAATGCGCAAGGCAAGGCAGTTAACGCCGATGCACCACTGTGTAAACGGTGTTTAAAACATGCATGGCTAACGGCGGAAACACCTCCGACTTAGCCAAACACTTAAAGGACAAGCCCCCAGACCTGCACACTGAACTCAGGGAACGACAGGTCATTTACTCAGGAAAAAAAGCCACATTCAGTGCTAAAAGCAAGCGCCACCCCCCTTCACTCTTAACAAAAGTAGCTCTGGAAGAAAAAAATAGAGCTGGTTTATTTATATTATTATATTTTAACATTTTTAAAATTGTGTGCATTAGAAAAGCTTGTCTTTGTGGTATTTTATTTTGTTTGCTGATTAATATGTTATTGTTCTAAGATTTTCTATTAAAATAAAGTCAGTAATGACATTTTTTGGATTCACTTTTTATGTGAAAAAGTATCGAAAAGTATCGAAAAGTACCGAAACACATGTTGGTACCGGTACCGGTACCAAAATGTTGGTATCGTGACAACACTATCATAGGGTGTATGACAGTTAGTATTATGGCGGTATTATAGAAAGAAGAAAATACAGGGTTATCATAGTAAGTACTTTGAGGCTGTCATAAGAAATGTTACCTGAAATATATCAGTTATATAGGTAAAATAGCAGTAGTATCATAAACTGCTCAAAAAAATTAAGGGAACACCTAAACACCACATGCTAGTTCTCAATGAATAACATACAACAGTTGGAAATCTTTATTCATTAGGGTCATTCCGTGCCATTTCATCAAATTTCTGAAAATCTTCCCAACTGACCATCTCAGAATGTCCTGAAAAAATTAAAGTACATAGACACACTTGTTAATAGGACAAATCCAAAATATTAGGTCTCTACTGTCAACAGTTTTCTCATGAAACATCATTGAATGAAGGATAGTTTAGACGGTTTTTGGCATCATACTCTGAAAAGCCATTTTTAAACGGCAATATCTGGAAAACTATCTCACCTGTGGCCTTCAAAATTTCTACAGTGTATATCTGTTACTAATGGCCTCCAGACATGGAATATCGGGGGTGTAGCTCAATGATAACCTAGTATGGTAGGTACTTAAAATGTGGCTTGTTGAAATCAAGTAGTACATTTGAAGAGTGGTTGAGCCCCCATTTTTGCAGATAAAAGACTTCTATCACTTCTGCCTCTACCTCTGGTATTAGCCTAAACATTCTACAAAATATTCTTCTATATTCTACAGCCACTTGGTTGTGCCTCTCCATGTACGCTGATCCAGCTAGCATCTTACACCCTGCTACTATGCGCTGGTCAGGGGCTTCTTTGCACAGTCTGCATCTTGGGTCTGATCTGCTCTGGTAGATCCTGGCCTCTATGGCTCTTGTGCTTATGGCCTGTTCTTGTGCTGCCATGATTAGTGCCTCTGTGCTGTCTGTCAGTCCTGCATTTTCCATCTACTGGTAGGATTTCTTGATATCAGCCACTTCCTCTATCTGACGGTGGTACATGCCATGTAGGGGCTTGTCCCTCCAGGTTGTCTGCTCCTCCTCCTCTGCACTCTCATCAGGGCTCTGCTGCCTGAGACATTCACTTAGCAGTTCATCCTTCGGGGCCATTTTTTCGATGTAATCTTGAATTTTCAATATCTCATCCTGGACTGTGGCCTTGACGCTCACTAGCCCTCTGCCTCCCTCTTTCAGCTTAGTGTATAGCCTCAGGGTGCTGGACTTGGGGTGGAACCCTCTGTGCATGGTGAGGAGCTTTCTAGTCCTGATATCTGTGGCTTCTATCTCCCCCTTTGGCCAGCTTATGATACCAGCGGGGTAACTGATGACTGGTAGTGCGTACATGTTGATGGCTCGGACCTTGTTCTTACCATTCAGCTGACTTTTCAGGACCTGCCTTACTCTCTGGAGGTATTTGGCTGAGGTTGATTTCCTTTTGGCCTCTTCATGGTTTCCATTAGCCTGTAGGATGCCAAGGTACTTGTAGCTGTCTTGGATATCACCTATGTGGCCCTCTGGTAGGTCAATCCCCTCAGTCCTGATCATCTTGCCTCTCTTTGAGATCATCCGGCCACACTTGTCCAATCTGAATGACATCCCTATCTCATCGCTGTAGATCCTGGTGGTGTGGATCAGTGAGTCTATTTCTCGCTCGCTCCTGGCGTACAGCTTGATGTCATCCATGTAGAGCAGGTGGCTGATTGTTGCCCCACTACGGAATCGGTACCCGTAACCACTCTTCGTGATGATCTGACTGAGGGGGTTCAGGCCTATGCAGAACAGCAGTGGTGATAGTGCATCTCCCTGGTATGCCGCACTTGATGTTGACTTGGGCAATCGGCTTTGAATTGGCCTCTAAGGTTGTCTTCCACATTTCCATCGAGTTCTGGATGAAGCCCCATAGGTTCCTGTTGATCTTATACAGTTCCAGACATTCCAGTATCCATGCGTGCGGCATTGAGTCGTAGGCTTTCTTGTAGTTAATCCAGGCAGTGCACAGGTTGGTTTGTCTCTTCTTACAGTCTCAGGCGACTGTTCTATCAACCAGTAGCTGGTGCTTGGCTCCTCTGGTGTTACTGCCAATTCCTTTCAGTGCCTCCATCATGTATTGAGCCATATGCTTACTCATCTTTGCTGCAATGATGCCTGACAGGGCCTTCCATGTTGTGCAGAGACGGGTAATTGGCCGGTAGTTGGATGGGACGGGTCCCTTCTGGGGGTCTTTCAGGATTAGGACTGTCCTGCCCTGGGTTAGCCACTCTGGGTGGATCCCATCCCTCAGCTGGTTCATCTGTGCTGCTAGGCGTTCTAGGAGTGCAGTTAGCTTCTTCAGCCAGTACGTATGGGGCCTAGTGCTGTCCAGCTCTTCATCTTTGACACTCTTTCTTGGATGTCTGCCATTGAGATGGTTACTGGTTCTTGTTCTGGGAGGTTGCTGTGGTCAGCTCTTAGGTCCACTAACCATTGGGCATCGGTGTTGCGTGTTGCCTCCTTTTCCCATGTCTTTCAAGTATTTTTCCACCTCAGCTCTTGGTGGGTCTGACTGGTTGTTGTTTCCCTGCCACTGAGACGACACCTTGGCTGGTTCAGTGCAGAACAGCTTGTTTATTCTCCTGGCCTCTCCCTCCTTGGTGTATCTCTTCAACCGGGTGGCCGAGCTGTTAGTCGTTTTTTGGCAGTTTGGAGTGCCTCTGGTATGGAGAGTGAGTTGTACTTCCTGGGTGCCCCTTTATTCACCATGTTCCCTATATATATATATATATATATATATATATAAGGGTTGCACGGTATACCGGTACTAATTTGGTACCGGGGTACTGAGGCATTTAAAACGGTACTATATTGCATTTGGACGGGACCGGTGCTTGCAGCGCCGCCGGCAGCGCCCGCAACAGCTCGGCGAACTCGCCACGTGACGTCACTGCGTTGTAACTACAGCTGAGAGGACGAGGAGCGAGCCGCAGCTTGGGGAGATAAAAAAGAAAAAACAAGCAAGCCGGAGGAAACCGCTAGCAAGTTAGCGAGCAGCGTGGACGGTAGCAACAAACGGAGCTGAAGGAAAGCTTGGAGAGAGCAGAGACGGAGAGGGAGAGGGAGGGAGGGAGCACGGAGAGGAGACTGGCTGCTGCAACCGTCACCACGCCGCAACTTGCGGACAAACAAGCGCCGCGAAGTGCGATATAGCCGTACTTTAGCTTAAAACAAATGCGCAAGGCGAGCAGTTAACGCCGATGCACCACTGTGTAAACGGTGTTTAAAACATGCATGGCTAACGGCGGAAACACCTCCGACTTCGCCAAACACTTAAAGGAACAAGCACCCAGACCTGCACACTGAGCTCAGGGAACGACAGGTCATTTACTCAGGAAGAAAAGCCACATTCAGTGCTAAGAGCAAGCGCCACCGCCCTTCACTCTTAACAAAAGTAGCTCTCGAAGAAAAAAAAATAGAGCTGGTTTATTTATATTATTATATTATATTATTGTATTTATATTTTAACATTTTTAAAATTGTGTGCATTAGAAAAGCTTGTCTTTGTGGTATTTTATTTTATTTGCTGATTAATATGTTATTGTTCTAAGATTTTCTATTAAAATAAAGTCAGTAATGACATTTTTTGCGTTCACTTTTTATTTGAAAAAGTATAGAAAAGTATTGAAAAGTACCAAAACACATGTTGGTACTGGTACCGGTACCAAAATGTTGGTATCGTGACAACACTAATATATATATATATATATACTTTAAGTATACATACACACAGATTACACAACCAAATCAAATATTAATCTTAATTTGAGCATAAAGATTTTACATTACAGTACAAAAGTCTCCAAAATGTGCAGTCTTCAATATTATTCTATCATATGTTTGTTCGTGGTTTAAGACATTAAAAGCTGCTTTCAGCATGTTCAACTCGCATTCAAGGACGTATTGCCTCTGTAACTACAACTGTGCTACATTTTAATGTTTTCGTAAGGCTTAATTAATCAGTAGCATTTAGTCACATGTAAGTCTTTGGTAAATGGTAAAAAACACAATTGAATTGCCCTGGGGCCTGTTCCAGAAAGCAGGTTCAACAAACTCTGAACCTAACCCTGAACTCTAAGATGGGCAACTCTGAGTTTTCGGTTCCAGAACAGCAGTTCTGAGTTAGTTCAATCAACTCTGAGTATGATAATCATGAGTTACGCGCGTGGCTGCCGACTCTACAAAGCCATCATCAATGGAGCTCCGATTCACCATGGCAACCGGGAGAGCGTTATTAGATATTACTGAGTGTTTATGTAGAAAACAAGCTCATCCTTAGAAAGCGGAGCAACGTAACTGCAGCAAAGTAGAGACAGTTGTCGTGGCAGACATTTACGGCCCGACTTAATGTGTATAACTGAATGAAACAGTCGATTGATCTAAAGGTGATAAGTCTTTACTTTCAGCTATTTAGAGCGACACTGTGGTGTAACTGTTAGCCCACAGTGCAGGCAACAGGGGTTCGACCCCCCGTAGATCTCAAAGTAGCGCAATGAACAAATAATCATTTTTATGTAGGTGTAATCCCCAGGCACAAAAAGAAACTGGCTTCAGCTGAAAATTAAGCATTAAAATATTGCACAAATACGTAGACTAAGGCATATGATTTCACATTTCATATTTCACATATTAAACGGTAATATAAGTGGCTATTTCAATAAAGAAATGTCCTTTTTCAGAAAACTCCCGTTCGCAAAAAAATCTTAAGAGCTCTGCAAAGAATCGGCATTATGTCCGTGATATGAAATGTCGAAAATGTCGGCGAATATTGTTTAGATATGTGATTGGTAGGAAAAACGGTAATTTCCTTCTAAGTCATCAAAATCCTCTCCCCACGTAAAGCTGTTCGAATCACTTTTATTTCCATATCGATTAGCTTGACGAGGAAAGGACAGCATATTTTTTTCAGAGTTGGTTCAGATTCCCGAAAAAGGCGGAGACATGTAGGGAGAAACTCAGGGTATGTTGAAACAAACCTGCCAGCGAGCAGGTTAGGTTCACAGAGTCAGTTACTATGGTAACTATGGTTACTATGGTAACTGACCTAAAGGTTGAGTTACCTCTCTTTCTGGAACGGAAAACTCAGAGTATCCCTCTTCTCAGGGTTAACAAACTCAGAGTTTCAGGAAAACCTACTTTCTGGAATGGGCCCCTGCTGTGATGTTTACTAGTAGACTATTAGGACATGCAGTACCAAAAACGGCCATTTTAAAAAATCACTGTGACAAATTGAGGCAAAACACCCTCCCGATTTTTTAAATATGATTTTAACAAGAATATGAACTTTTGAAAAAAGTAAGTTTGGACCTGATACTAGTTGTCAGTTTTTTGGACTATGGCTCTGAAGTTGGGCAAAGATGTGTTTACTTCCATCTTTGAGCCTTAATATCTGTGAAACTAATCATCTGAGAGAGACCATATTTTGTAGAAAACACCAGAGATAAAGGCAGTAGTGATAGAAGTCTTTTATCTGCAAAAATGGGGGCTCAGCCACTCTTAAAATGTACTACTTTATTTTAACAAGCCACAATTTAAGTACCTACCATACTAGGTGATCATTGAGCTACACCCCCGATATTCCATGTCTGGATGCTATTAGTAACATATATACACTGTAGAATTTTTGAGGGCCACAGGTGAGATAGTTTTCCAGATATTGCTGTTTAAAAATGGATTTTCAGAGTATGATGCCAAAAAACGTCTAAACTACCCTTCATTCAATGATGTATCATGAGAAAAATGTTGACAGTAGAGACCTAATATTTTGGATTTGTCCTATTCACAAGTGTACTATAATTTTTTTCAAGAAATTCTGTGATGGTCAGGTGGGAAGATTTTCAGAAATTTCATGAAATGACACTGAATGACCCACATGCCAAAATGTCCTTGGGCAAGCTACTGAACCCTTGGCCCATTTGAAGTCTGTGGGAGTTTGTTCCACCACTGAGGCGCCGGAACAGAGAAGAATCTGGACTTTGCTGAGCAACATTTGTTTGATTTCAGCGATGGTGGTACTAGCCAGCCAGCTGAAGTGGAGGAGCAAAGTGCTCACGTCGGGGTGTGTGGTTTGACCAGTGTTTGAAGGTAGATGGGTACCGTTCCATTGATGGCCTCGAAGGCCAGTGCCATCATCTTGAAACATGCAGTGAGAGTTGGGGGCTTTTATAATGAAACGCAGGCCTCATCATGAGCTTCTGGTTAGAAAAGTTATTCTTTTGGGTTTTATTATTTCTCTTTTAAAAACAGCCTTGTCCTGAGTTATTTTCCTGGGCTTTTTTTTAATTATTATTCACCACATGCATCGACTGGTATGGTCCTTTATCAACCAGCAGCAGGTGTCTTAACCTCATATATTTCTTTCAGGAGTGTTGGACAGCTGCGGAGGAGACTTCGAGGATGGGGAGGAGGTTTATGATGCCGTGGGAGGAGTCCTACAGGAAGTTTCTGCTGACAGTAAAAACGAGTACGACGTCAGGGACATCTGCTTCCAGATGTTTAACACACTCAAACTGTAAGACAGAGGGACAATCATGTGTTTCTGTCTGCAATAATACTGATTGTTCTCATTTGGGTGTTCATTGGGTCTCATTCATGAAATGTTAGTAAAAACCTTCTCCAGCTTCAGGAAAGCTGTGTAAAAGGGGGGGGGGGAATGTCTCCTTTGCTGAGATTGAAGTTATTTTAAGTACTGTGGCTTTATGAACCAGACAATGTTATCTTGTTACTGTACCACTTTAATCTGGTGCTAAAATACTATATGAAACAACTACATTTTTGACATGTACGGTGTCTGAGGAGGCACATACAGGACGAACTCACACTTAACAATAGTGCTACCAGCACTTACACAATAATTTAATAATTTATTTTCTTCTGTTAGTAGTGGTGTGACTGATGCCGTAAACACTGTGTCCTCTGTCCAAAGATCCAAAGATTTACACAAGCTCTCCGAGTGGTAAGAGGCAGGAGTAGATTTTCTTGGTAGCTATGAAAAGTTGAGAGCTAACATTTTTATTAATAACGAAACATGTATATTTCCCTCAGGCAACAGTTTAGACAGACACATTCGTTCTGCTCACGTTTCATTAATGAGACCCAATGTGTTTTATCAGGACTAACGTGTGTTCTTTTTTGTTTTGTTTTTTTGTGTGTTTTTTAGTAAGGGCTTTTTGCCTTTATTCAGATAGGACAGTGTTAGAGTGAAAGGGGGAGAGAGGGGACGACATGCAGAAAGGGCAGGTCGGATATGAACCCAGGGTCGCTGCAGTAAGGACTTAGCGATGCCCTTAACAGGTGTTTTAATGGGGAATAACATGCTTTCATCAGGACTAACAAGTGTTGTGTTTTCATGAGGGATTAACACATTTTTTTAATCAGGATTCACACCTGCGTATTTAAGGGGATTCAAATTTTTTTTATCAGGACTAATATGTGTTTTGTGTGTTAAACAGGAATAACCATCATGGCACTCAGAGGCAGGTGTTGCTGGATGCTCCAGTTCAACTCTCTCAGATATCTGCAGACAATGGTAAGAAACGATATTCAATCATATTTCCATTTACACTCACTCAACTATATGCACAATATTTTTATGTTAACACATTTTACAGTTTTTTAGCTAACATTGGGTCCCATTCATGAAACGTGAGCAGAACAAACTTGTGTGTAAACTGTGGAAATGCACGTTTCGGTATTCATCAAAACATTAGTAGGCCCGAACTTTTTGCAGCTACTTACAAATTCTCTGATTGCTCGTTGAAATAAGGAATGCACATATGGAGGTGATTTATGTGCAAATCTACTCACAGATTTGCTCACACATTTCATTAAATAGACCCATTCTTTGTTATTAACACATATTGTAGTGTATTTTTACTAAAAGTGTTTGATATTAACACACCTTTTAGTGTATATTAACTTACAGTTTTTGATGTTCGTGTCCCTGTTAAGTTTGTGCAACAGAAGATGTTCAAGGTATCTGGATGATGAAACGTGGTCAGAACACAGTGAGTCTCTTTTAATTAATTTACACTAAAATCTAGGGCTGGGCGATTTTTTGAAATGGCTGAACTGCAAAATCGCGATTTAAAAACAGTTCTAGACTCTGCAGATTTGTTTTGCTTTAAGGGACTCTGTAGTAGACACTCAAGAACACGTGCAAAAGTCAGCCACATACAATCACATTCACTGCACCCCAACGGACCATAGAAATGTCCACCAACTCAAACGTTCTTTTACCAATTAAAGAGAAGACTACCAAAAGTTTGCGATCTCTGTTTACTGCTCCTTGGCGCTATCCTCTCTCTCCTCTTCCCTCACGGCTTCCCGCCCCTCCTCCTTAAGCCCCGCCCCTCCTGAATCTTCCTTACCAATCACAACATGTGACACTGACAGATCCATGCAGTGAATCAAATTACACAAACAAGAATAAAGGCACAGTCTCTATTTTTCCACAGTTTACCTTTAACATTTACAATAATTTTCTCATTTATGATTAATTTGTCTTAATCTAAATAATTCAACCATTTTTACTAGAGATAGACCGATATGGTTTTTTCAGGGCCGATACCGATACCGATTATTAGTAGTCAAGGAGGCCGATAACCGATATTCGGAGCCGATATTCATTTGCAGTAAAAGTGAAAATACTGGTGTCAAAATTTTGAATAATACAAACACCAACACTTAACTTCTTTTAAATGCCTTTAAGCATATGTTTATTAAACAGCTTTTCAGAATTGAAACATGTATAATATAATAATAATAAACATCTGTTTTAAAATTTTAACAAAAAGTGCAGGAAGCTACCAGGCTCAGCAGCATGTCTTAAGGATAAATGAAAACTTAAACAAATAAATATCTCCCTGAAGTTTTATACAGTAAATAAAATGTTCCAAAATTTCAATATAACTGAAATGTTATTTTATCTTCTACTCATCTTTGTTATCTAAGTTTTGAGTAGTGTCCATGGGCGTTTTGTTTTGCCAGCAATGGTCCTTTCCTCTCCCTGCCCTAAATATGTGTGTATATAGTGTACTTCTTCTGTGCCATTTATGTATTTAACTTTCTCTATCACTACAGTAACTTTTTGACCGTTCTTTTCTCTGCTCTGAACTCCTCCGTGTCTCCCGTTTGGGCAAACACAACAACTCACGGCCAAGCGTAAATCAGGCTTTCCGATTGGCTGTTAAAGCCACTACGGGAGCCAATAGGAGTGTCCGAGACATAAACGTAACTTTATACGTCACTAGCAAGATGGCGGATGAGAAGTGATCGACGATATACATAAACAAAACGGAGAAATGCGCCACGGAGACGAGGAGACATCTAGTCACATATTTTACAACTTTACGCATTCGTTTTGTTGTCAGAAATAAATCGCTCACATGGGCAAGCAGGGTACCATTATTTAGCCCCGTTTCTCTAGTTTAAGAGGCATGTTACTAGCCCAAACCATTACGGAGTTATGACGCTCTAAAGACAACATGATATTTTGTAGCGTATACGCCACAATGGGTCTCAGTTAACAGACACCTCTGGAGGGACTGCGAGCGAGCAGAGCTGCCGCTTATGTTTGTGTTTTGGGCTCATGGTAACGTTACTAGTAGTTGTGAGTTGTAAAGGACTCCGCAGCTTCTCCACTCGGCGAAACTTTTTCTCCTCGCCGCCGCTTGTGTGAGCAGCACTGAGCACGCACAGCTTTCACTGCTGATTGGCTGTTACCCATGCCATGGCTCTGTGTGTAACCAATCAGATGGTGCTGTGGGTGGGACAATGCTGGAGACAGAGTAGTGGCTGCAGACAAAGAGGCGCGGCTCCATCAGAGCCAAAATAATCCAGTTTTAAATTGATCTCTTATCGGCCGTCGGATTAAAGAAAAAGGCAGATGCCGATTTGCGTCAAAATGCTGAATATCGGCGCCGATAATCGGCCCGGCAGATAATCGGTCTATCCCTAATTTTTACTCTTTATCAAACCAAATTACTTTTAGTTTAGCTATCTTATGGATTTATTACTGCACTTATTTAGGAACTTATTCATTTGAATCCCTGCTTTCTATGTTTTTTATTTTTAAGTTTTTTTTTTTAATTCATTTTTTCAGGGATGGCCTACAAGGGACATTTTTTTTTTCAATTTGATTTAAAAAAGTCTTTGCACAATAATGACAGCCAAGGGGCTTTTTTTATTTGCCTTGGTCTTTTTAGTTTGTTTAGAGAAAAACAGAAGAAAATTTAGGTTTAAATCGAAAATTGTCCAATAGTTTAAAAAAATTTAGATTTTATTTTTAGGCCAAATCACCCAGCCCTACTAAAATCAAACTATTTTAAATAATTTACTGTTTTGATGAACAGCTGATATCAAATGTCATCAAATGCATCACTCCCTGTCTCTCTTCAGACGGTGGACGCTAAGAAACTTGAAAAGGCCGAGGCGAAGCTGAAAGCTAAACATGACCGCCGGAATGAGAAGGACGGCCTGAGACCCTCCACTCCACTGTCAGTACCTGTCCACACCTGTCATCACCTGTACTACACACCTGTACACACGTCCTCACCTGTACACACCTGTACACACGTCCTCACCTGTCCACACCTTTATACACCTGCCCTCACCTGTACATGCCTGTCCTCACCTGTAGACTCATGTCCTCACCAGTACACAGCTGTCTTCACCTGTACACTCCTGTCTTCACCTGTGCACTCCTGTCTTCACCTGTGCACACCTGTCTTCACCTGTACACACCTGTCTTCACCTTTACACTCATATCCTCACCTGTACACACCTGTCTTCACCTGTACACTCATATCCTCACCTGTCGTCCTGTGTTGTCTCACAGAGTGCTGGAGGAGGCATCAGCCAGTCAGGCCAGCAGTAAGAAGGATAACCGAGTCGACCAATCAGGGAAGAACCGCAGTTACGACATCCGCATCGAGAACTTTGATGTTGCCTTTGGAGAAAGGTGAGTTTATCTTTATTAACATGATCATTGATCAATCAATTGATATGATTTTTTTTAATTGTGGCAAGGGAAAAATGAGTTGGTTACTTTAAAAAAACACTACCCACCGTGGCTGGTGTGCAAAAGAGTTCTTGTCCAGCCCTACAAAACGTATGAGCTATTATTCATCAGTTTTGACGAATGCATTTCAGTTTTTGACAAGTATAATTCTGTCTGCAGGTGTTTGCTGCAGGGGTCGGAGCTCTCTCTGGCATTGGGCCGGCGGTACGGTCTGATTGGTCGTAACGGTTTGGGGAAGACAACGCTATTGAAGATGTTGGCCAGCCGCAACCTCCGCGTCCCGGCACACATCTCTATCCTCCACGTGGAACAGGAGGTGGCGGGAGATGAGACGGCAGCACTGCAGAGTGTCCTGACGAGTGACACACTGAGAGAAGACCTGCTGAGTGAGGAGAAGGTGCTCAACACTCGCATCGCCAATGGAATGTACGTGTGTTTAAATTAGCACTTAGTACTAAATTGCTCATAGACGTGAATGTGAGCGTGTAGCCCTGTGATAGACTGACGACCTGTTACTAACAATAAATAGTTCTAAACTTAATAACTGTATGCATAACATATTAATAAATGGAAACACTGAAAGTCTCATATTCTTTTTTTATTCATTTGTGTATATATTTATCTGAAAGTGGAGTTGTTTTGTTCCTTTATCCCCTCAGTTTGTAGAATGGTTCTTATCACTACAGTACCCATGAGCCTCAGCAGGCTGTTGGGATGTCGTGCTTAGTTTGTGTTGTCTTTTGTTTGTTTCAGTGCTGACGGGATGGAGAGCGTCAGACTGTCTGAGATTTACGCCAAGCTGGAAGAGATCGAGGCCGACAAAGCTCCGGCTCGGTAACTACTCTATACTACACAAATGTCTGTTCACCTTATGACCAATTATTGGTTTATATATTGTAATTATTTTGATATCATTATTTTTGTTATGTAGTCTGCAAATTGTCCAAAAGACAAATATCCATCAGTAGCCAGGGTCACAAAATCCTGCTGTAAAAGTAGTGTGTAGTATTATGAGGTCCATGTACAGTCAGTGGGGAGCTCTTCCTCGCTCACAGACGCCTCCTGGTGGTTGTTGGTGCTCACAACAACATACACGTGTAACAATTAAAGTGTTTGATTTGATAAAGAGGTTAATCAAATAATTGATTGACATCTGTCTCATCCAATCAGAGCCTCTGTCATCCTGGCAGGTCTCGGATTCTCTCCCAAAATGCAACAGCAGACGACCAAGTGAGTCCCCTCTCGAACACACACACACACTTTGATTGAAGTGTTTTCTGTCACAAGACATTGACTTCCATTCGTCACCTGGAAATTTACAGTAAACACACAACCATGTCAACTTTAATTAAAAACCCTCAATGTCAATGATCTATAGACGGACTGATGACTCACACACTGTTGTACTGTGTGTGTGTGTGTGTGTGTGTGTGTGTGTGTGTGTTTAGGGAGTTCTCAGGAGGATGGAGGATGAGGTTGGCGTTGGCAAGAGCTCTTTTTGCTCGGTGAGTTTCACTTTCTAAACATTTAAACTGTGTCTGTCTGTGCTGTGTGTGTGTGTCTGTGTCTGTCTGTGGTGTGTGTCTGTCTGTCTGTGAGTGTATGTGTTTGTTGTGGACAGTCTACAAACGGCGTGAAAGAAAACACTATGTCTTTGAGAAAACTCCTCAACATCAGGTGGCAGGACAAAATCCCTGACACTGAAGTTCTCACCAGGGCCAGCATGTCAAGTATCTTCACCATCCTAGCCCAGGCCCAGCTTTGCTGGGCTGGTCATGTAGTTTGCATGCCAGACCATCGGCTTCCAAAACAGTTAATGTATACTTGGCAAACACTGTCAAGGTGGCCAAAAAAGGCTCTTCAAAGTCTGCCTGAAATCATCTCTCAAAAACTTTCAAATAGTCCTTGACACCTGGGAGGTAACGGCCCAGGACCGAACAAGGTGGCGCACTACACTGAAAGAGGGAGCAGCCACATATGAAGCTGCCAGGACAGACGCAGCTGAATTGCAGAGGAAAGCAAAGACAGCGCGCTTAAACAATCCTACCCCCAACCCATCTCCTATCCCCTGCCCTCACTGCCCTGAGAGAGTCGTGTGTGTGTGTGTGTGTGTGTGTGTGTGTGTGCGCGCACATATGTGTGTGTCTGTGGTGTGTGTTAGTCTGTGAGTGTGTGTGTGTGTCTGTGTTGTTCAAACATGATGAGCTTGTCTAACTCATCGTCTATTTTCTTTGTTTCCACCAGACCAGACCTGCTGCTACTTGATGGTGAGTCAGATACAACTACAGTCACACATTGGAGTACTAGTAGTAGGCTGCATAGGAGGAGGACTTTTAGTCTTTATTGCCCCCCAAGGAGGAGTAGTTCGAGGAGTAGTAGTAGAACGAGTAGGAGGAGTAAACGTAGTAGGACGAGTAGTAGGACGAATAGTAGGAGTACAAGTAGTAGGACGAGTAGGAGGAGTAAAAGTAGTAGGACGAGTGGTAGGACGAATAGTAGGAGTACAAGTAGTAGGACGAGTAGGAGGAGTAAAAGTAGTAGGACGAGTAGTAGGAAGAATAGTAGGAGTACAAGTAGTAGGACGAGTAGGAGGAGTAAACGTAGTAGGACGAGTAGTAGGACGAATAGTAGGAGTACAAGTAGTAGGACGAGTAGGAGGAGTAAAAGTAGTAGGACGAGTGGTAGGACGAATAGTAGGAGTACAAGTAGTAGGACGAGTAGGAGGGGTAAAAGTAGTAGGACGAGTAGTAGGAAGAATAGTAGGAGTACAAGTAGTAGGACGAGTAAAAGTAGTAGGAGTACACATGGTCATTCCATGCCAACTCAGCCACCCATGTATATGGTACCTCTCAGATTTAGCTGAAAAGGTGTGTGTGTGTGTGTGTGTGTGTGTGTGTGTGTGTGTGTGTGTGTGTGTGTGTGTGTGTGTGTGTGTGTGTGTGTGTGTGTGTGTGTGTGTGTGTGTGTGTGTGTGTGTGTGTGTGTGTGTGTGTGTGTGTGTGTGTGTGTGTGTGTGTGTGTGTGTGTGGCGTCAGAATCGTTTCATATTACTTGCGCAACTATCAACTGAACGCGTCACACCCGCGTGCTTTGACGCCTGTGCAGCACACAGCGCCTGACGTGTAATGTAGTTTCCTCATTGACTTATAATGGTCACGCGTTCACGCGCGATGGCTGCTGCACGCCTGTGATCACATTACGCGGAGTAACTACGTGTAACATTCATGCGTTTTTTAGCGAACGCACGCATTAACGCTCGCATGAAGATAATTGAACATTTTTGTCAGGCGCTCACATGTACGCGGAAACGACGTGCGCAGACTCTGTCACGCGTAACAAGAAGCTGCGTACATATGAAGCAGCGTGCGCACGTCTGTCTCTCACTGTTTGACAAATGTTGTTACGCGTTCACACGCACGTGCGGTCGCAGATTCTGATGCTGCGCGGCCGGAAGTTGATCTGCTGTGCGCACCTACTCCGCGTAACATGAGCGTGTAATGTAGTTGCCTCCCCTGGTTGACTGAAATGAACAGGCCAACTACATTACGCGTTCAAGTTACGCGGAGTAGGTGCGCACAGCAGATCAACTTCCGGCCGCGCAGCATCAGAATCTGCGACCGCACGTGCGTGTGAACGCGTAACAACATTTGTCAAACAGTGACAGACAGACGTGCGCACGCTGCTTCATATGTACGCAGCCTCTTGTTACGTTCGACATACAACCTGCGCACGACAACGCACGCACGCATAACAAAGTAACCATGCGTTCACACACACGCTGCTGCGCGTCTTTCTAAGTGTTTTGACATCGATTTACCTTCATAGTGTGTGTGTGTGTGTGTGTGTGTGTGTGTGTGTGTGTGTGTGTGTGTGTGTGTGTGTGTGTGTGTGTGTGTGTGTGTGTGTGTGTGTGTGTGTGTACGTGTGTGTACGTGTGTGTACGTGTGTGTACGTGTACGTGTGTACGAGTAGGAGGAGTAAAAGTAGTAGGATGAATAGAAGGAGTAGTAGTAAGTAGTTTTTATCGTCGTAAGATGACGGTAGTGTTGGTAGTCTTATGTACTGTGTGTATTTCAGAGCCGACCAACATGTTGGATGTCAGAGCCATTTTGTGGCTGGAGAACTACCTGCAGGTCTGAACTATCACTCACTTAGCATTCCTCATTGAAAACAATGTGTGGTTAGCCACAAGCCAACAAGTAATAAACGATGCCTCCTCCCACAGACGTGGCAATCCACCATCTTAGTCGTCTCCCATGACCGAAACTTCCTGAATGCCGTGGTCACAGACATCATCCACCTGCACTCCCAGAGGCTGGACAGTTACCGCGGCGACTACGAAAACTTTATTAAAACCAAAGAAGACAGACTGAAGAACCAGCAGAGAGAGTACGATGCCCAGCTGCAGTACAGACAACATATACAGGTACTCCTGCTAATGCAGTACAGACAACATATACAGGTGCTCCTGCTAATGCAGTACAGACAACATATACAGGTACTCCTGCTAATGCAGTACAGACAACATATACAGGTACTTCTACTACTGCAGTACAGACAACATACACAGGTACTCCTACTACTGCAGTACAGACAACATACACAGGTACTCCTACTACTGCAGTACAAACAACATATACATATCCTCCAGCTACTGCAGTACAGACAACATATACAGCTACTCTTACTGCTGCTACTGCAGTACAGACAACATATACAGTTACTCCTGCTAATGCAGTACAGACAACATATACAGGTACTCCTGCTAATGCAGTACAGACAACATATACAGGTACTGCTGCTACTGCAGTACAGACAACATACACAGGTACTCTTACTACTGCAGTACAGACAACATATACAGCTACTCTTACTGCTGCTACTGCAGTACAGACAACATATACAGTTACTCCTGCTAATGCAGTACAGACAACATACAGGTACTCCTGCTAATGCAATACAGACAACATATACAGGTACTGCTGCTACTGCAGTACAGACAACATACACAGGTACTCCTACTACTGCAGTACAAACAACATACACAGGTACTCCTACTACTGCAGTACAAACAACATATACATATCCTCCAGCTACTGCAGTACAGACAACATATACAGCTACTCTTACTGCTGCTACTGCAGTACAGACAACATATACAGTTACTCCTGCTAATGCAGTACAGACAACATATACAGGTACTCCTGCTAATGCAGTACAGACAACATATACAGGTACTGCTGCTACTGCAGTACAGACAACATACACAGGTACTCTTACTACTGCAGTACAGACAACATATACAGCTACTCATTTTAATGCATCAATTTGGTGAATTTTGGGAACCAAAGTATGACATCAATTACTGACTAATTTCTTCCAAACTGCTGGTACTGATACAAATGTGGACATACTAAATGGGGTTGAGGAGTTTAAGCATTCAAGAAAAGCTGAAAACAAAAATGACTAAAACACAGTGCTGAGCCTTTGTACTATTAGTTTATTATGACTATTATTATTATTATTATTATTATTAATATAAGTGGGTGACTATTCCTATGAGCCTTCCTTGGTGTTTTTTAAAATAATTTTGGGCGAACATTGAGACTATGGCAGACAAAATTAGACTGGCGGTGCGCCATTTTCTCGTCAGTGTGTGGGAAACACTGGGAACTAACTTTTTGGCTCACCTGCAGTACAGACAACACATACAGGTACTCCTGCTACTGCATTACAGACAACATATACAGCTACTCCTGCTACTGCAGTACAGACAACATATACAGGTACTCCTACTACTGCATTACAGACAACATATACAGGTACTTCTGCTACTGCAGTACAGACAACATATACAGCAACTCCTGCTACTGCAGTACGGACAACATATACAGCTACTCCTACTGCTGCTACTGCAGTACAGACAACACATACAGGTACTTCTGCTACTGCAGTACAGACAACATATACAGCTACTTCTGATACTGCAGTACAGACAACATATACAGGTACTGCTACTGCAGTACTTGTCTAGATAACAGGAAGTGAAGGCTCGGGATCAACACCCGGAGGAAGGAAGTCAGACTTTACTCCTCCCCTTCCAATTTCTTTCTTTGTCTCCGTTCTCAAACTCCCTTTCAAACGGGAAACGGCAGCAGCAACCTCAGAGCTAGCAACTTATACTTCTGCCCGATGTTGATCCGTTTTCTGACATGGCCGTCATCAGTCGGAGTTGTTTTGGTTCATCTCTTAACTCTGGCAGCGGCATGCTCCAGTGACGTTGACTTGACGGACGTGAGTCGTATTGCACTTTTACAACGGTCACAAGCTGTCAATTACATCTATGATACTATTCGAATTTCATTCCATATTCTTTTAAATGTTCGAATTATATTAATATTAACAACAGTACACAGGCTCATAAATTGTAAAGTAAAACAACCACATTGCCGTTCTCCTGGGGACACTGCGACCCTGTTGCCATGGCTACGCCCTCCTCAGCTCTACTTGCACTTTCTCACGTACATCAACAACAACATTAATTCCAGATGAATCAGCTGATGGAGACGCGGGTCGATCTAGCTAGCAGTAAGTAGCATCTTTGTCATGACTAGGGCTGAGTATCGCCACTGATCCATTTGATTCCGATTCAAAAGGTCAAGATTTGATTTAATCTTCAATTCGATTCGATTCAATATAGATTCAGATCGGGATATTTCGAAGGAGGAAGGGAGAGAGAGAGAGAGCAAGAGCGAGCGAGCTATGCAGAGCTGAATGAACAGAATGATATTTATATTTCAAAATCGTGTTGGGGGGGGGCGGGGACCTGGAATGTGGCGCTTGGTGTGCGCCACACATTGGTGTATGGGAAACACTGGTGTTGTGTGTTAGAGAGTGCGTTTTACCACTACTTGCATATATTAGCTTTCTCGAGCACAGTGCAGAAGCAAGCACCTGCTTTTCTTAACTTCTTGCACCAGCTACCAAAAGACTTTCCGTCTTTCTATGCACGCACAGCGCCATTTATTGTTTAGTCCCTTATCAGTTAGGAGGGTATCTTCCCCAGGATTCATGAACTTACTCTCCATCCTACTTTCCTACGTGACGTCTCTGCTCGGGCAATCTGCAACTCGGGCCGCGTGCTGGAAATCCGCCAGGTGCGGGAATACATTAAGCCCTGCGCTTTGCCTTTTCTGAGTTGGGTGGAAGCTTTGATATTGCTTGCTCAATGATCCTCTGGCTGGCAGCAACTACAACCAGCTGTCTTTCTTGCTCGTCCGGGTGGAAACGTGTAATAAGGTTTCTCATATCTGTCATGTTTTCTAAATGTTTCAGTTTGGTTTGACATACGGTAACTTGCATATAGTGTGGCTCTTTTCCAGTTCATGTTTCCCTTCAACTTCATAAAAGCCAGGGGGGGTCCCGAGAAGCCGAAGGGGGGTAGCAAGATGATTTTCATTACTTTGACTGATATATTCTTCTGGAAACATGGAAATAAATGTATTATGTCAAAATTAAGTTTGCACATGACAGAAACACTGTCCACTCATACGTTCCATGGAGATTACCTTGACTGAGATATTCTGCTTTTATCTAATAGTAAATTGTTTATGTAAAATCATGTTCTGTTCTTTTGTGTTGTCATTATGCCTGTGCGCACACATTCTAATGTTTCAGTCACCTCCGGGGATATTTGGGGTCTCAAGTCTCTGGCAACGTAATTTTGGGGGTCGCGGGTGGAAAAGTTTGGGAACCCCTGCCGTAAACAATACTTCAATATTAACATAACAAATATCAATTAACATTTAGTGTCTTTTTATTAAATATTTGTGGATCGATTCAGAATCTTCCACGTCCGTGTCGTGATGCATCTAAGAATACATTTTTTACCCCACCCCTACTACTGCAGTACGGACGGAATATGTAGGTCCTACAACTACTACTACTACTGTACTACAGACAACATACACAGGTACTACAGTAGTAGTAGTACTACTGTAGTACAGACAATACAGGTACTACTGATACTGCTGTGCAGACATTTACATTACTCCTGCAGTACAGACAACTTATGCAAGTACTACTAGTACTGTCACTGTAGTACAACATATAGCAGTGCTGATACTACTGCAGTACAGATAACAAAGACAGGTACTACAGTAGTAGTAGTAGTAGTAGTAGTGCAGTACAGAGGACTTAACTTATACAGGTATTACTACAGCTGCTGTACAGACAACTTATACAGCTACTCATACTGCCATTAAAACATATGCAAGTGTTACTATTACAAATACTTCCACTGCAGTACAGACAAAGTATACAGGTACTTAGTGTTTCCCACAGGATTTTTGGAGACTATGGTGGGGGGGCTCGTGATCCTCTAGGGGGTCTGGGGGCATGCCCCCCCAGGAGAAAATTTTGAATAGATTTCATTTTAATGCTTCAATTTTGTGAATTTTGGGAACCAAAGTATGACATCAATTACTGACTTAATTTCTTCCAAACTGCTGGTACTGATACAAATGTTGACATACTAAATGGGGTTGAGGAGTTTAAGCATTCAAGAAAAGCTGAAAACAAAAATGACTAAAACACAGTGCTGAGCCTTTATACTATTAGTTTATTATGACTATTATTATTATTATTATTATTATTATTATTATTATTATTATTATTATTATTATTATTAATATAAGTGGGTGACTATTCCTATGAGCCTTCCTTGGTGTTTTTTTAAATAATTTTGGGCGAACATTGAGACTATGGCAGACAAAATTAGACTGGCGGTGCGCCATTTTCTCGTCAATGTGTGGGAAACACTGGGAACTACTATATAGTCAGGGCTGTAAACTAACTTTTTGGCTCACCTGCCAAGGGGACCGGTAGATGAAAGAATCTACCGGCCAAGTACATTTTTTACCGGCCAAATAATAAATTGCCTCTTTTTGTTGCATATACATCTGTTTCAGAACTTTTCATTGAGATAACAGTATTCTCACTTTTGCTTTTTTCGTCGATGTTTCGCCTCCTTTGTCACCTTCCTTTCCACCTATCTCCTCTGTATTTTTCCTCTTTTGTTCGGTCACACCGGGGATATGCCGCCACATTGCTGCGCTCGAGTCTCACTCACTGCGCCAAACTTTTAAAGAGCGGTCACGCGCACCCTACGTTGCTTCGGGGGAACTATTTTCTACAGCTGTGACGTCAGGGGAGCTACTTCAATGTGACACACAACAAATCACCGGTTTAGCATTACAAGCTGGTCTCAGTCAAGTAAATCAGCTCTAAAACCACTTTATCGTACAAAAGCGCCCTCAAGATCCATGATAAAAGGCCACGTCGCTACCATCACTGTCACATACTCAATAAATATGACATTTTAAACTTTAAAAATCTGGTAAAGCAATCAAATATCTGCTTACTTTTTAAATCAGAGAGAGAGAATATTTCGGGGGCAAACATTACATGTCCTGTTGTCTCCGTTTCCCGTTTGTATTTATCGTTTTTTTGTTTTTGCTATTTTTGTTCTTTTATTAATCTTTTTTTGCAATTTGCTACAACCTGGCATTTTTTCTTGTTGTATAAGATCAATGTCTTATTGTGCATTGGCCCTGTCTTGAAATAAAATAAATTACAAATTACTACTGCAGTACAGACAACATATACAGTTCTACTACTTATCTGATTAGCAGAAAATAAAGAAGTACATCGTAAAATATATATAATAATATAGAAAATATTAGCTACCTAGCTATAAATTCTAAATAAATGAATTCTAAATTAAAAGTATAAAACTGCTCCATAATCATTGTCAGATTTCTTTTGGTTTACATTTGTCTGATACATACATAAAAAGGATGAATGTCACATGAAGATTTTCCCATGATGCATTGTATCACTTACCCTGATGTGTGTTTCTGTTTCAGGTGTTTATTGACAGATTCCGGTACAACGCAAACAGAGCAGCCCAAGTCCAGAGCAAACTGAAACTGCTGGAAAGGCTGTGAGTATTTCTACACCTGGGCCCAGTATTTCAAAAGTGATCTGACTGGATTATCCTGGTCGTGAATCCTGATCCTGAAGATCAGGATTCAGCTTTGGTAATCCAATCCTCCCTTGAATCCAGATAAAAGGCTGGATTTGGGTATTTCAAAACTTAAGGCAGAGATCTGGATCAACTTGATACCAACATTTCAGGATCATTTGGATCCCACTTCAGAGGTGGATTTGACTTGGATTGACAATGTCTCAGCTCCACTTCTCCTAGATATTGTTACTCAAGATGTTCATTACACTTACACAGTTTATATCATGCTGCACATTGAAGCACTTTCCAAGCATGTTCAATGTATATTTTCATGCTTCTGATTAAACAAAGACTAATTTGACTTAAGTCAAAAGCTTAAAAATGCACTTTTAAAATGTTTGGAACTTTCTTGAATGTGATTTTAAAACATGCAACTACGTATTTCAGTAAGTGTTTGTGTACAAACTGATTATTTTCCTTAACCAAATCAGATGCTATTTGGCTTTAAATTACCACAATTATGTTTAGTGAGAGCCTTCTACATAAAGGTAGACAACTTAGAAAGGAAAAAATGTATCTAATCGTGTCACTGATCAATACTATATATACATACTATACATACTATATAATACATGAAAATAATGCAACTACAATTTCCAGCACTTTATTCAAAATCCAACAACTTATCACTGCAATTGAAGCATTTCCAAGGATTTCCAGCACTCATACAGACCCTGTCCTTAATAGCTGAGTGGGCTCTGAAAGTAGAAGAAAGGGAAGGAGTATGAGTAATATCTTTGTCTTCATTTGGAATCCACAATAGTCACAGAAATTGTGTGCATGATGACAACAGCATGATTTTCCCAGCATTACTGTAGCATTCTGACACTTCTGAATGAACTGCATAGTTCATACACAACACACATACACAGTGTAATGTTAGGTTTCCAAAGCACTGTAGCAGTCTGGGCCCGGTTTCCCGATAACGTCCACTCTTAGCGCGCTACGAAGACTCCTACGTTATGAATTACCGACGTTGTTTACCTCTATAGTCGTGGTTCCCGAACGGTCTCTTAGGAGTCTTCTTAAGAAACACTCCTTACGTCGTACGTACACGGCGCTGTCCAGAAAGAAAGTGCTGAAATCGATTGCTCAGAGTTCGATTTTCCATTTCATGTGCATTTGCATGACAGCACTATATTATAAAATGTAGGCTATTGCAGTGTTTGAGAATAAAACATTGCTAGAAATCCTTCTAGGCCTAAACTTTTATTTAACCATGGTCGAACATACTACCATAGCCTATACTGATTTAAAAAAAGATATAATAAATATAGAAACAGCGGAGGAGATTGAGCCAATTACATCCTTAATTAAATGCGTATTTGTTGCCGTTGTAGTCGAAACTTATGCAATATAGCTGCGTCGGTCAATATATCCATGGGATTGAAGTTGATCCTTATGAAATTATGTATTCCAAAGGCTCCGAGGACGGCGACGTCTTTGGTTCAGTACGAGGATGCGTTGTATCGCTGCCATAGTTTTGCCTCCGTTCACAAACGTCACCGGCGTCCATTTATGACATGTTTTAATTGTTTGACGATGTGCCAATTTCCCAAATTGCTTTCAGGATTGTGCATGCCTTGACATTGACTAGGCCTAATGGGCTAATTTAATGACACTGTAATATACCTAGGCTACTTCTGAGGTTGAGGTAATGCTTAGCCTTGTGATGAAATGCATGCGCATTTTATTTTTTCATGAATGACTTAAAACCACTGGTGAAACACAACACTGGCAATGTGCAGTTCCATGCGCAGCAGGGATTTCTGGATTACTGTACAGTGGCGGCGACTAGCGTCAGGAGCTGAAGCATCACTACGGTAGAGCTAAGAAGGCTCTAAGAGTGCTCCAGACCACTCTTACCAACGTATGACGTACGAAAGAGATTCGTAGCAAAGAACGTTTCGGGGAAACACGCAAAATGTTAAGTAGGAACTCTAAGTAGGGGTTACGAATGACGTAGCGTTAAGAAGGCTTTAAGAAGGCTTCGGGAAACCGGGCCCTGGTCTGTACACATGTAGCCTTTTTTTTTTTATTTATTTATTTTTTATTACATGTAGCCTATTTTAAGTCTGCTGTGTTGCCATGACGTAACGCTAATAAACTCCGAACAGGTTGATGTTAGTTTAAACAGTTATGGTATAATGTACGTCAGATTAATTACCTTGTGAATCAAACCATGGACTGCAAAATTCGTAAACAAAGCCAGCTAGCCCGCTAGCTGCTTAACACGCAAGTCAATGGAGCCGAGTTAGCTACCGTTAGCACGGCCGCGGCTCAATTAGAGATCGCTACAGCCTGGTTTTAAGTACGTGATAGGGATGCAAACAATTAATCGATTATCGATTAATTGTCGATAAGAAATTACTCGATTAAAATAAATTAATTGCAATTAATTGCGTTTTGAACCCGTAATTCCCGCCAGTCCACGTGAGAGACTGACGCCAGACGTACTTGACGCACATGCGCGAACACAAGCGAAGCAGGGCTCTGATGACAACAACAAGACGAGCAGCCATAGTCTAATTTAGGCCGCCATAGTCTCAATGTTCGCCCCAAAATTATTTTGATTACGCATTTGCAGCGCTTATTATAAGGGGAAATCCTTGCGGCTGGTTTGGCTCATCAACGTTCTGTTTTCCCCCGTTGCCATGGCAAGGCGTCCCCCGCGCCGACCCCCCCCTCAGCTGGCGAGTGTGACGAGCGAGTGACGGGCGAGTAGTGACGTATGTGAACGGGGCTCCATTCACATACGTCACTACTCGCCCGTCAATCGCTTTCTTGCTGAATTCTACTCGCTGGCAAAAAAAACTCACTGCCGCCGACGGAGAGTTCAAGCAGCAACTCTCTGTGGATCTCTCTGTTGACGTCAACTGTCAATCATCTCTATTCTACATTCCGATTGGTACTCACTTCACTCGCATCGCAGAAAGTTAAACTTATTTTATCTCCGTCCCTGCCCACATCGCATCGCCTTTCCTGACCACATTCCGTTAGAACACATTAACATTCCATTGACAGTTGTCGCTCAGAGATGGGCGAGTGGCGACGTATGTGAACGAGGCTTCAGTCAAAACCAAAACACCAAGGAAGGCTGAGGAATAGTCACCCACTTATATTAATAATAATAATAATAATAATAATAATAATAATAATAATAATAATAATAGTCATAATAAACTAATAGTATAAAGGCTCAGCACTGTGTTTTAGTCATTTTTGTTTTCATCTTTTCTTGAATGCTTAAACTCCTCAACCCCATTTAGTATGTCAACATCTGGATCAGCAGTTTGTAAGAAATTGGTCAGTAATTGATGTGTCATATTTTGGTTCTCAAAATTCCCTAAATTGATACATTAAAGTGAAATTATTCAAAATATGATTTGCATTTTTCTTTATATCATAAGGAAGATAGCATTTTATGTTAAGTATACAGTAGATTCAGAGGGAAATTCAGCTTCTCAGAAGAATTGCCGCTTATCAATTAATCGATCATCGATCGATAAGATGAAACAACTATCGATTAATGAATTACTCGATAATTTGCATCCCTAGTACGTGACAATTCATATAGTTAGCTAGCACGATATGTTGGTTGACGTTCATATGGTCCTTAAACCGCTAAACATAAGACGACGGTAAACTTACATGTTTCAGATCCGGAGGCGGAGATTTGAGATTTGGTAATCCGTATCCAGCCAGGTCGGGATCATGGTGATCCATCTGTCCAGTGTTTTACTCAGATAAAGTCAGCAGGATCACCTTGATCTATGACTGAGAAAAGGAGGATTTCATTATCCGGATTATACTGATCCAGATTACAAGTTTTGAAATACTGGGCCCTGGTACACACCTAGTACACCAGCTACATGGACTGGGAGACACTTGGGTGTTAACAGTATGGACAACAGATGTGTCACAGTACCATCCACCTGCAGTCAGATGGACCTGGCTCCAGGGGTTCCTGCTGTCTCTCGTCACGTTGTTGGTCACCTGACGTTCTGTGTGTGGTTCTATGACAGGTTTACAAATGTGTCTTTTCCTCCTGCAGACCTGAACTGAAGCCCCTTGAAAAAGAAACTGAGGTCACTTTAAGGTAAGAAGATAAACTTCTGTTCAGACACTCGGGATTCCTGGTTCAGGTGTTTTCTCTTGTCCACCCAGGTGCTGATTGATTCATTGATTGATTGACATGTTTTTCCCCCCACAGGTTTCCAGATAACTTTGAGAAGTTGTCTCCTCCCATCCTGCAGTTAGATGAAGTAGAGTTTTATTACTCTCCTGACCGCCTTCTCTTCTGTGGACTCAACCTGTCAGCCGACCTCGAGTCTCGCATCTGCATCGTACGTGTCAGAAAAATCAGTCAATCCGCTGCAGGACACCTGTTACAGCAACCGTTTCGTATGAAACTTACAAATAGAAGTTGACATTTCTAGCCTGGGGCGATATGACGAGATTAACGTAGGTTGGCCGTTATAATGCTCCTTGTATGTTATAACATATAAATATACCAAAATCATTTTTTTCTCTTCTTGAGATGATATAAATGTAATTTATGGCTCTGTTAGATTGATGCTAGACCGCCCTGTTAATTCAGGTAATTGACCACAGTGAACATGTAGTTTTTGAAAGGAACAAGCCAACAATTATGGACTGATGACTGAGACTATAACCTAATACTGGGTAATAGGTAGGGGAATTTCAATATCGGCCAAGACTAGATCCTTCAGTACGAATTGCACCTGTAGGATCCAGAGAGTCTGAACTCATAAGGACTGTAACAAAAGGTTTAACCTGAACATCAGTGCAACAACTGATCATACCAATCTATAATCCAGAGTCAGTACTGGACATGAGTTGACGTGTTGTGTTTCTTGTCAGGTGGGTGAAAACGGAGCCGGTAAATCAACCATCCTCAAACTGCTGATGGGTGAGTTGACGCCAGTCAACGGGGTCAGACAGTCTCACAGGTAAGACAACCAACAGAGCAATGAGAGCAGAAGACACCTGAATGTTTTAACTGGGAATAGGAAAATAGGAAATGTTTTTTATCGAACTGGTTTTTAGGAAACTTCATATACCCTACAGCAGGGGTGTCAAACTGATCCAGTAAAGGGCCGTGTGGCTGCAGGTTTTCATTCCAACCAAGCAAGAACACACCTGATCCAACCAATCAAGGTGTGAAGGCAAATCAGGTAGGTGAATAAGTCAAGTCAGGTGTGTTCTTGCTTGGTTGGAAGGAAAACCTGCAGCCACACGGCCCTTTACTGGATCAGTTTGACACCCCTGCCCTACAGGGAACTGTTCATGTACCCTTTAGGAAACTGTTTATGGGGATTTTTTTTTTGTATAGTAGCCATTGACCAGACTGAAGTTTCTTTTTCTTTATCTGGTGGTTTAAATTTCTCATCAGGAATCTGAAGATTGGTTACTTCAGTCAGCATCATGTGGACCAGCTGGACCTCAACGTCTGTTCTGTGGAGCTGCTGCTCAACCGCTTTCCTGGTAACTACAGCAACCACAACAATAACATACATACGTGTAGCGTCACAAATTTTGAATGGCTAGTGTCTGTGTGTCACAGGTCGGACGGAAGAGGAGTACCGCCACCAGCTGGGAGGTTACGGTATCACCGGAGAGTTGGCGACAAGGCCGGTGGCAAGTCTGTCAGGAGGCCAGAAGAGCCGGGTGGCCTTTGCACAGATGACCATGCCATGGTAGTAAAAAGCTCAGGGTCCTGATGATGATGATGATGATGATGATGATGATTATGATTATGATGATGTTATCTCATCTCTCTGTCCTTCAGTCCAAACTTCTACATCCTGGACGAGCCTACCAACCACCTTGACATGGAGACCATCGAGGCTCTGGCTAAAGCTCTTAACAAGTTCAGAGTGAGTGAGAGAGAGAGTGTGAATATATATATATATATGAAATATTTAATGCGTTTATTTTTTTTTTACGAAATTAACGCAGCTGTGTTTTGTTTACGTCCCGTGGCGGCTGACGTAAGACCAATGACGACCTGTGCTGCAAAGCCGCTAGCCATTAGTTTTTAACTAATACTCGACGGCATACAAAACTCCTGCGTGATAAACCGAAGATTTCAAACTTTGATTCATCAGTCCATAACACCTTCTTCCAGTCTTCTAGCTGCAACTCGACCGTTCAAATAGGGCTGGGCGATATGACCTCAAATCAATATCACGATATATTGAGGAACTCACCTCGATAACGATGAATGAACGATAAGTAACCCACCCCCCCCCCCCCCCCGCGCCTAAAAAAATGCCACTTTAAAAGGACTGTAAAACTAAGATTTATATTATTTATTTGGTAGTATAAAATAACAAAGTATTAAAAATACAGTCTCTATAAACAAATTCAAAATATGGAGTTGTCAAGTAATCAGGTTCTCGATAACGGGAGAAACAAGTTTACATTTCACATTTTTCTGATCGACATCGTCCTCGCTGAACCCAAAATGTTGCCAAACGATCGATGACGCATTTCTTTTGGGAACGAGGTGCTCTTCCTCCTCGACCAGATTTACTTCGGCTGCCGCGGCAGCAGCCGCTTCATCGTTTAAACCGGCGGGCTCCATTTTCGTCTCAAGGTGCGTGTCCACAGGGGCGATTTTAAACGCGTGTGGAAAGCGTGCTTCCCAGTATTGCACGCTTGGCGGGCTGCCACTAGAGGATGATTGACAGGCGCTCTCCTTTAAACAACACATTTTTGCGAGCGTTCCCGAGTCGAGCCCGGCACCTCTGATTAGCATAAAGTAGATTCGACTTCAACTTTAGGTAAATGAGGAGCGGCCAACTCGCGCGCCGTCTCTCGACATTCGCCGCGACGCTACCAGAATGCATTGCACAGCTTTTCACATAGACAATGAATGGGACGCGGGGAAACACCGCTGCCTGTGGACACGCACCTTCACCCACACTTTCCCTTCTTGTTACAGACTGGATGGGGTGGAGTCACGTGACTGCACACGCTGTATACGTAGTACAATACAGCCGAGCGTCTTAAAGGGACATGAACATACTGGTAGCCTACCTACACACACAGCCAAACAAGAAAAAAACGACTTTTCTTTTTTTTTTTTTTTAAACCGAATATACCGACATGGGCAAAATCGGTTGTCGTCGTAAATTTCGGTATCGGTACATTTTCGGTGTATCGCCCACCCCTACGTTCAAACCTGCAGCTCGAAGTCTTCTCTTCACAGTTGAAACTAAGACTTGCTTACTACGACCACTATTAAGCTGCGCTTGAAGCTATTGTCCTGTGAGCCGCCTGTCGCGCAAGCTCTCAGAAACTTGTCTTCTGATTCTGTTTTGGCTTTGGGTCTGCCAGATCTCTTCCTGTCAGAGTTTCTCCCAGATTCTGAGTGCCTTTTGATGGTGAAGGAAACTGTACTCACTAGGCCTGGGCGGTAATACGGTAGTACGGTATACCACGGGTCTTAAAAACAGCAACGGTATCAGTTTCAATACCGTCATTAAAAAAATGCAATGCACTTGTATAGGAGAGAGAGAGAGGGAGAGGGAGGATGACGACGACGACTCGCGCCGAGTGACCTGGTCTCAAAGAAGAACACAACTCTTGCAGTTTGGCAGCATTTTGGGTTCCGACCTAATGAGAAGTAGAGCTTAGTTCGGACCCAGAAAATGAAGCCCGACCCTATCGGAGCCCGTGCGCCTTCTGTCCGAACCCGGACCGACCCGACACATTAACTGTAATTAAGAGCCCGAGCCTGATTTCAACCCGACAATTATTTTTCATGCATGAGGCTGTTGTATGTGCATATCCGTGGGAAGTGGGGGTGCGACCACTACTCAGTCAATAGCACTGCTCCGGCATGGGAGAAAGCTGAACAAATGTGTACATCAACTAACATTTGACAAAGAAAACTCTGATATCGCAAGACAGGCCCGTTTGCTGAGGAAGCAAAACAAAATTCAATCAACATTGACTGCCAACTGTAAAATCTTCACAAGGGTATGGTACCACAGTGTGTTCCAACACTACTTTTATGCAGACAGAGGGGGTTGTAAGTAATCAAGAAATGTTGGAACACCTGTAGGAATTGGTAGCACCAACTTTCAAGGCTTGATCAACCTCCATTGCTGCAGAACAGCTTTAAGTTGTTAACCCATTTCTTGTTCCCTGAAAAAAGCCATTCTGAAATGTATATTATTTTTCAGTTTTGGGTAACCTTACCTTTTTTTTTAACCTCTAGCAGTTCACTACTTACCTTTGTACCATTTTAAGCTATTCATTGGACTTGAACGGCTTGAATTTCAATTAAAAAACGGGAAAAATTGGGGTGTTCTAAAACTTTTGACTGTGTGTGTGTGTGTGTGTGTGTGTGTGTGTGTGTGTGTGTGTGTGTGTGTGTGTGTGTGTGTGTGTGTGTGTGTGTCTGTGTGTGTCTGTGTCTGTGTCTGTGTCTGTGTCTGTGTCTGTGTCTGTGTGTGTCTGTGTCTGTGTGTATATATATGTGTGTATATATGTGTGTATATATGTGTGTGTATATATATATATATATACACACACTGTAAACAAATAGGATTTTTTAGATATTGTGTGTATGTGTATATATACAAACATTTGTTTACATTGTTTAGGGAAACATTAACTCTGTCCGTCTTCTGTTCAGGGAACAGTTTCCTCTTTGTTTATAGATTCTCATTTCAGGGAGGGATAGTTTTCAGGGAACGGTTTACTCTGTTAAAAATATAGTATTCAAGTAAGTATATATAAATCTTCTGTGACCTCAGGTGTGAACTATTGTCTTTTAGTCTTTAATTAACAAATAGTTACCCGCCGTCTCTCGAAGTCGAAATGTAGCGGCTTGCCAGTGTGTCTCAGGGGTGTGTCATCAGTATGTGATGTCATGTGTTTCAGGGCGGCGTCATCCTGGTGTCCCACGACGAGCGTCTGATCCGGTTGGTTTGTAAGGAGCTCTGGGTGTGTGAAAGTGGGAAAGTCGGACGCATCGATGGTGGCTTTGATGAGTACCGAGACATCCTGCAAGAGCAGTTCAGGAAGGAGGGTTACCTGTGAGACCACTCCCACCTCGAGCAGACCATGCCCATAGTTGACCACACCCACCACTAACATAAACCTAGCCCCCCTCTGTAACAACATCCTGTCATAGTAGCCAATCAGAGCAGACCGGAGGACATTTTCTTCTCTGAACTGTCTCACCTGCTGCTTCAGATGATGATCTGCTGCAGCTGATTGGTGGTTTCTGTTTACCTGGTGAGGTCACAGTGAACTCTAGAGGAGACATCACCAAACATTTGGAATTTATTTAAAAGTTTATCAATACTTTAAATCTGTTTTTTGTTTTGTATCATTGACTCTTTTATCAGTTTTAAAGGGCCAACATATATTCAGAGACACAAACCTAATAAAACCATCAGATCATGTGTTCACTTCCTCTTCTTCTACCGCTCCTTTATCTGGTTTATACTCGTAGTTATATCACCTTGCTGCAGAGACGTGGACAAAAACAGACTTCCACTTGGATCTAAAAAATATTATATGTCCATATTTTATAAACTTCTTTTGGTTTTCAAAGTAAAATATTGAAATACAAAATAACTTTACGTGTCAAATACATATGTGCATTAAAAAGTACTATATTTCTCTCTGAGATGTAGTAGAAGGTAGAAAGTACAGATTTCCATATTGCACTTAAGGACAGTATTGAGTAAATGTACTCAGTTACTTGGGATTGACCTTTAAGTCTGTATTACTGTATTACTTAATAATTATTTGTTGCTGCTGGTGTGTTCAAGGATGCTGTGGGATAGTATAGGTATCAGATATGCTTGGCCTGCCAGCTCAGTCTCCTGCCTTTACAGATGACATCACATTATCATTGGCTGCATGTAGAAGAAATTAAAATTATTCTAAACAGATTTTTTTTATACACTATTTCATCACTAAATTATGTTCTGAGACCTTTTGAAGTGAGAAATAAACCCTAGATTTGATGAAAAGTGATGTTGAATTGAGAACTATTTCAGAAGTAAGATGCTCCCCATACAGCCAATCATAAGTTATGCCATTATCTATAGACAAAGGATACTGAGCACATTAGGTACCTACACTTACAGATGATTGATGTAAATAAAGTATAAAGAGATAACGAGATGACAGGAAATAACATTCAACTATTTAAGCTTTATTAATATGGAGCTCATTAAAAACCATGGATGTAGGATGTGGTGTTCGTTAAATATTTAACTAAATAAATTTGAAACTAAAGCTCAGAGGGTCAGATTATGAACGCGACACCCAGAAGAGTCAACAGACTTCTTAGTATTATTGGTGATTGATGATCATCATGAGAATACATATAAAAATGAATAATTCACGAGACAAGAACAATTGATTTAAATAATTCAGCGCTATGAAATTAAATCTTTACATAAAAATAAAGGGGAACCTGATTTAACGCACACACACAAGTATCCACCTCAATAAAGAAGTTATTTGCTGAGGATCCTATCAGGATGAAACTCTTCATCCTAAAATGGAGCTGAAACATTTCCAGAGAATCCGTCTTCCAATTGTGGCATATTTCATATTTAGGCAATTGGGAAGGATTTGATTTGTTGGTTAAAAAGATTAACTCACCACCTTCTCTGATTAGTGGTTATGTCATGGTGTTTGTTGAAAATATTTAGTACTAGCTGATGTTTGCATGCATCATATTTGGTTTTCCAGGAAGAAAAACAATTCCAGGAAGAAAAAAAATTGTAATTTTCAAACTTAAATTGTTAAATACTGTATATAAATTATAACGTGACGGGAATGTGATCTTAAAGTTTAAAACTGCATTTTTCACGTAGTAAGACTTATATTTATGTAGAAATATTGAAAATAAAATCTTGGATGAGGTTGCAGATGGTTTCCAGAGGATTTCCTGTTTCGACTAGTAGCCAGCTACATTTGACATTCTTATGCTTGTATTATCAGGTCAACACTTGTTGACCTGATAATACAAGCATTTATAAAAATTGAGCGAAACTTTTTCATACTCTAGCGTGAAACTCGCATGACAGCAATAGCTGGGTACACACGGAAGTGGCGTTGACGCAGCGGTAGCGTTAGCAGCAGAGGATAGAAGCTATTCTTTTAAATAAACTCCCGGTGTACTTACAAACTTTCAAATGCCTCATTTTGTGAGTACAGACCATCGCTAAAAATGCTTCTGAGGGGGTTTTTGGCTGGATGTCATGGTGGAAATGACCTAGGGTGCATTTCACTCCGAACCATCACACACAAGAAAAAGTGGTCAGAACTGAAAGAAAAAATGACATCTTCTGCTCCTTTACCAACATGTATTTAATGTATTGCTAGAGTATTTGAGGAAGTTTGATTTTGATGTGACTTTGACGGGGATTGTGTCCGAAAAGGAGGCAGATACAGACACGACTGAGACCAGAGGTAAGGTAAACAGATTTTAAACTTTTATTGTATATAAAACAAAACGTTAAATATTTTCTGTCCTTCCAGAGTCTGCGGCGTTGGGCGTGGAGGAGGGTGACGTGAGTGATGTGAGGAGGGTGGCGTAGAGGAGGGTGACGGTGACGGGCTCTCGGCACAGCGTCCGGCACAAAGCAGCAGCGCACCCCGGGCGCATGGCACATCAAGCGGTCGGGTGCTCACTGATGCCGTCCTGCAACTTCAGCGAGACACAATCACCGCCATCAACAACGTTGCAGATGAGCTACGGCAAACGCGCACTGCGATTAATAAAATAATACGTTTACAATGAACATTGATTGTTGTCTTCCTTATATTACAAACGCATAACATCCTCACGGATTCTTGCGCCCTGTTGATATCCCTCCAGTCGGGCAGGGGGCCGAGGCTCATCATGCTGGGGACTCTACCACCTTTGCCGGGTGGTAGAGTCTGCCTCCTGAAGTTTGGTAAAGTTGCGCTCTCCACGCTCCACGACTGAGCGCGCACGAGCGTGCCATTATAGCGCATTCCCTCTGCGCTCTGGTGGTTTAAAAAAAATTACGATAACGTGTAACAAGTATACGATGGCTTAATGGCTGTAATCTATGTGCGTTGATTATATATGCACATAAATAAGGAGAATATTTAGTTATTCCCGCTGTGTTCTACAGTGATCTAATGGAGGATATTTATTGTATGTATTACATGTATTTGGGCCGTCTCCTCCTCCTGCGGTGACAGCGCTGATTCAATATTTCAAAATTATTTTGATTTAAGATACAAGTCAGATTTTAAAAGAAGGTGTTAACATGAAAAAAACTATCACTCATTAAAAGCGTCAAAAACATTGCTGGAGTTCCTCATGATAACGCAGATCTAACGTATGATATGGAGTGTAATTAAATGTGTGCGAGTCATCAAAAATATATAATTCTTCTCACGTTTACTGCTGATTCCCTTCCAGTCTCCAGAATGTGCGTACCGGTACGCATGCCTCAGAGTTTGCTTACGGGTACGCACACTTTCCCGTCAAGTTTGGTTTTTATAGATCACAACATTTGCGTGGAAAGTGGCGTACGCACGTTTCCAGCCCCGTTTTGTGCGTACGCAAGCTTTATAAATGAGGGCCCTGGATGGGGAGTAGGGGAGGGATCCACATTCAGTCCTCCTTCGACGTTTCTGATAATCTGTGTTTTGTCTTCCCTCTTTGTTGGTTCCTCTTGTCTCTTGTCCTTGGCAGTGTTGACAGATGGATGACGGATGATACCGTCCCCTCAGCGGGACACAATTGCCGCCATCAACAATGTTGCAGATGAGCTATGGCAAACAAGAAATGGCCATACTAATAAAAGAATACGTTAAAAATGAACATTGATTGTTGTATTCCTTATCTTACAAACGCCGCATGGCATTCCCATGGATTCTTGCGCCCTGTTGATACCCCTCCAGTCGGGCAGGGGGCCGTGGCTTGGGCTCATCATGCTGGGGACTCTACCACCTTTGCCAGGTGGTCTGCCTCCTGAAGTTCGGTAAAGTTGCGTTCTCCACGCTCCACAACTGAGCGCGCACGAGCGTGGCACTCATTATAGTGTATTTCCTCTGCGCTTTGGTGGTTTAAAACGAGGATAAAGTGTAACAATTATACGATGGCTTTATATGGCTATATTTATGTGTGTTGATGACATATGCACACAGTAAATAAATAGACTATTTAGTTATTTCTGCTGTGTTCTGCAGTGATAAAAGTAGCCTTTTAAAAGTTTAAATGGCGGTGTTTATGAGTGGAAACCGGATAGCGGTCTCCAGCGGATGTAGTTAGCGGACCAATCACAGCCAAAGCCGCTGCGTTGGTGTTGCGTTGGTGTTGCGTCGCCTCGACGCGCGTCTAGGATTTTTGGGAGGCACACGTCAGGCCCTTGCGTTGGACGTAAGGGGGTCCGCAAGGACGTAAGGGGTCCGCAAGCCCCTTTGCGTTGTGTCGACGCGGAAGCATAATGCCCTGATTATGCTTCCGCGTAGTGATAACGCAACGGCAACGGCAACGCAACGGCCACGCAGTTGCTTGGAGACCGTGATGGTTCTGTGTTGGGTTTACGTGTCGAAATGCAATTCAAAGCCACACCGGTAAAGGGCGCTATGGTTTTTGTAAAGACTGACCGACCGACCGAGACTCTTGGCTATATCATCGTAAGCTTCGTTATAGCGTATTTGTTTACCTTCCGGCTTTAAACGTCCACAATTTTTCAGAACTTGGTGTTTTATTTCTTTATGCAAAAGCGAGAAGGTGCAAACAATAAAACGAGGTGAAAACAATAAAAGTAGCCTTTTAAAAGTTTAAATGGCGGTGTTTATGAGTGGAAACCGGATAGCGGTCTCCAGCGGATGTAGTTAGCGGACCAATCACAGCCAAAGCCGCTGCGTTGGTGTTGCGTTGGCGTTGCGTCACCTCGACGCGCGTCTAGGATTTTTGGGAGGCACACGTCAGGCCCTTGCGTTGGACGTAAGGGGGTCCGCAAGGACGTCTTAAGGCCTGATTATGCTTCTGCGTAGTGATCACGCAACGGCAACGCAACGGCCACGCAGTTGCTTGGAGACCGTGATGGTTCTGCGTTGGGTTTACGTGTCGAAATGCAATTCAAAGCCACACCGGTAAAGGGCGCTATGTTTTTTGTAAAGACCGACCGACCGACCGAGACTCTTGGCGTATATCATCGTAAGCTTCGTTATAGCGTATTTGTTTACTTTCCGGCTTTAAACGTCCACAATTTTTCAGAACTTGGTGTTTTATTTCTTTGTGCAAAAGCGAGAAGGTGCAAACAATAAAATGAGGTGAAAACAATAAAAGTAGCCTTTTAAAAGTTTAGATGGCGGTGTTTATGAGTGGAAACCGGATAGCGGTCTCCAGCGGATGTAGTTAGCGGACCAATCACAGCCAAAGCCGCTGCGTTGGTGTTGCGTTGGCGTTGCGTTGCGTTGGCGTTGCGTCGCCTCGACGCGCGTCGAGGATTTTTGGGAGGCATACGTCAGGCCCTTGCGTTGACGTAAGGGGGGTCCGCAAGGACGTAAGGGGTCCGCAAGCTCCCTTGCGTTGTGTCGACGCGGAAGCATAATCCAGCCTCAAGCCAGGCTAACGTTGTCTTGTGTTACGCACGTTCACGGGATATGAAGCCAGACCAGAACCGTGAATGTCGAATCATCGAGAAAATGAGAAAATTATTGATGGAACTGTACGAGGAGTACAAACCCATCATAACCAAAAAAGGGAATACTGTAGTGATAAATAAAAATCGCGAGGCTGCTTGGGCAAGAATTGCCGAGCGATTTAATACGGAAGTACCGTTAAGAGTAACATAATATAACACTGACTACGTTTTCTCTAATGTGAAGATAGTGTAGAGGTAACGTGCCGGCTGTACATGCGGCCGCCCACGGTTCAATTCCCGTCCATAGTCGTCTCTTTTTCTTTCTTTGGCCGGAACTCTCTCTCTCTCTCTTTCTCTCTTTTTTTTTAGATAGGCCTAGTAAATGCATCTACATTGACCAACTCATTTATCGCAACAATTTAATGAATACATTCAATGAACCTATTAATGAACTCACCTGAAAGGAATTTATGTGGCTGAAAATTGCATGCAGCAATGCCTTTGTCATTGGGATCTATAACATGCTATTATATCTATCATGTTTTTGCAAGTTATATTTGGGTTCTGGGGAAATTGTATGACATATTTATCATAGTTAAAGTAAAATGTTGGTCTAATTCTCTGATCTAAAGACAATTATGCAATCAAAAAAAAATTATTTGTAAGACGTCCTGGCCGGGATGTGAACACGGACTGCCTGCACCTGGGGGCAGGTGCATCACCACTCACCCAACTGGGAGACTAGCAACACAAGAAATAGATATGTATTTAGATATGTAGATATAGATATACAAGCATGTATTCTTAGACACTTGATGCAAATATAGTTTGTACTTCATATATGTAATTTTTGGTCTTTCACGTGATGAAATCACAAGGACTAGACTTGGCGGAACCTTCTGCTGGTACAGTTGTTTCCGACAGACGGACTTCTCTGAAACCCCCGCTAAAGTAAGCCTGATGTTTAGCCTGCCCCGGAGCAGGCTAGTTTGGTCGGATAAATTCCCATGGTTACTTAGCGGAGAGTCCCTCAAGTCACGTTGATGGAACGCAACTCTCGCTAAAGGTAGCGAGGCTTATCGAAATTAGCCCGGCTTTGCGCTTAGCGAGTTTGATGGAATACCCCTCAGATCACACAGTAGATCAAATGTTAAGTCAAACGTCAATAAATAAACAATAAGACAAAAATGTTCTAAGTATTTTCCTGGAAAACAAGGACTTTTTGTATACAGAGAACAATGGAACAGTCCAGCTTTGGGATTCTCCACGTAAAAAAAATCTATGGCAAATATACACACACAACACAGTGTGGGGCTGAAACGTTTTCTGACATTTATAAAAAAGCCCTGAGTTGAGAATAACAACAACATAACATAACATCATAAAACAGTATCTTGCCACATTTTCTACTTTTTTTTTTTTTACAAAATCCTTGTGAGGCGAGAACAATATGACAAAACAAACATGTCAATCCTCATTATCCAAAGTGTAACAACTCACTCACATTAACTTTTAAAAGTAGTGTTTGGTGGCAAGAACAAATCGTTTACTCTCCAAATTCCAGTTGCCTAATGGCGTTGACAACCTCAGAAAGGCCAGTAACCTTATGAATTTTGGCTGAAAAATTATCAGCTCGGCACTTAAAGCACAGTGATGAGTTTTGGAGCCACGTGGTGGTGCAGGATCGGCACGCAACCAGGCTTTCACAGCACGAGGCGAAAACGGGATCTTCCATGCATCCTGCCAATGTAAAAAAAAAAAAATTACAGGTCTGAAGGTGTGGTACAAGACACAACAGATGAAGACATAAAACAGAAATACAGTGTAATGATAAGTGCTAACATAGGTTTCACCGATAGGTGGCAGTATAACAACAGTAAGGCCACTAGTAGAGTAATACAGATACAGGAAGTAGTGGAACATGTGAGTAACTAATTGTGAGCACAAATATAAGCAGGCAGCTGAAACTAGCACAATGTTCTATATGATGTTTAAATATCACACAACAATTTTTAATTGAAGCAGTGGTTATTCAGATGTTACACGGCATTACAAAAAGCATCCTTGTGGTGTAATTGAACCTATGTATGGCATAAGTAAGGTGAACTTTGTGCAACAGTGAGAGTGAACTAAGTCTTTCCTCTGTCTCCAAATGCTCCAAGCACACCCTCCCATGCCACAGAAACACCAAGAGCCTTGACACTTTTAAGCTTTTATAAGGACCATTGTAACAAAAATTCCATCAAAAGATCTAAATTACATTAGTCAGTGTTGTGCGGTGATGCCTAAATAACAAGTTTTTAAACAATTGAACTCAAAGACAAAACTGACCTCTGCAAACCACACAGGTGAATGCACCCTTCACATTCCTCATCTGCTCTTCAGTCAGTACCAATGTTGTTTTGGTGTTTCTATGGGCGAGGTGAGAGAGACCCTGGATGGCTGCAGTCACCTCTGAGAGACCCTGAGAAGCCAGGACAACCTCAATCTTCTCAAACACAGCATCCAGTCCATCATTATCTCTGCGTCTACATGACAGAAAAATTGCATGTGCATGTAATTTATTCATACATTTTATTAATTCATTATATTGTTAAGCTGATGAACTCATCATAAATCAATTATCATCTCAATATAAAAATAAAACAACAACAACAACAACATGGCATTAATTTAGTCGCATTCAACATGAGCTTTGCTCTTTATTGAGGCAATGCTCAGCATTTTACGATGACTCATGTCAGGAGGAAAACATGAGGAGGTGTGACAATTCACTGGCACCCCAACTTACGAGATTCTCCGCTTCTTTTGCTGGGCAGCTTGAAAGTCAGACTCGGGAACAGCCATGATCTTACGGGAGTTTTGCTTCCAGTAAAAGGAGCCTAAATGAGCACAAAAAAGTATTATGTGGGGACTTTACAGTATAAATGCTGATGCAGCAATTAAAAGCCCACATTATACTGTATTTGCTACTTAATTGTGAAGCAACATAACTGTTCTTGCCAATGCCAAGGTAAATATTTAAGACACAGGACTATGGTTACCTAAACTGAATAACTGACAAGGTAAATACATTTGCTCAAATGAAACACCTCTTGTTCCTTCCGAGTCGACAATTTCCACTGCATTGTGATCCGTCAGGATCAGTGATTCATTGCTTCCCAGAGCATCTTTAATTTTCCCAAGCATGCTTGGTGTGATGTTGTAGGTTATCATATTGAAATGAGACGAACGGACAACTGTTTGCATGAACTCAGGTTTATTCCGGGATATCCGATGCACGTCTGACTCGTTTCCGTACTACGTCATGACCAACCAATATACGGCAGTGTCGCAAACACTACATCACCCTCTTCTTTTTTTAGACGCCTAACATCACAACATTTCTGAATAGGCATACATGAACTTATGCATTGTAAACAGACGAGGCCAGATACCATTTACTTGTGGCTTCTAGTAAACAAAATAACATTTCACACAGTACCAAACAGTAAACATTCTTCTGGTTTCAAATGTCTCATATACCCTGGTATTCAACATGTTTCAAATATCAAATAAATATATCAACCCTGTGCTATAACATTCACAGTAATTTGCATAACATTCTCTGCATTACAAGTGCAAGTGTACTCGGTACGAACAGTCATTAGAACGAGCTGTCATGTTAACTGACAGTAATATGAGCTATGTTGGCATATTGCCTTTGACCAACATCTCACACATAGTCCCTTAGGTACGGAGGGCGCTGTCGTCTGGTTCTGGAGGGGTACCTTTGTGGCCTTGGTGAGGCACCAGTGACAGCGTCACCGTCATCATCTTCGTCGGGATCTTCGTCGGGATCTGATGGAATGTCCTGTATCTCTGGATTCACTCTCTTGAAAAAGGATGAATTACGAGTAATGGAATGTCCATCTCTGGTCGCAGTGACCATTGAGCCTTTCACTTTTGAAACAGTATGTGGCTTACTGTTGTATGGTGTTGTAAGCTTGTTGTGTTTTGGTTGTTTGTGAAGCACTGCGTCACCAGGAATGAGGGGGCGTGGTTTGGCGTGACGGCGTGCGTCTGAGTTGCGCTTCATCTTGGCCTTAGCTGTGTTGTCTTTGTCTCTGATTGTGTGGTCAACGTTCTTTTCGATGGTTGAGGTGAGTGTGGGGACTTTTGTGTGCATCTTGTACTGCAGCATTAGGTCGGCTGGGGATGCTCCAGTGGTGCTGTGAGGTGTAGAGCGATACTCACGGAGGAATGTGTTGAGTGTCTGCTTCCACGGAATGTTCACAGTCTCTGACACTCGGATGGCTTTCCCGAGTGTGCGCATGAAACGCTCTGCTGTCGCGTTGGCCTGAGGCCAGAGGGGTGTTATCTTCCGATGATGGAAACCTATGCAGTCAGCAAACTTGGAAAACTGTTCACTGTTGAATGGTGGACCATTATCTGTTTTGACCACTCGGTATTTACCAAACATGGAAAACACTTTGTCAAACACTGGGATAACTGTGTTAGCTGAAGTAGACCTTATTATCTCAACTATAGGGTAGCGTGAGTACTCGTCTATAATAACTAAGAGATACTCTCCCGTAGGGAGGGGGCCATAGAAATCCGCACTGATATTAAGCCAAGTAACTAACCCTAAGCCTAACTGTAACACTCTGTGTTCAAGGGATGCTGGGTGTGTTGTCGGTGATCCTGTGCCACGTGTTGTGTCTGATGTAGGAAGTGACCTCCTGTAATATCGGGTCCTTGAGTGTTTCTTCTCTGATCTCGGCGAGGGTCATTGCTTTGGGTGTAGCATGGTGGGCGATGAAGTTGACATATTCTTCTGCTACCTTCCCTGCTCTTGTAGATTCTCCTGTTGGTGTCTTGATGGGGTGACGTGACATGTAGTCGGCGGGGTTCTCTGCGCCTTTCCGGTACTCCACGCGAAAGTTGTAGGGCTGGAGTCTCAGTCCCCATCTCTCGATTCTCGCCGGTGGTTTTGATTTGGGGTTATTCCAGATCACTTCAAGGGCTTTGTGGTCTGTGACCAAGGTGAAGGGGTTTCCGTAGATATATAAGTGGAAATGTTCACAACTCCACACGATGGCCAGTGCTTCCCGTTCGGTCTGTGAGTAGCGTCTTTCCACGTCACTCAGAGCACGGCTGGCATATGCTATGGTGTGCCTCTCCCCTTTTCTTTCAGATTGATAAAGAATGGCGCCTAGGCCGACTGGGCTTGCGTCCACGATCAGCTCTGTGTCCTTAGCTGGATCGAAGTACGCCATGACTGTGTCACTGGTGAGGCTGTCTTTGATTGTCTGTAGCGCAGCAGCGTGCTCCGGGCCCCAGCTCCATTGTGTGTCTTTTTTGGTGAGCTCGCGTAATGGAGCGGAGATGGTGGCAAAGTCTGGTATGAACCGTGCACAGTAGTTTGCCATGCCGAGTAGGCTTCTGACCTCTGTCGGGTCCTGTGGGTCGCTGGCTTGCTTGATGGCGGCGACCTTTTTGGGGTCAGCTGAGATTCCGTCTGCTGAAAAGATGAACCCGAAGAATTCGAGGCTGGATTTATCAAACTCACACTTTTTGCGATTGAGTGTGAGACCTCTCTCTTTCAGTCTCTGGAACACCTCTCTGAGGGTGTTGTCGTGCTCAGCCTGTGTCTTGCCGTGGATGATGATGTCGTCACTCAGGTTCTTGACACCGCTGATCCCTTGCAATGTCTGGCATATTGCATTCTGGAACACCTCCGCGGCAGACGATATTCCAAAGTTTAGGCGTTTGTATCGCCTCAGACCTGTGTGTGGTGAAGGTCGTGATGTATCTGCTGGCCGGATGGAGCTCTAACTGATGATATCCGGCAGTCAGGTCCAGCTTGGAGAAGACCGTTGCTCCGTTGAGCTCATGGATGACGTCGTCCATGGTGGGTGTGATGTGGCGTTCGCGCTGTATGGCGGTGTTGGCTTGTCTCATGTCGACGCAGATCCTCACTTTATCCGGGTCTTTTGGTTTGGGAGGCGTCACAATTGGGGAGACCCATGGCGTAGGGCCTGTGACTGTCTCTATGATGTCATCATTCTCGAGTTTCAGCAGTCCGTCTTCGACTTTTTTTCAGATGTGAAACGGCACCCGCCTGTGTGGCTGACAGGTAGGCTGCACGTCTTTGTTGATGTGTAGCTTGACTTGAAAATCTTTTAGTTTGCCTATTCCCTGGAAGAGCTCTGGATAACTGTCCACCAGCTCGTCTGCCACTGTTCGGCCGCTTGTGGATGAGACGCTGTTGACTATTTTGATCAGGCGAAGCTCATCGGCCGTTTTGTAGCTTAACAGGGAGCAGCCATCACCCTCCAGCACGTAGAACACACTCTTAGTATTTTTGTTCCCTGCCTCTATATCACAGTTGAATGCTCCAGCTATGGGCAGTGGGTTGGTGCAGCCATAAGGATATATCTTTACACTGACTGTGGTGAGCTGCGGGCGTGGAGTCATTGTGTTGAAGACGGACTCACTGATAATATTCACTGCAGCTCCAGAGTCTATGAGTGCTGATATCTTGGTACCGTTGAGCTTGATGCATGTCTGTGGCTGCATATTGCCACTGTTGCTGTTTATTATAAACACATATTTCTCATCGCTGCTAGACGAGTTGTAGCCACCATTTTGCTCGGTGCTGGTCACATTGTACACTTTGCGTCTGTGTTGTTTACCTTTCTCTCTCTCTTCGTCTTTTGGCTCACGCCCTCTGGTTGGTTCTTGTTGCCTAGATCTGCATTGTCGAGCAAAGTGATTCATCCTACCGCATACTTTGCAGTCCTTGCCCCGTGCTGGGCAGTCTCCTTCATGTGGATATTGTCCTCCACAGTTCCTGCAGTTGTTGCTCGGCTTGCCTCTCCCAGTGTATTGGCTGGGCCGCCAATTCTGCTGGATCACATTCACTGATGCAGTATCTGTCTGTTCCATGCCCGCTGCTTGCTGCTCGGACAGTTCTAGTGACCTGCCATGGTCGAGAAGGTCATCTAAGCCCTTATCAGGCTCTCTCAGCGCGCGTCGACGCAGCCTGGTTGAAGTGCAGCTTTGAATCAGCTGTGCTTTGATCTCTTTGTCAGTGTCTGCAAACTCACAGTTCTTTGCAAGCATGCGTAGTCTAGTGCAGTATGTGTCTAGATTTTCGCCTGGCAGTTGCACTGCCTTTCTGAACATATAAACTTGATACTGAGTGTTCTTCTTGGGGGTGAAGTACGTTTCGAGCCTTGCCTTTACGTCCGCATATTTGTCTCCCTCATCTGCGAGCGTGTCGTAGATATCATGCACGCGCTCTCCTGCTAGGTGCAGCAGCAGTGCCTTTAGCCTAGCATCGCCGGTGATGTTGACCGCAGTAGTGTAGTTTTCAAACCTCTGCACCCATTTGGTCCAACGCGGTCCCACCGAGCTTGGATCCGTTTCTGAGTCAAATGCATGGAGTGCAGGAGTGTGCGCGAGCGACATGATGAGTGCAGCGTGTAGCGTTGGCCACTCAGTCCTCGGAATGCTGGCTATGCTAACTGTGAAGCTAGCTAAACTCCCACGGTTAGGAAACGCTTTATATTCCTCTTCTTTTCCAGACTTTATTGTTCCATATTTATCCTCGTCGCCAGTGTGATGTTGTAGGTTATCATATTGAAATGAGACGAACGGACAACTGTTTGCATGAACTCAGGTTTATCCCGGGATATCCGATGCACGTCTGACTCGTTTCCGTACTACGTCATGACCCACTAACACCCTCCCTCGACACCCCCCCCCCCCCCCCCCACCCCCCGCAAAAAAAAACAAAAAAAAAAACTTACCTATAGCACTCAGATCGTAGCACTGTTGCTCTTGAAGTACTACTTTACTCAGATGAGGACCTAACACTTGTTCTATTTTTAGCTCTTACTGCATCGGCAATGATACGTCGTGGTTTCTTTGTTTCCTTCTTTTGACAAATGTACTTATTGTAAGTCGCTTTGGACAAAAGCGTCTGCTAAATGACCTAAATGTAAATGTAAATGTAAATGACCAACCAATATACGGCAGTGTCGCAAACACTACACTTGGGACACTGGCCTCCTGCTCAGTGAACCTTATTACCACCATTCTGTTTGTTACCAGCTTCCCACTCTGGAATTCTCCCAGGCTGACAGTCCTGGAATTCAGAAAAAATACATTTAGGGTCATTCAGATGAGTGCACATACACATTTCTTTCTTTTGACAAGGGCATAGGAATTTAAAAAGAAAAGTATCTTACCTTGTAAAAAATTTCAGGGATTGGGCCCTGGGTGGAACTGAGGGACTTGCTGAGCTGCTAGCCGACCTAGAGAAGCGAAACTGGCCGCTTGTGGAAGGAGCAGGAGGGGGCCCCGAGGCAGCGGCGTTAAGACTTGCATCTGGTGTAGCCTCAGCCCCGTGCACTTCGTAGTGTGACTTGTCCTTGAGGTCCAGTATACTAAAGTGGCCATCCGATCTGGGGAACACTGCCACATTGTTGTCCCCCGTGAGGTACAGACTCTGGCTAGTTACCTAAAGGACAGAAAAGTTCTCTAAAATAAGCAAAACCTGGGTAATGTAATTTACTGTATCCATAATACTCTTATAGACATAGGCACAGCACTACAATTAACAGCCGGTTAGGTTCACATAGCTAAATCTAACGTGATCCAACACAACAGTAGGATGCCATAAATCATGACTGGTTAAAATGTAAAAGTCATAAAAGTCAATGTCTAGTTTTTCTTCAAGCTGTTTTAGATTAGCATTGCTTTAACAGTATGATCATTTGGAAGATGATGTTGGTGATAATGAACTGTATTACATTATACAGAGAGGTGTTTATGTCATTAAACATCCATCCATCCATCCATCCATCCATCCATTTTCTACCACTTATCCTGTATTCAGGGTCGCGGGGGGGCTGGAGCCGATCCCAGCTGTCATTGGGCGAAGGCAGGGTACACCCTGGACAGGACGCCAGTCTATCACAGGGCTAACATATAGACAAACAACCATACACGCTCACATTCACACCTACGGGCAATTTGGAGTCACCAATTTACCTATCCCCATCCTGCATGTCTTTGGTCTGTGGGAGGAAGCCGGAGAACCCGGAGAGAACCCACGCTTACACAGGGAGAACATGCAAACTCCACACAGAAGGAACCCGGGGCCGACCCGGGGATCGAACCCGGGACCCTCTTGCTGTGAGGCGAGAGTGCTAACCACTACACCACCGTGCAGCCCGTCATTAAACCCAGTCTCACTGATATAAAATGCACAAATAACCTTTTAACTGCAGCACCATTAACTGCAACTTCAAAAATGTCCAAAAGAAGAGTTCATTTGCAAAAGCAGATAAATGCCATTTTGAAAAGAATGAGCTGATGCTTTTGAATTATTCATTACATAGTATTGTTTTCAATAAAGCTTTATTTTTTTGAGTTACATCTGTTTTGTCTCATCTGCTTGGTCAAAGCCACTCAACTTTGGTTTGACTGATATAATTAAAAATGTTCAAATATTATCCGCTTTTGCAAATGAACTCTTCATATCAACATTTAACACCTCTCTAAAACACTCTGTTTGCTTCCATGCCTCTTCCCTGTTCACCTCTCTTAAACAGTGTCAACACAAACTGATCATATGGTAATAACTTTCAATAAGGTATGAATTATACCAGGACTTTAGACGGGGTTGGCTTTATCTTGATGGACCCAACCAACTCGGTTTCCCATAACTTTACAAAACTCCAACAGATCAGTAACTTCATGTGCCTGGCAACTGCTGCAACCAATGTCACACATTCAGTATACATGCTAATGTTTACAAATGGGCTATTATTGTTTGTAAACGCTAAGCAAGGACTGATGATACATTACCTGAAATATTTTCCCTATTTTATCGACCTCCTGGCGGCCTTGAATAATACATAGGATGCGTCCATCTCCATCGTAGCCATCAGCTAGCACGGAGTTGCACGTCGTTGGCTACTTTGTTGCGCATGCGCGAGCAAGGCACCGTGGGAGATGGGGATATCAATAACCCGAAAACATAAGCCCGAAAACGAAAATAGATTTATTATTTCGTTTTGGTTTTCCCAATAATTGTTTGCTCTGTTTTGAGTTCAACATAGGAAAACAAACTTCAATCTTCCATTTTGTGGTCAAACAGAAAAACAGAAGAACGAAATATTGACTGTTTTTTTTGTTTTTCGTTTGCCAGATTGAATGGAATAATTGAATGGACGGATGATACACGGACCTTTCTCCAATAACTCAGAAACTCAAGCCAGTCCCACCTGCGCCCAGGAACCGGAGGCGGTGGAGGAACAGGAGCAGCCGGGGCCATCCAAAACCCATTTGGTGCGTCCTGGGGGGGCGAGGGTGCTGACGGAGTCAGTGCTGCAAAATCAACAAGATACCACAAAATCCATAAATGAAATAAAGGATCAACTGACCAACATCGCAAATACCTTACTGCAAATAAACGAGTCACTGACAGATTGCTGCATGCGCATCGCAAATGTTAAATACCGGTAAATACACTTTAAAATGTTTAATGGTGTTGTGATTATTTTCCCACGCACACTTTCGATCTGAAATATCTCACTTTTCAAAGATCGGCTAACAGGCAGACTTGGTTTAAAAAATATATAAAACATGATAAGGCCTAGAACTATCTACAACATGCTTGATTATGATGACATTTTATATCTAACCTAAAACAAGAACATTTACATCATTTTAACTTCATGCTTGTTAGTCAAAAAACCTGGATCACATATTCGTTATTTAGGCTTTTATTTTGAAACCCCAGAGAATGACGACCGGATGTTTTAGTTAACTTGTTATTTAATCCTCTTTCTAAATCAGGAGTTAGCAGGTGAGACTGACGTTTGTTGTGCCCGCTTGAAACTACTTCTTTAATATTATGATTGCTGCAACTACAAACCCATCACCAAACTCCACACAAAAAGTCGGATAAAGTCGATCTTCCACATATCGACATAACAAACTCGTAAGATCAGTAAGATCTTGTATTCGGCATGGATCTCGTGAAAGCAACAGCACGCCTTTAAATTAAATCCTGTTTATAGCTGACACTCTACTCTTCTCTTTCAGCAAAATGGCTGGCGATCAGGGTTCGTGCTGAGCAAGACAGCCCAACGTGAAAGCTTTTATAATGTAACCGAAAGGCTGGATACTTCAGAATGTGCACTCTTTTGAAATAATGTCTTAAATAACGTGCTACAACGATATTATTATCAAATATGTGAGCTAATTAACTAATTTACATGATGAGAATACAGAAAAATTACATCAATTTGTATTTATTGCTAAATTTGTAAATAAATACACATGACAATAAACAAATTTAGGTATTTATTTGTGCCATGAATAATTATCTATTTTTATTTATGTATTTTTTAATTTCCATATTTTTGATTATTTTCAATTTTATAATTTAACATGAGATAATAATAATAATTATTATTATTATTATTATGGCGTATTAGTGCCATTGTAGGCAGGGGGGAAATGGGGGAGGGGAAGCAATATTCAGAGGACATTTCTTTTTTCTAATTCATGAAGAAAAACTGTATTACTTGTGGTACTATATTTTCTGAGAAAAAAGTGGTAAATTTACAAGGAAGAACAGCCCTCAAATAGATTATCATACATTTCAAAATAAGAATTGTGTTAAAATAATAACATATTAATTTATTTAGTGGATACTAATATTACTAATACTAATATTAATAATAATTTAACGGTTTATGTAATTTTTGTAATTATGTAACAGGAACCTTCTCTGTTGGTCACAGATGTTTTTTCCTGAATCATGGCGGTCTCTCAGGTGTCTCCTGGTCTGTTCCTGAGCGGTCTGGACTCGGCCCTGAACAGCAGCGTCCTCTCCAGCAGGAACATCACACTTATCATTAACGCCAGCGGGCTGGAGGATGTGTCCTACCCTCAGCTGGACCGCCTGCGTGTTCTCCATGTCCCTGTCCAGGATCAACCTCATACCCCGCTGAGACAGTACTTTGATCCGGTGGCTGAATGGATCAACCAGAACCAGACAGGGACAACTCTGGTCCACTGCACCGCTGGCCGGAGCCGATCGCCCTCTCTGATCATGGCCTACCTGATGAGGTAAACCACCCTCACCTCTAGTCACTGTGTGGTTCCTCTAACTTTCTTGAGTGGTTTTGTGCTTGTGGTGGCTTTACATGTGGTTTGTCTCCAAGTGGTGGTTTTGTGTCTTGTTCTTCCATGTCTCTGTGATCTTTTTGGGTCTTGTGCCCAGCAGTTCAGTAATCGCTTAATGGTCATCGGCGACACTTTACTGCTGATACTTGAAGTACAATTTGTAGTAGTACTTGTACTGTAGTAAAGAATCGGATCTGCTGTGGTGTCTTCAGGTTTGAAGGTCTCAGCCTCCGTCAGGCCTATGAAGTTGTTCTGGATCAGCGTCCGTTCATACGACCCAACGTTGGTTTCTGGAGGCAGCTGATAGACTATGAAAGGACTCTGTTCAACAGTAACAGCGTGAGGATGGCAAGGACGTCTGGCGGCATCCTGCCTGAGGCTCTGCAGGTCTCTGAGGACGCTGACATAAACACTGAAGCAGCCTACTGCATCAATGTTTGACTGATCTGGGCAGAAACCAGACCAGAATTCTTCAGAGTTCAGTGAACTGTATTGTTCTGCGTCCCCAATTTGTCCGTCTCCAAATCCTATCTGTGACGCATTTTGGTTCCTACTGAAGGCGTTCAGCTTTAAAAACACAAATATAGTTTATTTTTCAGTTATCTCAGTATCAAATCTGTTTGTGTGTCCTCTCAAATTCATAAAAGGGCATTTTTAAAAATATAATTCAAGAATTATATTCCAACAGTATCACAAATGTAACAATGCACTAATTCACTATGCACTCTCCATATAGAAGCGCATTAATATAAAACAAGAATGAACACACGTCACTGGATGGGATTCAATCCATATTTCTGGGGACAGGGTGGGAGTTTATCGGTTTATTAAATTATTATATTGCCACCAAAATAACAGCAGAACTGGAACCAAATTCAGAAGGATCCTTTAAAAACAGATCAAGTAAAAAAGTCAAAAAAAAGTTTATTGTGATGATAGTCATACATCTTTGTGATGTCATCAGATCACATATTCACAATCAATCAGTTCAGTTGTCCTGTATAATAAAATAAAAAGTGTCCTGGACCTGGTCTCAGTACTGGAAGCTTCTCTTGGTCTGGATGTCATCCAGGATCTGCTGCAGCTCCTCGTCTTCAAACCTACCCTCCAAACTGAAAGCACACACACATTTCAGAGTTCAGCTGGTCCCAGTTCTGATCTGGATTCTGTGTAATTTTGATGTGGATCACACTGACCTGGGGATCAGGGCTTTGGCCTCTTCAGCAGCTTCTGGACACAGATTGGCTAAACTGGCCAACTCAAACTTGTGGAGCTTCTTCTGCAGCAGGAGGCTGAAACAGTGAGAGTGAAGAGGGACAGTTAAGGCTTGGTTATGCTTCCGCGTAGTGATCACGCAATGGCCACGCAGTTGCTGGGAGACCGTGATGGTTCTGCGTTGGGTTTACGTCTCGAAATGCAATTCAATGCCACACCGGTAAAGGGCGCTATGTTTTTTGTAAAGACTGACCGACCGACCGAGACACTTGACGTATATCATCGTTAGCCTCGTTAGCCTTTTTGTTTACTTTCCGGCTTTAAACATCCACAATTTTTCAGAACTTGTTTTACGTGTTTTATTTCTTTGTGCAAAAGCGACAAGGTGCAAACAATAAAACAAGGTGCAAACAATAAAAGTAGCCTATTAAAAGTTTAAATGGCGGTGTTTATGAGTGGAAACCGGAAAAGCGGTCTCCAGCGGATGTAGTTAGCGGACCAATCACAGCCAATGCCGCTGCGTTGGTGTTGTGTTGGTGTTGCATTGGTGTTGCGTCGCCTCGACGCACGTGTAGGATTTTTGGGAGGTGCATGTCAGGCCCTTGCGTTGGACGTAAGGGGGGTCCGCAAGCCCCCTTGCGTTGTATCAAGGCGGAAGCATAACTTGGGCTTTAGGCCGAGTCAGATCCAGATCAGACCACAGAGACTCAAACAGCTGGTCAGGTGAGAGGTGGAGCCGTACCTGCGTACAGCAGTGATGGTCTCTCTGTTCTTGAAGCGGCTGAAGCGAGCTGTGTAGTTCAGGGTCTTCATGAAGACTTCGGACAGTTCCTGTTCGTCCTCCGCACTCTCGTTCTGCTGCTTCCTGTGTTCCAGCAACATGTGGACCTCCGAATTCAGCAGGGTCTCTGCATTCTCAAACTCTGTCACCACACACACACACACACACACACACACACACACACACACACACACACACACACACACACACACACACACACACACACACACACACACACACACACACACACACACACACACACACACACACACACACACCATGTTTGTAGTTTCTGACAAAGATGGAATAGTTTAAACTCTGCATGAAAATAAGTTACTAGTGGTGTAGGAAGTACAGCAGTATGAGTACTAATACTACACTGTCAGTGATGCCACTAACGCGCTACTTAGTAACGCGTTACTGTAGTCGGACTACTTTTTTCAGTAACAAGTAGTCTAACGCGCTACTATTGCCAAACCAGTAGTCAGATTAAAGTTACTTATCAAAATACACGGTGCGTTACTATTTTTGTCAGTAAAAAAAAAAAAAAAAAAAGATTTGCTTTCTTCTTGCGTCTCAGGGGAGTGACGTATGTTAGCCGACACCTTCACGGACGGTCGCGTGTAGTCGGCTATACCGGCAGAAACGTAAATAATGGAGGGGGAGAGATACGCATTTTCCAGCTGGAAATACAAGCACTATTTCAACTTCATCTCAGCAAAAGATGGCAACATAAAGGTTCGTTGTACACTCTGCGTTAACAACAAAGTGTTGTCTACTTTCAAGAATACGACATCAAACTTGAAAAAACATTTAGAGTCACAGCATGGCACAACGACATTAAAAGAGCAGGTGCCGGCCGCCGCCGGTGACGGTGAAAAGATGCAAAGAGCTGCTAATGCAGGAGGTCCCACTCCCACACCCTCCAAACAAAGAAAGCTGGACTTCAGTTCAAAGCCAGTAAGTGGGGGAGAGTTAAACAAGTTGGTCGGGCAGTATGTTGTTGAAGAAATGCTGCCCTTAAACACCGTTGACTCGCCCTCATTTCGTGCAATTATAAGCAAGATCCCTACCACCAATGCCGCCGAGCTGCCTCATAGAACAGCTTTTTCTTTGTATCTGGATCAGCAATATGCAGAGATGGAGAGAAATCTCAAGGCCGCGCTGCATGAGGTCGACTTTGTGTCAACTACAGCGGACATTTGGACAGCTAACAACAAAAGCTATATGGGATTAACACTACACTGGATCAGTAGATCCACATTAGAGCGCAACAAGGCTGCATTAGCATGTAGGAGAATTCGCGGTAGACACACGTACGACGTTATTGGTGCAGAACTCGAAAACATCCACTCTTCATATGGACTACTCAACAAAGTTGTTGCAACAGTGACTGATAACGGATCCAACTTTGTTAAGGCATTTAAAGTGTATCAGCCTGTCACAGAGTCCGATGATGAGATGGAGGAGGAAGAGTCCACCCCCACAGATGATGTCACTTTTTTAGATCTGTCAGAAATCCTCTCAGCTGAGAATGACAGTGATGGCATGAGCCAGCTATCTCTTCCTCCACACCACAGGTGTGCACCATCAACCTCATCAACCACATCATTTACACAAATGATGTGGGAAAATATTTAACTTCCCATGCAGAGAGCAAGGCTGTGTATAGGAGCAGCTCAGCTCTTTGGACCAAAGCAAGTAGGTCTACTGTTGCATCAGAGGCAGTGGAGGAGGTCAGCAATAGAACGCCCCTGGTACCAACATCCACAAGGTGGAATTCCTTTTTTGATGCTGTAAAGAGAATTACAGAAATCCCCATGAGTGAGCTGAATACTCTGTGCAACAACCTGGGAGTTACATGCTTCAAAGACAAAGAGTACCAGTTCCTGCATGAGTATTGCATAGCCATGAAGCCTCTGACTGCTGCACTGGACATTTTACAAGGTGACTGTCCTTATGGGACTTTACTACCCACACTGGAAGTTCTGATGCAGAAGACCCTGGCTGTGAAAGATGCCCTCTCCAGGATGACTGCAGGCCTTCCAGATAGTGCAGGTATGTTCCATCTTTATGATAGTTTAAATTTCTTGCATCACACTATTCTTGAACATGGAACAGAATATTCATTATCATTTCAAAAGAAGATAAAACAAATGCAAATGTCAGTAAATAACCTACAACAAAATTCAATTGAGTATATGGATCCCACATTAGGCATGTTTTGAAGTAATTCAATGAATACACATCAATTATATTTTTCAGGCTATCCAGACCCGTTTTGCTGATCTGCTGGACGACAAAGATGCCCTTCTCGCAGCTGTCAGTTGTCCTAAATTCAAACTCCGATGGCTGAAAGATGCAGATAGGAGGGAGCGGGTAAAAGAGCTCCTGACAGCAGAATGCCGCACAACTGCTCCAGCAGCACAGAGCCCTGCCAGTGCCAGTGTGCCCAACACATCTGTCAGCCAAGGTGAGATGGACTTTTTCTCTTTTGAGGAAGAGCCAGAGGAGACCTACTCTGCAGAAAAGGAAGTCATGAACTACCTGAGCTCAGCCTATGATCTGCAGATTCTGCATCAGGTTTCAAACATAAAGAAGATCGTCTTGAAGTATAACACTCCAACCCCATCAAGTGCTCCTGTGGAGCGTCTTTTCAGTCTGGGGGGTTTAGTGCTCACGCCTAAGAGAAATAGACTTTCTGACAAGAGGTTCGAGAGGCTCCTGTTAATGAGGTACAACCACTGTTTTACTCGCCCCACTCCACTGTTTCTCTCATAATATGCAATTACAACAAAGATGTCAGCCTACATGTGGTGTTACACTTTTTTTGTTTCATAAAACCACTCCTTGCTGCTCTAATGCTGGTTCAGTATTCATAAAATATTCATTCATGATGTTACTGCCATGACAATATGCAACAGAATTAATTAAGTTAAGTGAAGTCAAGAAAGACTGTCTTTATTTTATTTATATATATTTTTTCTAATATAAAAACATGTATTTTCTTTCAGGAAATTGTTTTCAAGTGCAACTTAAAATGTCAGTGGATACATTGTTGATGTTACTGTTAAAAAAGCACGTCAATAAAGTGAGTATTGGCAAAATCGGTGGTCGGCAGCTGTTGATTGTAACTAATAAAGTAACTTAAAATCAAGTAGTCAGTAGTCGGATTACTATTTCAAAGTAACTGTGGCAACACTGTACACATACTTTACCGTCGGTAAAAGTACTATACCACACTGTAAACATACTCTGTTCCTCCAGTCAAAGTAGTCACATACCTTTATAATAGCAGGTATTAACGTGTTTATACAAAAGGCATGTCTGTTATAAGTCACAGGTCTTTATATCAGCTGGTGTTAATAACAAACCTTTAGGAAACAGCAGTTGTGAAGCATCTTCTTCAACATCGCCGACATGAGCTGCCGCCGCGCCGCCTCCCGCCGCCATGACACACAACAACACCAGCTAACAGCCCGCAGAGGAGACACAGTATGGCGGAGAGTTGCAGCAGCCGGTGGTACCGGAGACTGATCACAGGAATCCTAGTCTCCCTGCGGTCTGAGGGGGGATTCTGTGAATCAGTGCGCCTTCATGAGTTAAAACACAAACTCAGATTTCAGCTCGGCGCCTTTCAGTCGCAAAAAACAACTTCTTCTTCTTCTGGTTTTACGGCGGTTGGCATCCGGCTTAATGGTGCATTACCGCCACCTTCTGCTCCGGAGTGTGGATCAGACAATAGATTTAGGCTTACAATCTAATTCCCGTCGAAACCAAAACAAACCAAAACAAGAACAAACCAAAACCCCAAACCAAATAAAAATAGATAAATAATAAAACACACACACACACACACACACCCTGAACTACATCTAAGTCAGTCACCCTCAGGGGTGGTGGAGTACCGGGAGTTTTCCCGGTGGGCCGGTCAATAATGGGCCGGCAGTGGCTGCCTTTTTTTTTTTTTGCTGCAGCCCAGGGAGAGAGACATGCACCGGCCTACGGAGCTCAGCTGCAGCCCACAGACACATTAGAGCCCAGTGGCTTGTCTGTCTAAAGAATACCTGGCCCAGTGGCCCTATGATAGTGTAATACATTTTGTGGTCTAAGATGTTAAGAGTAGCGTCAAGCTGCCACCACCTTTGTTAACCCGGTCTGGTCCGGTATTAGAGGTCAGAGAGCACCCACCACAGACAGATATGTATAAGAATAGACAATCTTTATTTCCAATTAATTTTTAGGTTATTTTTAGGCAGACCAATGAGGGCAGCTCCAGCAGGTCAGGCAGGTACTCCACCATCCGGCGACACCAACACTGCACACAAGAGAACACACCCAAAAGGGGACACTGCACACAAATCACTGCACAGCAACCAGAATAGGTATCACACTACAGTGTAGTGTGATACCTGTTCTGGTTGGGGCCCCGGACGCACACGTATGACACCTGGAGGGAGAGGCAGACGCCTTAGCAACTACAGGTTTATAGTGTTTTCCCCGTCTACTCGCCGAGGAGGCATGGCGTTACCAGAACTGGCGTCCATGGTGAACAGGTCCACTCTGGCTCCCAGCAGGCAGTACTTCACCACAGCGTTGTGTCCGATGTCTTTGTCCTCGGCCAGGACCGGCCCGTTCAACACGGTGACGGTAGCCTACTGCCTACAGGACAGGAAGGGGGGGAGAGAGGCAAGTACAATATTAGTCTCTTTTACATTATATTGTTAGTATGTTAGTGATAAAGTGTTGCTTAGACCAGTCTCATATTCTGCTCTTCTTATCAGAAAACTCCTTCAACCCCACAGGAGGAAGAAAGTAAGCTCATAATTAAAGAGCCTATAAACACAGTAATGTCACAGTACCTATACTCACCAGTAGTCAGAGTATAACTATACTACACTCATATAAATAATCTATGTACAATGTATGCATATAAAACAGCAACACTATATGTTCTGTTGTGTATTTACTGATGAGGTAGAAGTAGTCTGTAGTAGAAGTATCTGTAGTATTGAGTTAGTAGTACCTGAAGAGGATAGTTTATGATTGTACAGTTGATCATTGCAGTAGTCGGTGGTGGGATGGTACTACATGGTACTACATGGTACTACATGGTACTACATATTATCTGCTTTGCCTCCATTAGAAGACATGGAGCAGGAGGAGGTGTTTAGAGGTCACGGGGCGTTCTGGTGGTCCGTCAGTAAAAGTACTCCTCACACTGTGATACAGCGGGACCAACGGCGTAGCGTCGACCTTTCACCTCCAACGTTCAGAGTGAAAAACAGAGAAAAAAGAGCTGCACGTAAACAGGAAGTCGGGGAGACGGCGTTACAGACAGTGCTGTGGCTCGATACCACAGACTGCAGCAACGACTCCAGAGAGAGAGAGAGCGAAAGAGGCCCGTGTGAGTGCTACCTGCTGCAGAGTTCTCCGTGATCTCGGCCCTGTAGCTGCTCCTGGTGAACGCCGGCCTGTTGTCGTTCTCGTCCAGCACGCTGATCACCAGGAGGTCCGTGCAGAGGCGGTCCTGGCTGGATTTACGCCCTGGGCGAACCATCCCTTGCAACGCCCCTCCCCCCTCCCACCTCGTCGCCAAAAAAAAATACTTACCCCCAAACCCTGACACCAACACAACAATATATTATATTATTTGTATTATTTTAATATATATCATCTTAAATACAAAAAGGTAACAAGAACAGAGAAAAAACAAGATAAATAAATACAGTATATAAACACCAATGTAAATTGCACAAGGATTCCACAGGATCTAATAACCATGCTTGAAAAATCCCTGAAGAAAGCTAAAAAAAACAACAACAAACTACTCTGTGGAGCATTAAAAAAAGATTCGTGCAGTAAACTATATTGTATTCACCCGTCAATCAACCGGAGTCACGTGACATCACGTAAATAAATTCACGGAGATTGACACAGATTTTTTTTTTTTTTAAATTTTTCACATAACCCAATTAATTACATGTAGGTATATGGGTCTATGTTAATTTTAGGAATGAAATACAATTTATTTGGCAGCAGTTTGTGTTGTGTGGTGGCCTAGGATCAGTCTATCCCCCGCCCCCCTCCCTCTTGCCGACCTCTGCAGTCGCAAGTTGATCCCCCGACGCCCCCCTCCCTCTTGCCTCTTCTGACACACACACATAACCTGTATGACTCTGACTCTCAGCAGCAAGTTGACGTGAGGGCGCCCAAGCGCCCACTCCACCAACTTTGACATGGAAATGAGCGGCGGTAGTATAGAGATATGGCGACAGTTTTTTTTATTTATTTTTTATTTATTTTTTATTTTTTTATTTATTTTTTTGGAGGGCGCTCGCTCGTGCGCCCTCACATAGATTGCGCCCTGGGCGGTCGCCCACATTGCCCATAGCAAAAACCGGCCCTGGCCGTATGTAGCCACCAGATGTAGCTATGTCCCTAGCGTCCACCGGGAACAGCTGGCTTAGGACACGTGTGTGCGGCGTGTATGTGTGTGTGTATGTTAGCGGGACACAAACAAAGAGAGAGAGAATGCGCGAGCGATATTCTGAGGCCCAGAAGCCGTGCCGCTATCACACGGGCTCGCGTGAATGAACTGGCGTTTATTCCGCGAGACCGGTCTTTTAACTGATAGTAGAGGCTTTCTGAGCTCGCGAATATGGCGGAGGTTAGTCGGAAACACTGTTACAGAAATCAACCCAGCTGCGTGGGTACACGATCAGCATTCACATACAGCAGCACATGAACAAACGGACTCGGTGATCCGCGATCAGAACTTAAAACACATTAACAAGAATTACAAGCATGTCCTACACTATCGAATCTCTGCTTCTGCCCAGACAAATAGCCTCTTTCTTTTGTCGATGTGAGATGCGTCGATGTGAGGGTTTCGTCCCGTGCGGGGATGGCGTTCCTTGACGCCGGCAACGGACGGTAGTTCGTGGGCGCTCGTTCAGCGCCGGATCCAATTGGTTGAAGAAAACCGTTAGTAATTCTTCCTTCTGCAGGGAAATGATGAACACTCGCGGGGCTCTGCGATTTAGTCAGCTGATTTCAGACAAAGACGGGTCGAGTTATCCGTTCTGCTGGCAGCTGGGACGAAGAAAGTTTTTCTTCTTACCGCGGGGAACGGGAGAGTCGCGCTGTCGCAGTGGTCTCCTCGGGATCCAAAATGATAAACAAAAGAAAAATAAAACGAGTAGAGAAAAAGAGGGGTAAAACAGTCTGTTGCTCGTCCAGCGAGTTTGGGGGAAAGACTGCGGCCTAGGACAAAGGGAAACGCTGCAGACGTAATCTTCACCTCCTGGCGTAACGCAAGTTACTTTGGAGAGAGAACGTTTTTCTGGTGGCCGCGGGATTTATAGCTCACGGCTGGTCCGGGGGACCCCCTGGAGTCCCATGCAGTTGCCAGCCAATAGGGCCCCAGTTGTGTGACGTCAGATCTCGCGACCAGGTGGAGGTGACACTAAAATGGTGGTTGTAGTTTTTTATCTCCTTTGTCTCTTTGTCTGGCCGCATTGGGTAGGCTTTGTAGGCCGCATTGTGTAGTCCTAACGGTTAGGTCCCAACATATGTATGTGTGTAGGTATGTATGTATGTATGTGCATGTATGTGTATACATATGTGTGTGTGTATATGTGTATGTAGATGTATGTATATGTATGTATGTATGAGTGTATATGTATGTATATGTATATATATATATATTCTCTTCTGAGATTCCGGGGTGGCAAGGGGAAAAGGTTGAGAGTGGTATGTGTGCGTGTGGTTTCCCTTTTTTTTTTTCCTCAACACTCTGATTTCATCATGCTAAGGCTTAGAGGGTGGGGACAGATTGGGTGGGTTGGAGGGACTGCGGGGAGGAGAGTATGGCGTTATATTTGTGCCACATTCATGAAGGAGCAATGTGAGATTTTGAGCGCAGAAAAATATATTTTGCGAGCACAGAAATTATATTTTGAAGAGAAATGATAGGCGAGCAAAACATGATGTCATTTGAGCAGGCAAAAATATATTACTCTCACTCAGTTTTACTCATGCCCTCTCTCAAACTCTTGCTCGCTGCGCTGCAGACCGCTGCACGCGCGCTCTCAATCTGTCCCTTCTGTGCGCGCTCAACTTTGTCTTTACGCTCGCTCAACCTGGCACATCGTTACAAATGTGCCACCATAGTGTGGCGAGCGGTATTAGAGAGGTCGACCAGCAAGCTGGTATAATTAGAGGAGGAGCCAACAACGCCACCCTGGGAATTTCACCCAAGGAATAAGATTCTTTTTACCTCTGACCAAACTGGTCACTCAAAAGAAAGGCACAAAGGTCCGTTATACGATGAGGCCAGAGACGTAATTCCATCCACAAGACTTTTATTTTTAAATCCAACAACCACAGACCAGCATACACATAATCAATAATTAAAAGGGCAAAGAAACATGGGGGAAGCTGAGGCTTACCAGTGGGGAGGTGGGCCACCAGGAGGGGAAAGGTCCATAAGAGGGGGTCACCCCAATCACACGTGTAAGCACATCCACACACACACACACACACACACACACACACACACGTGAAGGATCACACCCGGGGGAGACCACACAGCCCACAGGAGGGGACGCCACCACCGGGGAACACCAACCCCCACCACTTTAGGCTCTCGTCTTCTAAAACGAACAGGGAACAGAATACAAATTAGTGAACAGATCACAAAAATGAACAAAACAATCACATTCTGCTGTAAAAATAAAGATGATACGGTTAACAGAACAAAACCAGATGAATGATGGGGATGAAATAACAAAAACAACTGAAGATCAAAGAAATAAACACTCAATTTCCCAAAACAATATAAAAAGGGTTTAACCAATTAGAAAATACACAAAACTATAGAATAAGCACACTGACACTACTTTACTAAAATGGCCAGGACTAAAATAACTAAGGACAAGATGAGCAATACGTCATCAAACAGACAGACGATGCGCAAATCAGCAGCAGGTAACGCCGCGCTGACCGCAATAACAGCGGAGGGCAAAGTCTTGATGACCGCAATAACAGCGGGAGGCAAAGCAGCAGCGTGGTTAAAGGTGGAAGTAGCTGCTACACTCCTGGCTACCGGACACAAACCCGCAGTCCCAATCTGGCCGTACTTATGAGCCAGCTGAGGAGGGGAAGCGGACGAGCCCTCGGATGTTATTCTGCCACTGAGTGGATACCAGCTGTGATCGGTGAGCGCCTCATGGCAGAGGAAAGGACGACGGTCCACGGCATCTGCTGCAGCAGCGGGCACACCGGAATTGAGGTAGCTACGGCGACAGAGGGAGAGCAAAACGGACCACTACCTGTCTTTATAGTATGCCGGCACACACTGATTGGCTGTCGATTGAAAGCAATCACGAGCACAAGAAAACACAGGACCATGCAAACCGGACCAGAACACAAGACTCTATCCTGCTACAATAGCAACCAATCACAGACTTGGAGAAGCTCAATTCTGATTCGCTGTTACGTATCCAATCACAACGCTTCCATAACACGCCGAACGAGTGGGATTTTATACTGTGTCCGAAATCATTCCGTACTCCCTACTCCCTACATAGGGGAGTTCTATGGAGGGCACTATATAGTGGACTCAAAGGCAAAATGAAAAAATACTTTCGGACACTACTCGGGGGATTTCTTTATTTTTTTAATACATAGGCCTATTCGTTGCGAAAATTTACAAAACCAAAAGAACGAGTCCTCCAGCAAGAGGGGGATTCCGTGGCCGTCTCATTTCTTGAGAAAAAAATAATTTTCAATAATGAGACGATCACTACATCGTCCTCACTGCTATTTTTTATTTTCAACGATCCCGATCGGATCCAGGTGGACTTCAGGACCAGGTTGCAGCACTACCGGCACCCCACATCTCCGCGATCCACCAGACCTGCCAGGCTGCAGTCCATCCCCGATCCCAAACTCCTCGGCGATCGCTCGCCACAATCTGTCCCTCATCTCCGCATCTTTATAGTTTTCAGACTGTCATACGGCGCTTTGGTTTGAGTGACATTTTTTGACGGACGAAGACCCCGCCGCCGCCTCTCGTCGGCCGGCCGGCTGGCGACAGGCGGCAGTGGCCGGCGACAGTTGGCTGGTGGCCGGCGGCGGTGGTGGCCGGCGATAGGCGGCGACAGTTGGCGGTGGCCGTGGCGGCCGTCCGGCCGGCGATAAGTTGCAGTGGCCGGCGACAGGCGGCGACAGGCGGCGACAGGCGGCGACAGGCGGCGGTTGCCGGCGACAGGCGGCGGTTGCCGGCCGGCCGACGAGAGGCAGCGGTGGGGTCTTCGTCCGTCAAAAACCGTCACTCAAACCAAAGTGCCGTATGACAGTCTGAAAACTATAAAGATGCGGAGATGAGGGACAGATTGTGACGAGCGATCGCCGAGGAGTTTGGGATCGGGATCGTTGAAAATAAAAATAGCAGTGAGGACGATGTAGTGATCGTCTCATTATTGAAAATTATTTTTTTCTCAAGAAATGAGACGGCCACGGAATCCCCCTCTTGCTGGAGGACTCGTTGGTTTTGTAAATTTTCGCAACGAATATGTATTAAAAAAATAATTATCCTGGTAATTTCTCTGCGTGAGACTTAAAAGCCTTGGCGGAATCTGACACGTATTAATTATGCGTCAGGACAACGTCATAAACGGCGCCGAAAGAAATCCCCCGAGTAGTGTCCGAAAGTGTTTTTTCATTTTGCCTTTGAGTCCACTATATAGTGCCCTCCATAGAACTCCCCTATATAGGGAGTAGGGAGTAGGGAATGATTTCGGACACAGTATAAAATCCCACTCGTTCGGCGTGTTATGGAAGCGTTGTGATTGGATACGTAACAGCGAATCAGAATTGCGCTTCTCCAAGTCTCTGATTGGTTGCTATGGTGGCACATTTGTAACGCTGTGCCAGGTTGAGCGAGCGTAAAGACAAAGTTGAGCGCGCACAGAAGGGACAGATTGAGAGCGCGCGTGTAGCGGTCTGCAGCGCAGCGAGCAAGAGTTTGAGAGAGGGCATGAGTAAAACTGAGTGAGAGTAATATATTTTTGCCTGCTCAAATGACATTATGTTTTGCTCGCCTATCATTTCTCTTCAAAATATCATTTCTGTGCTCGCAAAATATATTTTTCTGCGCTCAAAATCTCACATTGCTCCTTCATGAATGTGGCACAAATATAACGCCATAGGAGAGGGGGAGCAGGCATCGGAACAAGCAATATTTCACTTTGCCGTTATCACTGCTAAGGATGCTGTACTGACTAAGCCCTAAACTTAGTAGTACTGGTTGTTGATTGCTTTATAGTTTCCGACGTGCGCCCAGTGCGCTCCAATTGCCGCAAAAACGAAGAGAGTTCAGTTTATTTTGCTGGTTTATTTTCCTTCCAATAACACACAGCCGCAATAATTCTAACTCAAAATACATGTAACAAAACAATAAACCGAATTCCTCACTAAAGTAAGATACATTAATACACGGGGACACGGGCACACGGGCACAGTCGAAAAACTGTTTGCTCCCCAAATCAACAACACCTGTGATCAGGTTCAAACAGGTTAAAATGGCCTCCCTCTGCTGAGCCGAGGTCAACTGAACCACACCGCCCCCTAGTGGCACGGGGTAAAATTACACCAAAATAAAGCACATTTAATATGGCTCATACACACCAGCCCCTAATTGCGTCTGCCAGAGCAATTACACCAACAATTTTAAATGAGCCATGAATACCACAAAAAAAAATTAAATAAAAATAAAAATATATATGTGTATATAAAGCTCATTTTTAAAGGGGAACCAATTATTCCTTAGCTTCATTAAGCAAGCATATTTTGGTTATGGGTCGTTCAATGATATTTGTTTTGGTTTTTAAACGAACCACACGTACTAGACCTCTTTTATCAGGGAAGGTTTCCAGAACTCTTCCTAGCATCCATGACCCACGTGGTGCTGTGGAGTCTGCAACCATGACTAGGTCTCCAGGAACAAAACTCCTCTTCTCCTGGTTCCATTTTTGATGCTCCTGTAAAAGCGGGAGGTACTCACGGATCCACCTCTTCCAAAAGAGATCCGAGATGTACTGGGTTTGTTTCCACCTTCTCCTTGCATAAACATCCCTTTTGTCGAACAGTCCCGGTGGGAGAACTGGTTTTCCTTTGAGTAGCAGCAGATGGTTTGGCGTCAATGCCTCAAGGTCGTTAGGGTCCTCAGATAGCCTTGTGATGGGGCGATCGTTGAGCATAGCTTCAGCCTCACAGAGCACAGTATGGAACCCTTCGTCATCCAGGGTTTGCTGACGGAGCACCGAGCACAAAATCTTCCTGATCATCCGGATCATGCGCTCCCAAGCGCCACCGTGATGCGACCCAGCTGGAGGGTTAAAGCTCCACTTGATTCCTCTCTTGGACAAGGCTCTTTCAATGCGGTCATGATTCAAAGAGGCTAAGGCTTCTCGCAGCTCTCTTTCTGCACTGACAAAGTTGGTGCCATTGTCGGATCTTAAGTGCGAGACTTGTCCTCTTCGACAGATGAATCTACGCAATGCGTTGATGCACGAGTCTGTGTCGAGAGAATATGCCACTTACAAGTGAAAACCACTCCATATCTTTTCACGATGCTACGGCCTCTTCTCACGTCAACTGGCCCAAAGTAATCCACGCCAACGTTAGTAAATGGTGGTAGATCAGGAACCACTCTCTCTTCTGGCAGGTCTGCCATTTTTTGCTCACCGGTCTTTCCACCATGGAGCTTACAGATGAGGCATCTGGATATGATCCTCCTCACTGCAGTAGGTCCGCTCGTTATCCAGTATTTTCTCCTTGTAGCAGAAAGAACATGATTTCTGCCTCCATGTCCGAGCTGTAAATGGATATGACGGAGGATAAGGTCGGAGATGTGTTGGTCTTTTGACAAGATGAGGGGATGTTTAATGTCCTCAGGGATTGCTGCCTTATTCAGCCGTCCCCCAACTCGTAGAAGTTCTCCATCTAAAACTGGATCCAATCTGAAGATGCTGCTACTTCTTGGCACTTGTGGCTTGCCAGAGGTTAGTGCAGAAAATTCGGTTGGGAATCTCTCTTGCTGGCAAAAAGCGATTATGGAGGCCTCAGCCTCCAAGAGATCTTCCAGCGTCACTTTCTGATTCCCGAGTGATGTTGAGAAAGCTTGCATCTCCTTTTGCACATCCAACCTTGCTGCTCTAGTAGCACTGGTGCTTGCAAGCTCCAACTCCTTTCTCTTCTTACTCAGTTTGAGCAAAGTTCCTTTCAGCTTTATAAGCCATACAACTGCAACCTTTAATCTTTGCCAATCAGAGAAATGGGTCATCAGTTCTGATGTGGCATTGGTGTCAACAAGTACTGCATTGACCGTCAGATTTCTCTTTACTTCTGGGTCATCGACAGCGACACTTGTATCCACAGGAAATGTTGGCCACATTTCTTCAGGTTCCCGTAGGAATTCTGGGCCTTCCATCCATCTTTGCTTCACAAGATCTTCTGCTTTCAATCCACGTGAAGCATCATCAGCAGGGTTCAGGGATGTGGGAATGTATCTCCACTGTTCAACTTCAGAGTTGTCCCTGATGGTGGTTACCCTGTTTGCGACGAAAGTTTGAAATCGTCGGTCCTCGTTTCTTATATACTTAAGAACTGATGTGCTGTCAGTCCAAAAGCAGGCCCTCTTCAGTGGAAGCTGGAGCTCTGCTTGAAGCATCTTGTCCACTCTTACTGCAACAACGGCAGCGGTGAGTTCTAAACGGGGAATTGTGACCGGCTTCAGGGGAGCTACTCTGGCTTTGCCAAATAGGAAAGCAACATGAACCCGTTCATCCATGTTCTGCATCCTCAGGTAAGTAGCCGTCCCATATCCGTTCTCGCTTGCATCGGCGAAGTGATGTAGTTGTGCGCTGACAGTCCTCCCAAATCCTTCAGGCTTAACACATCTGTGGATCTTGAAATATGCCACCTTCTCAAGATCCATCAGCCATTTTTTCCACTTCTGCTGGAAAGCTGGAGGTATTGGATCGTCCCAATCACACTTCATCCTGCATAACTCCTGCAACAGCAGCCTGGCGGGGAGTACAAAAGGTGCTAGGAATCCCAATGGATCGTAGACGGAACTGATAATGGATAGCATGCCTCGCTTGGTTGGCGGCTTCTCCTTGACTTTCAGCTTGAATTTGAAAGTGTCCGTCTCGATACACCACTGCAAACCCAAAGCTCTGTCCAACGGCAGCTTATCCCTGTCCAGATCAAGCTCATGCAGGTTCTTGGACTTGAGATCCTCTGGGAGGCTTTGAAGCACTTCTCGACTATTACTAATCCACTGAGTGAGGGTAAAACCTCCTTTTCTGCAAACGGTTGTAAGGTTCTTACCCATGGTGACTGCGTTTTCCTCAGAGGGCAGACTCTTCAGCAAATCATCCATGTAGAAGTTTCGGTTGACCGTTTCGATCACTTCTAAAGGAAAGTGGGCCTGGTTGTCTTCAGCAGTCTTTCTAAGAGCAAGGCAGGCAACACTGGGTGATGAAACTGCTCCAAATAAATGGACAGTCATTCGATGCTCTACAAGATCTTGTTCCAGGTTACCTTGAGGCCACCATAAGAATCTTAAGAAGTCTCGGTGTTCCTCTGCCACCTTAACTTGGTGGAACATAGCCTTTATGTCTGCCATTATCGCCACTTGTTCCTGTCTGAATCTCATAAGAACTCCAACTAACGAGCTGGTGAGGTTCGGTCCTTGCAAGAGCTGACTGTTGAGAGAGATCCCTTTGTACTCTGCTCCACAGTCAAACACCACTCGTAACTTTCCCTTCCGTGGATGGTACACACCATGGTGCGGGATATACCACACCTTCCCTGTTGGTGCTTCTAACTGATGCTGCGGCACTTCCTCGGCGTAGCCATTGCTAATGACATCAGCAAGAAAGTTTTTGTACTCCTCATGAAAGCTTACGTCTTTCTGAAGTCTTCTTCTCAGACCACGGACACGTTGCACGGCAACCCTGAGGTTGTTCGGCATCAAAACATCTTTCCCTTTGAAAGGCAATTGAAATGTGTAGTGTCCGTTCTGGAGCTGAGCAGAGCTTTCCATTATCTCCATAAACTTCTTTTCTTCTCTTGACATTTCTTCCTGTTCTGCAGAAGCTCGGTCATTGAAGTCATAGTTATATTGGCTAATTAACAGTTCTTCAATATGGTCAATGGCAATTCTATTTGCATAAAATGAAGGGTGGTCACTTCCACAGTCGTCACTTCCCCGTAACGGGCCATTTATTACCCACCCCAGTAGGGTTCTGATCGCGTAGAGTCCATCTTCACCTTCACGACTGTTAATGACCTCCCAAGGCTCCATCAACTTGGAGGCGTTTGTGCCAATTAACAGATCCACGTCAGCGTTTATGTGTTGAATGTTTACGTTGTCTAAATAATGCCATTTTCTCAGCTCCCTTTCACTGATTATGTTGGCTGTAGAGACGGGCATTTCTTTCTGGGTAAACACTTTGGGAAGTGGATAGAAGCTCTCACCAGACAATCCGGAAATCTCCAGACTGTCAACGATAGAACTTTCTATTGAGTTGTTATGGCCCAAGGTGCGGATATGAATTTTGGATTTGCGTCCTTCCATGTTCAACCTGTCAACAAGCTTCCTGGTGCAGAAAGTTCCTGTACTCCCTGGGTCCAGAAAAGCGTAGGTTTCAATAACCCTGTTTCCCTTTGCGCACTTCACCTTAACAGGCAAAATGGGAAGAATTCCATTGCAGTGGCCAGCCCCTGTAAGACCACAAGCGGAGGATGTTGTGCAGCTCTCAGATGTTTTTGACCGCTCACTATTCTTCTCATCCTTCGAAGAAACCCTTTCTTTCTCTTCAATGTGCAAAACACTGGGGTGCGTTCGGTTGCACTTTTTGCAAGTGATGCGCCTGTCGCAATTCCTGCTCAAGTGTCCTGTGCACAAACAACTGAAACACAGACCTTTCTCCTTTAGATAGTCGAGTTTCTCCCTGTGTGGTTTTCTTCCCAGTTTAAAACATTGATCTAAAACATGACCACCAGCAGCACAATACTGGCAGAAGACAGAAGTAGTTTTAGTGAAGGCGGTCACTTTGCTGAGGGCCTTTTCCTTCTGGTCACCATCTTGTCTGCTGCATCCATCCTCATTCTTGTGAGTGTCTGCTTAACATCCATCCTCAATGACCACCTGTGTTGCAAAGCTGTGTCTTCTCAGCTGTGGCTTCACCTGTAACTTGCTCACTTTTGTAGCTCCTTTGAGAACAGGTGAAGTGTCCTGTATGTCACCAAAGACTGGATCTGAAATGATTCTGACCTGGCGCTCAATGAACTTGACAAGGTCTGAGAATCGTGCCCTTTGACAAGTTTTCTCCAGTATGTCACATGCCTTTGCTCTCCACTTGTCTCTTAGTTTATATGGAAGCTTCTGACTAAGAATCTTCATGTTCGCTGGCATGTTAAGTTCCTCCAAGTATTGAAGATCTTCCATAGCGTTGGAACACTCACGGAGGAAAAGCCCATAAGCTTTGAGCGCTTTGGTGTCTTCAGCTTTGATGCTTGGCCATCCTGTGACCTTTTCCATGTAGGCCGCTGTTATTTTGAACTCATTTCCAAAGTGCTCCTTTAGTAACCTTTTAGCAACAGCAAATCCTTTGTCTGCAGTCATGTGAAGGCAGCTGCGTACAATATCTCTAGGCTGCCCCCTAGTGAATTGTTGGAGATAGTACAAACAGTCTCCTTTACAGCCAGTCTTTGCTTCCACGCAGTGCTCAAATGCCCTCATAAATGTGTTGAACTGCAAAGGCTCTCCATCATAAGTTGGAATTTCTCTGCGCGGCAGCAGATGTGATGTTTGCATTTGAACAAGGAGAGCCGTTATGTCATTCTGTTGTTGCAGCAGATTGTAAAGACCTGCTGTCTGATTTTGGTCTTGAAGGGGTTGCTGCACTTGTTGGCCTAGAGTGGGTTGAAAGCTTTGACTGAATGTTGGCATTGATTGCAAGTGAGGCAGTTGAGAGCCATGACTGACAGTTGGCTGTGGTTGTAATGAAAAATGCGTGGACAAAGATGCTGAAACGGCAACTTGTTTTTTCCCCAAATTTGGCATGCTAGTTGGCATTACCGATGGTGAAGCATTGCATTGTTGTGGTAAAGATTCATGCTGCTGTGCGGGTGGAGCCACATATATTGAGGCCTGTGGATTGAGAGAGGTGGGCTTAGATCTAGCCCCTTTTCTGAAGTAGGAAGCCATTCCATCAGATTGCCTTGAATGGATGCTGCTCCCCATCTGTAGCACTGCTAGCTTAGCAGAAGTGGCAGCTATCTCAGTGTCCAGCTCAAGCTTCTCCCTTTTTCTCCTCAAGAGAAGTTCCTGCTCCTCCAAAGCATGTTTAGCCTTTAAAGCAGCAGCTTGGGCCAAGAGTGCGGCCTGTTCCGCCTCTGCCCTGCGTCTGGCTGATGAAGTGGAGGATCTGCTACTTGACGATCTGTTTGAGCCATGGTGCCTTGACTGCACATTTGAAATGCTGTCTTGAGGTCCAATCTGATCCTCCTCCTCCTCCTCTTCCTCTTCCTCATCCTTTCCAACAGCAGCTCCATTGTTGTCATTAACCTCCTCATCATGGTCATCACCCACTTTAGTAGCTGGACAAGCGGCAGTGTCAGACAACCATTGATTTGTACCCACAAGAAACTCCTTTACATTCAACATTTTAGCTTGGTACCATGTTTCATGTTTGCTTGCTTCCTCAGCAGGCAATAAACCCAATAAAGATTCATGCACCTGCTGTACTGTGTTACACAACTCATTAAAAACGGTTAACTCATTTTCAACCTTATTCACATGTTCTTTATCACCCATGAATTTAAGAATAGATTGTTTTACTTTAGACAGTTTACCAAAGTTAGACTTTCTTTCCTTTTCTAAAATGCTTATTTTTTCCAACAAAGCTTTAAGTGTTAATTTACCCACACGTTTTTCAGTTACAGATTTTACCTCTGCACCCGCAAGTTCAGTCTCAAGGCCCAGTTGGCCTGTTCCCTCTTCAGCCATAATGACGACAAAGTCAGTTGGCTTTATTAGTCCGCAAAATAGTTTGTGTTGCGCAAACAACTCGTCTCGACGAGAAAGTTATTTTTAGTCGGTTGCGAGTCTGCTACCAATGCATTGGGTTTACGCGAATGTGTGCACACAAAGTTCCATGGCCATTCATAACATCAGCGCTGATCCACACATACCCCAATCGTGCGTTGGCCGGCTTTGATGAATGATGTCCCGGTGAGATGATGCTGTCGCTGGCCCGTAGCTCACTCCGGTAGGCTCCAGCTCCTTTAGCGATCGGCAACTCCAAACATTTGCCCACCTCACATCCGTGGTTTCCAAAGAAGACGTGAATCGTTGATGAAGTCAATGAAGTCGGCGTCCTCTTGGTGAACGTTCTCCAAATCGAAGCAGTTTTTCGACCTAAGTGTACTGACTAAGCCCTAAACTTAGTAGTACTGGTTGTTGATTGCTTTATAGTTTCCGACGTGCGCCCAGTGCGCTCCAATTGCCGCAAAAACGAAGAGAGTTCAGTTTATTTTGCTGGTTTATTTTCCTTCCAATAACACACAGCCGCAATAATTCTAACTCAAAATACATGTAACAAAACAATAAACCGAATTCCTCACTAAAGTAAGATACATTAATACACGGGGACACGGGCACACGGGCACAGTCGAAAAACTGTTTGCTCCCCAAATCAACAACACCTGTGATCAGGTTCAAACAGGTTAAAATGGCCTCCCTCTGCTGACCCGAGGTCAACTGAACCACACCGCCCCCTGGTGGCACGGGGTAAAATTACACCAAAATAAAGCACATTTAATATGGCTCATACAGATGCTCTTATAATTTTGCTTTTACTTTGTTTCTTTTTGACTGTAAATATGCTTCCCCCTCCAAGATGTGCAAATAAGGATTGAATAAATAAATAAAAAAATTGATCACAAAAAAAGGATCAGCTGTTATGATTTGTGGTCGTTTCAGCGGTCTCTAGTGAAACACGCACGGGGGGGGGGGGGGGGGGGGGGGGGGGTGTATGGAGTTAGAACAGTGTCATAATTCATAAATGCACACAGAAATTCATAAATGCACAAAAAAGATTTACAAATGTATTTGGGGATTTGTATATACATGTGACTCAAAACACAAATACATTTTCAATGCACACACAAATATGTTTCATTTCATATGTAAGTAAAAAATATTCACATATAAAAAACAAGATTCATAAACATATTTCCAATGCACACACAAATCTAAAAAAAAATCACAAATACATGAATGTTAAAGTATTTGCAATCTTCATCAAATACGCATTTGGGGCTTGTTACATTCATATATGAACTGTTGGACCTGTTTTTACAAAGTGCTTTTAATTTGTAAACCTCCCTGCATTTGTGTGTGAAACTTTTGAGACTCCCCTGACGTGACTCTGATCCACAAATGCGTTTTTTCTAAGAGGAGGTTGTCTGTAGCCAATCAGATGTCTCCCTCCTTTACAGCCAATCACGTGAGTGTCTCCCCCACGAGGGGTGATTATGACGTCATTAAAACGCGCACCGCAGGCAGGCAGGCAGCCCGTGCTGTAGTGTAGAATCTCTGCTGGAAGCTAGCCGGACGGCGGAGACGAAAGATGGCCTCTGGCAGTTCAAATGTAAGTAAAAAGTACTAATTTCTTGTGAATCTTTTACATAAGTCATATTCCAGAATTATGAATGACTGTTTAGCATGAATCGTGACGCTAAATCAGGTCTGAAACCTGTTTTCAGTGACCGAAAGTAAATGCATTCAGCTGTATTTTTTGTTTGGTTGTTTATCGGCTGTGTTTACCATTTCGGGTGCTACCGTATGCTGGTTAGTTAGATAAATTAGTCCTCAAACACATCATACAGTTTGACATGTTAGAGTTAGCATTACAGAAGCAAGTTAGGTTTAAGTGTCAGGAGTCATTCACGCAGCGGCGTCATCGTAGCTAACGTTCATCTTTCCTCTGTCCTGTGTACTGCGAAGACAGTTTAGTGGGTTAGCGAGGTATGTTGAGTCTGTACTACAAGTCAGTCAGTCAGGCTGTACGACAAAGGTGGCTCTCTTTTAGATCACCACGGTAACTTATGCTTAGCTCATAACCTGGTCCCGACCAGGTTATGTTCAGAGTTTAATCATAAAACCGGCTATAAAAGCGCTGCTGTTTCACTATTTAACTAATTTACAGCTTGCGGCACCTTTACTTTGAAAGTCCAGTGGAGCTGGATCAGAACGGAGCGTTTGTACGGAGGGAGAGATCAGCTGATCCGCTGCTGTTGACTTTATCTCTGAGCGTCTCCGCCTACAGGTGTTCTCCTCACCCGTTGAGCTGAGCGTCAGGAGCTCATTATATATTAGACTATAGTCTATATTTTACTTTTATATACAGTCAGTCACCACTGATAGAAGTTGTTCGCTCGCAGCAGGACGGATAATCAGATGGATAATCGGTTAAGTTAATAATTTAACTTAATGTGGCCGTGAATAAATTAATTCCGATGTTTCGCCTGTTATATTTCAGTGTCAAACAAAAAATACAGCTGAATGCATTTACTTTCTGTCACTGAAAACAGGTTTCAGACCTGATTTAGCGTCACGATTCATGCTAAACAGTCATTCATAATTCTGGAATATGACTTATGTAAAAGATTCACAAGAAATGAGTACTTTTTACTTACATTTGAACTGCCAGAGGCCATCTTTCGTCTCCGCCGTCCGGAGGAGGGGAGACACTCACGTGATTGGCTGTAAAGGAGGGAGACATCTGATTGGCTACAGACAACCTCCTCTTAGAAAAAACGCATTTGTGGATCAGAGTCACGTCAGGGGAGTCTCAAAAGTTTCACACACAAATGCAGGGAGGTCTACAAATTAAAAGCACTTTGTAAATACAGGTCCAACAGTTCATATATGAATGTAACAAGCCCCAAATGCGTATTTGATGAAGATTGCAAATACTTTAACATTCATGTATTTGTGATTTTTTTTTAGATTTGTGTGTGCATTGGAAATATGTTAATGAATCTTGTTTTTTATATGTGAATATTTTTTACTTACATATGAAATTAAACATATTTGTGTGTGCATTGAAAATGTATTTGTGTTTTGAGTCACATGTATATACAAATCCCCAAATACATTTGTAAATCTTTTTTGTGCATTTATGAATTTCTGTGTGCATTTATGAATTATGAGACTGTTCTAGCTCCATAGGGGCGGGGCTTATCCTGCAAGCGATGCGCGGGTTCTCTGGGTTGTCTTTGACCGTGATGGTGAGTCGGTACTCGGCCACTCGCTCTTGGTCCAGCGGCCTGTTCACCTGCAGCACACCTGTCTGACGGACAGAGAGGGAAATACCTGAACCAGGTGTTATCTAGAATACTTTCACCATGGAGGAAGTATCAGTATTAGTACTTATCACACTATAGTACACAATGTAGTATTCCTGGACTAATCCATTCATGCTGGAAGTTCAAATATGTCTATGCTGCCAACACACACACACACACACACACACACACACACACACATAAAGACATAAAGACATAAAGACAGTAGAAAGACAATAAAATATGAATGAATACATGAAATAAATAAAAAATAAGAAATTAAAAAGTTAAAAAAGGCAACATCACATAAAAGCAAGTCTATAAAAGTGTGTTTTAAGAAGTGATTTAAAAGAAGTAAAGAAGTCACTGATTTAGCTGCTCCTCACTTTGGACCCGCCCACTTTTACCGTGTATTTATTAAATTATGAAAAGGAAATATAATTCTCATGATCAACAAATAAATAAATATGAAACATCTGAAAACTAGATGAAGAATCAGACAAATCTGAGGAGCTGAAAGCTTTCCAACACTGGAAATCAACGGTAACGCCACCTGTAGCCACACCCACACCACTTGTAGCCACGCCCAACAGTGATGTCACCGCCCCCCGAGTACACCTGCACTTTCCCGCCCCCTCACCATGTCGTTGACGTAGAAGGCCCCGTCCCAGTTGCCGGCGGTGATGTTGTAGGTGAGCAGCGCGTCGCGTTCGCTGTCGGCGTCGCGTTCGCTGTCGGCGTCGCGTGCTCGGACTCTGGCCACGGAGGTGTGAACGGCGGCGCCTTCGCTCACGCTGGTGTTGTGGGGAAGGTTCAGGAGGACCGGGTCGTTGTCGTTGATGTCTCGGACGTGGACCCCCACCACCACCTGAAGACAAAGATGCAACCTCTAACTCACGCCTGTTTACTCACGGTTAAATTATCTACAAATTATGGGGGAAAAAAAATATATATATATGTGTGTGTGTGAAAGGCCCACCGAGCTGTTGCGTGACGGGCTGCCCAGGTCCCGCGCTGTGACCGCGATGTTGTAGAAGGTCGTGATCTCGCGGTCCAGCTCCACGTCCTTCCTCACCCGAAGCTCGCCCTCTACTGGAGAAACCATGAACTCATCTGGGAGAGAGAGACACACAGTGAGGATTTAACAGTCTCTCTCTCTCTGGACGGAACGATCCGGTACTCACTCTGGGGATCTCCTCCCGTGATGCTGTACTCCACTTTGCCGTTGAGACCAGAGTCTTCATCGCTGGCTCTGAGAGTCCAGACCCGGGGTCCCGGCTGGCCCTCGGTCACCTCAAAAGGTCCCTCGTAGGGTCGGGGGAACACAGGGGTCACGTTGTTCACGTCGAGGACGTTGACCAGCACCTGAGGGAGGGAGGGGGAGCTTTAACATCTGGTTTACACTGAATAACAGCTGGAACACGTGACTCCTCAACATCCCAATACATTTCATGCTCAAACATTCTTGACATCCGGAAGCAAATCTATTTCCACAAACACAAATACTGTAATATGTTTTTAAATCCAAATGATTCTGATTTCTCCTGCAAACTGTTTGTGTTCAGATTAAATTAAATGTATGAGGGTTAACTGCTTAGTTTATTAAATAGTCAGAAAAAGAAAAGAATGATCATTAAACGTTTCCAAAGTTGATGTCTTTGAATCACTTATCTTGTCCAAAGGGCAAAATTATTTAATTTTGTTTATTATATAATTATAGAAAAAGGGACAAATCCTCACATTGGAGGAACTGAAATCAGTATCTTTTGCTTCATTTAAAACTGAAAGGTCAACTTCTAGTTTAAAACTGACTGATTGATGGATTCAGCTGTAAAATGTTGAGTTTTAACGCACGGCATTAAAGCTTGCGTCTCTTTTACAAACTGACTGTGGTGCTGGACGTCAAGCAAAGAGCTGGATTCGGACACTGGTCCGTCGCCGTGACAACCAGCGCGTAATGTCCGTTGCTGACCTCGTAGTCCAGCTCCTTTACGGCTGTGATCAGGGCCGGCCCGTGGCATAGGCCGTATAGGCAAATGCTAAGGGCGCCGTCCATTGGGGGGCGCCACGCCAGTGCCACAAATGGTAAAAAAAAACAAAAAAACAAACAAACAAACAAAAAAAAGTTGGTACCATTACAAGAAATAATCCCACGTTAATTAAAATGAAAAGCAACGCCTATTTAATAGAAATAATATTTGTTACAACATTACAACCCCCCACTCCCCCGCACGGTGCGCCCCCTCCCTTCCCGTATCATGATTCTTTTTGGACGTCACCACATCAAAAAATCCACACAAGATTTCAAAACAGCCAAAACTGTCCGGTGCCCAAGGACGAAAAAAAAGAAGAGGAGGAGAAACGAGAAAAAGACAGAGGTAACGTTACATGAAATTATTTATCTGTTACAGATAGTAACCTGGCTTTTTAGCATTAAGATAATGTTACATGATTCGCTAATTGATAATCAATAAATACACTTGGACACTTGGACATTAACTGACAAGACTACAAGTAAGTTTATATGGAGATCATTAAAATAAAGGACTTATCCTGCCCCGGTCTGGTGACGAGACCCCCCCGTGGGGTCTAGGCGATGGAACTGGGCTGTGCACCGGAGAACAGGCCGCTCAGCTGGCAGGCGTGGAGTCGTTCAGCGTGGTCGGTGTCACAGATGTGGCCGCTGCATGAGAGCACAGGTAGGCACGGCTACTCCCCTGGTCCCTCGCTACCTAAAGGAGGTTTCTGGCCTCCCCTCTTGATACAGGACTGATCAACACGACGAACTCCCCTCAGGCTCGGCCCTAACCAATCTGGAGCCCTATAGATTTTAGGTGGCGCCCCCCTTGCATCGGCAGTGTAGTGTATATACTCACAAGAAACCGAATAGCTTTATCTTTGACCTTTTTTTTACTTAAAGAAAGCAAATTCACAATCAGAATAGTTAACAAGATAAAAAATTATGAATAAATAAATGAATACAAAAAATAAAATGAATAAATGAAATACAATCATTTTTACATACATTCATAAATAGTCTAAGTATAAGATCTAACTAAACACAAAATAAAACGTGTCAACAAGTTGCATAAAAATAAATTAAAAATACAATATAAATAAGGCAACAGGAAGACCGCTTGATGCTGCTGCATCATGGCTGGGTTGTGCTGCTGATGCTGCATCACTGGTGGGTTGTGCTGCTGAGGTGGAGGCAGCAGTGGTAGATGTGGTAGATGGCCCAGGGGTGGGATTGAGAAACTTCAACAGCGCATCTGAAGAGAGGAGTATGTGACTCCATTGAGTATTACAGTCTAATAATAAAAACATATGATTCCAGGAATAAAATGAAATGATATAATATAAATGAAAAACCAAAGAGATATATGATGTTAACTGATATGCAAATTAGATTAGATTCTATTTATTGTCATCATTACAGTGAAATGCTGAATAGCAGAATGCAAAGTAGCAGTAATATATATGAGAATGTTATGTTATTTATGATTATCTTTGACAGAATCACAGCAGTGCTCATATTCAAAACAGCATTCTATTTATTGTCATCATTACAGTGAAATGATGAATAGCAGAATGCAAAGTAGCAGTAATATATATGAGAATGTTATGTTATTTATGATTATCTTTGACCGAATCACAGCAGTGCTCATATTCAAAACAGCATTCTCTCTCATGTGATATTGCTTAAAGGGGTGGAAAAGTGACTATTACCAGCAGGGCAAATGTTAGCTAACCAGAAGGCAATAAAAATGTAAACAAATGTAAACACCTGCTTAAAAGATCTAATAGAAATGTCCCTGAGGAATGTAAGGTGGGAGTACTGTAATTACCTAACGTTACATTATTACTTTCCATAACAACTTAGCCCCCTCCACAATATTAACTGACGTTAAAACAGTCAACTAACGTTAGCTATTTATTGATTAGCAATTAGCGAATCATGTAACATTATCTTAATGCTAAAAAGCCAGGTTACTATCTGTAACAGATAAATAATTTCATGTAACGTTACCTCTGTCTTTTTCTCGTTTCTCCTCCTCTTCTTTTCTTTTTTTTCGTCCTTGGGCACCGGACAGTTTTGGCCGTTTTGACATCTTGTGTTGATTTTTTGATGTGGTGACGTCCAAAAAGAATCATGATACGGGAAGGGAGGGGGCGCACCGTGCGGGGGAGTGGGGGGTTGTAATGTTGTAACAAATATTATTTCTATTAAATAGGCGTTGCTTTTCATATTAATTAACGTGGGATTATTTCTTGTAATGGTACCAACTTTTTTTTGTTTGTTTGTTTGTTTTTTTACCATTTGTGGCACTGGCGTGGCGCCCCCCAATGGACGGCGCCCTAAGCATTTGCCTATACGGCCTATGCCACGGGCCGGCCCTGACTCCCCTACTCAGCTGTCTTCACTGCCGGCAGCACTATAAGCTGCTAACAGCACCCACCCGCCACAGTGCCACTGGCTCCCAAAAAGCTCAGGCCGACGGCGCTCACGTCCTCCCGTCTCTCTCTCTCGCCGTTGTTGTGGAAAAATGAATCTGCCCAATAAAGATCAACAACCAGGATCAGCTTTTTCTCCGAGGTTTATTCCACTAAGTATTCTCATCTGCAGAGGAGGGACTGGTCACCCCTGTCTTCTGATGCAAAGGTTCAGAATCAGCAGGAACGACCCTGAGTCTAACAACAATCTCCCTTTTAAGGAGGAGGAACCATGGACAAAGGACGGATCATGTCCTCTCTTACAAAGACAAGATGTACAGGCAAGGTCAAGATTTACAGAACACAGGCGTCATAGTCCTGAAATTATCTTATTTCAATGTGGCACTCATGTTCATATCATCTACAAACAGGCATTCATTTTCGTCATAGCATAACAGTCAGATGAGGAGATGCGGATCGAGTCAGCCTGACAAATATTCTGATTATAAAGTACAAACATCCAAAATTCCCATTACACCGTCTTTTCCTCTGCCTCTTTTCTTCCCTGCCACCGACCCCCGTCAGTCTCCTCCCCCTCCCAAGTGAACTGCATCAGCCCCTAATTGCCCCCCACTCCGGGGAGTTCCTCGGCCCCACGCCGCTCCCTCACTACAATAGGCTACAGAGGCCCAGTAGTCCCACCCATTTTACAGACCCCCCCCCCTCGTCCAATCACCTTTAATGATGAGCAATCATTATGAGAGAGAAGAGAAACACACGAAAAACAAAGCGAAAATGGAGAAAAGACGAAAAGGCAGTGCACAAAAACGGAGGGAAAAGACAAAAATAGCTCTCGCTACTGATGCTGCTACACTCTTAGAAATAAAAGTGCTAAGTAGAACCATATAAGGTTCTTCGGCTTGTCCTCGTAAGAGAACCCTTTTTGGCTCCAGGTAGAACCTTTTATAAAGGTTCCACCTGGAACCTTGGCGGGTTCTACCGAGAACCCCACATAAAGGGTTATACCTAGAACTGTTTGTGTAAGGTTCCACCCAGAACCCCCCATGAGAGGTTCTACAAAGAACCCATACTGGGGGTTCAAACAAGAACCCTTTCATTTTCCAAGGGTTTCATCTAGAACTCAAACAGGGAGGTCCACCCAGAACCCCTCATTAGAGGTTCTACAAAGAACCCACGCAGGGAGTTCCACTAAGAACCCTTTCATATTTCAAGGGTTTCATCTAGAACCCGCACAGGGAGTTCCACTAAGAACCCTCTCGTATTTCAAGGGTTTCATCTAGAACCCAAAAAGGAGTTCCACCAAGAACCCTTTCATGTTTCAAAGGTTTCATCTAGAGCCCACACAAGGAGTTCCACTAAGTACCCTTTCATATTTCAAGGGTTTCATCTAGAACCCACACAGGAAGTTCAACTAAGAACCCCATCTTTTTTCAAGGGTTTCATCTAGAACCCAAAAAAGGAGTTCCACCAAGAACCCTTTCATGTTTCAAGGGTTTCATCTAGAACCCACACAGGGAGTTCCACTAAGAACCCTTTCGTATTTCAAGGGTTTCATCTAGAACCCAAAAAGGAGTTCCACCAAGAACCCTTTCATGTTTCAAGGGTTTCATCTCGACCTCACACAGGGGGTTCTAAAAACATCCCCTTTCAAAGGTTTTCACAAATAAGCGTCTTGTCTTCTGAGGGTTCTATGAAGAACCATATTGTATTCTACAGATCAGTTTAGTTCATATTATATTGTGGTAATTTATCATGTTGACATTGAACAAACATTCAAAATATTTATTTAAAGATAGTCCAACAGAACAGGCTGTGTCGGTCCCAGGGGAGAACAGGTCAAAAGTCAGCATAGGTCCAGTGGAATCAGCAACATGACCGGCCAGACACATCATGCTGTCCTCAGTCGTGGATTTGTGTAATCTCCAGCAACTGTGACATGGCAGAAAGGGGAGACAAAAAATAGTTTTAGTTCCATCAATCCAAGGTGCACTTACTGCGCCTTATTGTAAGCTATCTACAAACAATAAAATAATGCATGGTCCAACGAAAGGAATCAGAGTACATACTGTACTTACTAATTCTGACAGTGGAACAGAATCATGAGAAAGTGAAGGAACCCCACAAAGTTTTCACATTGATTTAAATCATGTTAAAATACTTTTCAGTGTTATGTTACAAGTACTCAAAATGTTACGTATTGTAACAATAATAGAAATCTCGGCAAAACCGTCTTTTTCAAGCCAATGGCACTCTTCGGCTTTCGTCCAAGCTGTGTAAGTCATTTCTACAAGAAAACAAACAAACAAGCAAACGAACAAAACATAACAAGAAACAAATGCTTAGTCCACCTTTCACCATAAAAGTCCTCAGCTAGGGTCAAGCATGCTGAAATAAGATATTATATTTAGCTCACCTTGATTCTCTGAAATTTCTTCTGTTCTTCTTTGTTCTGTTCTGTTCACAGTAATCACTATTGGTATGTCACACCTGGTTTGTAGAGGGTGAAGACCAGACCATATGGTGCAATCCATGGGGCAACCAGCTCTTAACTCACACATGACAGCTACCATGGGGCCAGCTCCCAGGCCCAACACACCAAACCTCGCCCTTTCCCCTGGGAGATTAAGGTTAAATTCCCGGCATCAACAAACCCTGATGCGGTAGCCCCAAAGTCAGTGTTACAATATGATTTTTGCATCAGTTAAGGCTTGGCCTCTGACGTCAAAGACCTTCCTTTATCACTGAACTTTTGTGCAGCTTCACAACTTGACTAAGCCCGTCAGCAGGGTACAGCAGCCATGGGATGAGGCCGATCATGGAAAAGTATGAGGAGGAGACAAATACATGAGTAAAATTGTCTGTAAAATAAGTGTTTAATATTTTTCAAATTGTCTGTCACTAATCCACACATCAGCTCAGTAGGCATTAACATGGTCACTCTGCATCAACCAGGCCTTGAACTCACAACCTCAAACTGTATCTGTAGATCACGTGACTTGTTACAAACTTTCAAAAGCCTTTGTCCAGTGAGTAGTATAGCTCACTTAGATGCCCCAGAAAGAGTGGTTATATCCTTGCTGTAGGTACCCAGGGTTCAATTCCCCCGGCCACTTCTTTGCTGTGTGTCATTTCCTCCTGAAGAAGGGAGTAGTCGTGTAACTAAACTTTAAAAAATAAACACAACTATAGCTGCTGCGCAGCGATGGGTCGGGTCCGGGCTATTTTTAGCATATTTTGGCAATTCTGAGCAACAAACAAGAGAATAGGAAGGCAAGACAGTTGACATTATAATGTTCATTTTGCACCAGTTGAGGCTGAAATCCACAATTTTTGGAACCAAAGACCATTGTCTATCGCACTGAGCTAATTGGCAAGTGGCAATTCACCTGTGGCTACACAAATTGAGTAAGCCATTCACTGTCAAGCAGGTAGATTTGAAACCACTGTAAAAAAAAATCTGTTTCTGTGGTAAAATTCTGATATGTTTTTGTCAAACATCATCTACGATGACCCTAAAATTTTGTACATTTGTTTCACAACCACTACCAGGTATTTTGATGTATTACCATTATCACCCTTTCTGGGGCTTGAACACACACCGTCTGGCTCTAAGAACCAGCTCCTAGCCAATTGAGCTAGGAGCTGGTTCTGAAAATCGCTGGAAGTGCAAGCAGCAAGGTATGATATCTGTCAACATATCTGTCAACATGGGAAATGAACCTGTGACCTAAATGCAGAAGTCACACATTGTAAGGTAATAGACTAGTATGGTGGACCTGATAACTCAATGCAGCTAGCTGGTTAGCTCAGTCACTCAGTGTTCAAATCCCAAGAGGGGCAATTATGTTACAGTTTGATCAACAGGATCTGGACAAGAAGAAAAAAAACAAATAAACAAAAAAATGGATATGAAAAGTATTTGTATCAGTAGTCACAAGGAATTATATTTTGCACCATTATTGGTAAGTGTTATCAGGAAGTATGTCCCTGGTGACACAGGATACATGCTTCCAACAATCCCTGAAGAACTCTTTCTTCCAAAAACGGTTCTCTGGATCAAAATAGTTCTTACTGGAACCCTTAGCATTACCAAGAACCCTTTTAAAACCCTTTATTCAGGAAAGGGGTTTTAAAGGGTTCTCTCGATCAAAATGGTTCTTACTGGAACCATTAGTGTTACCAAGAACCCTTGAAAAACCCTTTCTTCGGGAAAGGGTTTTTCAGAAGCAAATGGTTCCAGGTAGAACCTCAGCCCTTGTAAAAGAACCCTATTGGAACCCTTATTTCTAAGAGTGTAGTTTTACCTAACTATGTTGTGATGAAATAGCATCATATGCACTGACATTGACTGTGGCTTCAAGTTTCATGCATCTAACACCCTGGTAACCTTCCCTTCAGACAGCTTTGATTTTGAAGAATTATAAGTTGCCAGTTTTGACTTTGTTGCTACAAATCAGACCTGAGGCCTTTGATCATGAAGACATTGTCCAGATTAATCAGCACAACTGGCTGCATGTGGCCCACCTTGCATGACCAGCCTTAGATTTCCCACTGCTTTCATAGGCCTTAGTAAACCGCCCACCTGTTAAGTCAATCTAGGGTGATCAGATCGGTGTCCTCAGTGTCCCGGCACAAATGTGCCTCTTCTCTTCAATGGGAATGTTTGAAAATGTCTTAAGAACTGTCATAAATGTTGTAAACAAAAACAATCAGCATGGTGTGCTATTAAGCGGTCAGAGGTCAGAAAGGATGCAGTCTTTCAGTAATACGTACATCCTGATGGGGAGGCATCTGTCACCAGGGACTGTCAGGGCCCTTTAGGTTTGTTTATGTTCTGTCCTGTCTCGTTTATTTCCCGTTTTATTTTGGTGAGCCGTTTATCATCAGATCAAGAGTCACTCAGGCAACGTCAAGACTTAAACACAGTCATTCACTACTAAGTGAGCCAAACTAAGACCTTTGAAAGTGGACCAAAAGCAAAAAGAACTCCATTCAATTTGTGTTCACATTATGAGTTCATTTTAAGGAGGAAGACTCCGATCTCTTTCTGTTCCACCTCAGCTCTGATGCCGCGCCGATTTCCTCCGTCCTGTGTTGTCGGCGGTAGCCTTGGCGCCGATTATACATGTTGAATTGGTGCAAAGCTAGCACAGACGACACATGACGGACAAATTCAGCGCACTGTGTTCAGGCCTTTAGGGTGTTTCCACACTTGGTCTCTTTCAGCCCTCCAAATTAACTTAGAGCAGTGACTCAGCATTTTTTGGGAACTATTGTTCCCACAATGCAAAGTAGTATAAGGTCTGAGATCTTCAGAAGGGAGGAAAAGTGTGAACAGAAACAGTACTGAGACCCCATCAGAGCAGAATTGGGCCAGAAAGAGATTCAAGTCCTCTTTCAGAGAGTCCATAATATGAACACGAAGAAAACTGAGTTCTTTTAGCTTTGGTCCACTTCTTGGTTCACTTTAAAAGGACTGAGAGTGGATACAGTGTACTATTTAATGGCCAAATCTAATCTTGAAACGATTTCCTCCTCCTGTGTTCTTCTATATGTTCTCTGTTGTAAAAACCTCAAAGAGTTTTGATATCTGGTCTGGTCTCGGACATCTCAGGGTCCCACAGAAAGAGCTAGGAAACATTGCTGGGGAGGGGGACGTCTGGTACTCCCTGCTAAGTCTGTTGTCCCCACTACTCGGCCCAGATCAGAGTAACATTTGGAAGGAATACTCTTCTGTGTTTTGTGGGGAGCAAATGCCAAGACACATTATTTGCGTTCATACGTTAGCTAATTAAACCAATTTGGGAGACACATTTTGGCACCATTTTTCATTTTGTACTTCAAAGTGCTCTCTAAAACTAGGCCTGCAATGATTTTAAATTAACTAATTTTAAAATTAAGACTTTGTCCACAAGTTTCACTTAGTACATCATTGGAACCCTGTTTAACAAATATATGTTTAAAATTAGATTACCCAAAACCATGCCCTTAAACACCTCAGCATACTCAATTCAGTATTTATAACTTCCAAAATGATGGACATTCAGTGTATAGTAAGTGGACGATGCATTGTTTTGGGCATTAATGTGTGTTCTGAGAACATTTCTGGATCATTTGTGTTCAGATGATGTATATGATCTTTAAATGGTTAGTTATAATGAAGATTATTTAATGCCTCGTAGAGCTTATTGGGTCCAAAAAATACAGCCCCTCCCTACCTGAGCCCCTGCAGGTTCTGTCCAAGCCCAATTAGGCCAATAATAATTAACATTAAAATAAATAAATAATGCATGATCGGCCCGAGTCGGGTCGGGCAGAGAATCTAAATTCTAATGCCTCTGCAAATTGATGGAATGCAACATTTCTGTCCACATCAGTCATCATCACAGACCGAAAGTCTTTGAAAAAACTTTATTAAAAAATGTAGCTCTTCACAGGAATAAAAACTGATTTTAATTTACATTAATGATTTCAAATATATAAATATTATTATTCAATGACATCAAACACAGTCTGACCAATAAGAGCCTCCAGCTGAAGTATCTGCAATGATCCAAGATCTCCTGAGTGTGTGTGTGTGTGTGTGTGTTCGTCTGTTTGTGTGTGTTACAACCCAACAGTACGAAAGAGTCTAGGGACAGAAGGGAAGCAACAAAGCAAGTGTACGGTTGGCTAGTCAGCCATTTATTTAAACACAACAAGAACAAAAGAATAGTAACTGGGCTACAGTCCGCCACAAACACACGGTGAGCAGTAAGCTCCAAGCAGACAGAACAAAAGCAAGTGTCAGGCCTGCACGGGGTTTTAGACTTAGTGGCCCTCCAAAATAAAAGTACAAAACAAAACAAAACCACTCTTCAACTAGTCTAAATCCCCCCTCCCTTTCTTTACCTATTCTTACCTGTTTTTCGAAAAAGAATAAATAAATACCTGACTTAACTTACCTACTCTGTATCACCTGCATGAACAAATTACAAACAAAGTGCACACAACAGGAGGTACCACAACACACACAACAAAGTAGTCGAAGTAGACTCTACGTTCAGAATTTTACAAAGACAATTTAAGTCACAATGGTTCGAACAAGTTGAAGTCTGATCAAGTTAAATCACAGATCACCTCGCACCAACACAAGAGCAGCTCTTTTATGGACCAGCAGCAATGAGGCTCCACCAAACTCCACTGACGAGCCGATTGTCCACACCTGCAGCAGGAGGAGACGGAGGCGGGGCGCAGAGGGAGTTCCCAGACACCTTCCATGACTTCACGGGGATCCCTCTCATCAGGAGACAAGCAGCACAGAAGAAAACACACACGCTATGCCCCACAACAAACTCAGAACGCCGCCAGCCGTAACAGTGTGTGTATCAGAGGCCACTCAGCATCTCCCTCTTCTGTGGAGGTCAAAGGCTGTGTAGGCAGGACATGACAAAGGGCGGAGCTTGTAGTTTACAGGCTCCTCCTCCAGTGGGACGGGCTTCTGTCTCAGGTGGTCAGAGGTCATGAAGAAGAGTAGCGAGGGTCCTTCTGCTGCCTTGTTGCTCTGACAGGGGGGCGGGAGCCTTTGCTGCAGCACCTGACTGATTAGCTCGTCCTCCCGCACGTTGACCAATGAAGTGAAGAGAAGCTGAGAGCGAGAGACATTCACTTTTACAGACACAGATAGAAAGAAGAGAAAGTAGAAACTTAAACAAGGTTGTGAAATAGAACACGTATATGGGCCTACTTCAGTGTAAGTTGAAAATGAAATCTAAACACCGAATGTAAATACAAACACAAAACAAAATTAAAGCTGCAAGCAGTGATGATCCGGCCCTCCTGCCTTCACGTATGTTGGGGTACATGCATGTTCATAACCATGGGACACCGTTGACATGTTATGTTATTTATTATAGTTGATTCGTTAAATAGTTGCGTGACATTGTGTGTGTGTGTGTGTGTGTGTGTGTTACCTTCAGTAGTGGTGTTGGTGTTCTGGTGTTGATCAGGGTGTTGGTCCTCCCTGACCGCTGTAGAGTCTCCTGAATGGTCTTCTGGGAGTTAAACTCTGCCCCCTGCAGGACAACAGTGAGGTTACCATGGGAATCAGCGGTTAAAGGAAAACACCACCGCATTTCCATACTGAACTATGTTCTGCTCTGATGTTAGACGAAGTGATACATACCTCCCTCTCCTCTGTGCGTGCACTCAATGGCTCTTGCGCGCACTCCGCGCAGCGCTAATTTGCTAGCATGTAGCTTGTCCCAGTATACCTTAGGATCCAAAGGGGGGTGAAGTTAGAAGCGACCAAGCACTTCCACGTTGTCCCTATTTAAATACGGTTACGTGAGTAGTTACACGACCCAAGTTTGGTTACACAAAATGAAACATGCCAATTTTTCTAAGCGGATAACAAGGATAACTATATAGTATGGCGGAATAACAACTGGAAGCACTTCGACGTCGGCGCAGTAATATCATCACTCAAAACATGACGGGACTATATACCTTCTGCTTGTTTTCACAACCCTGTACGATGCACGTTATAACCATGATGTTTGATTGTTCACAAACTATCTTACTACAACCTGATGCTTCCTCAACTGTGCACAAACTACTACAGGTAGTGCAGGCGACGGCGTGCAGGTCACGTAGGTTCTATTGACGGAAGTAAGAGGGGGAGCGGAGTGATGATATTACTGCGCCGACGTCGAAGTGCTTCCAGTTGTTATTCCGCCATACTATATAGTTATCCTTGTTATCCGCTTAGAAAAATTAGCATGTTTCATTTTGTGTAACCAAACTTGGGTCGTGTAACTACTCACGTAACCGTATTTAAATAGGGACAACGTGGAAGTGCTTGGTCGCTTCTAACTTCACCCCCCTTTGGATCCTAAGGACAAGCTACATGCTAGCAAATTAGCGCTGCGCGGAGTGCGCGCAAGAGCCATTGAGTGCACGCACAGAGGAGAGGGAGGTATGTATCACCTCGTCTAACATCAGAGCAGAACATAGTTCAGTATGGAAATGCGGTGGTGTTTTCCTTTAATGAGAGCTCCGTGGTGATTTATGGATTACTGAATACTGATAAACATTGTGAACCTGCAGTGACAGAAGCTCTGCTTTGAGAGCCAGAGTAGTATTTAGCCCCGCCCTCTCCAGAAAGCCTGGATGTTGATTGAATACTCCAGAGGGGGGCTCCACCAATAGTCTGGGGGCTACAGCAAGTAGAAAGGAAGAAAAAAAAAAAAAGATTGATAAGTAACCCCACAGTCTGACTGTTGAGAACATAGATATAAATACAACTACAAAGGTGCGTAACTGTGACGTAAAGCGTTTATTTAGGTTTCAAGTCTATTTTCAACACGGAAATATGAGGTTGATGCCGATTTAAAAGGCACAGAATACCTCAGTCTCAATGCAGTTAGCTGTGTGTGAAGCTCCATGAGCTGTTAGCGATAACCAAACACAGCATCCAAAACAATAAATGTGAGCAAACTGTATACACATACAGTCTGATTTTGCCCCATTGAGTCTCCTGTGGGGATCCGCTGTGTCATCACTAGTGGCTGCTGGTTTTCTATAAGAAGGTTGTTGAGGTTTGAAACCAGTCTTTGCTGCATATCACCCCCTTTTGGGTTCATTCAGCTGTCGTAAACCAGCTTACGTGTGTCTAACTAGATCCAGTGGATCCAGCTTTGTGAAATCCACAGAGCACCTCTGGATGATGTCATGAACTCAGACAGGACGTGGTCTGGTTTCCTGGTGGATCTGGGACTGCAACATGTACAAAGCAGCACTAGTGCTGATTTCAGCCTCACCTCCTCTCCAGCACGTCTAGTGTGAGTGACGCTTATGAAAACAAATTATCCTGTGGTCAAACTCGCACAAGTAACTTGAGGAGAAAATCTGCTTGACGTTTGGTGATAACACACCTTTAGGTTCTCCATGTGAGCACATGGAGGTCCTGGAACAGAGCCATACCACCAAGATATGATTATTGCAATATATTACTGCAAAGGGAAAATTCAACACTTTCTACCAGATGTAAAATATTACCCTCAGTTAGCCCCCCCCCACCACCCCATCCCATTTAACTGTCACAAAGTGGTTACCATGGTGAGATCTTCTGTTCCTCCAGCTGCCTCTGATTGGCAGCTGAAATGGGGTGTGTCTGCTCTGCTCTGCTGTTACCGTGACTACTACCGGCTCTTTAAAACGCACCTGCAAGAAACGGAACACAGAATGATGCCATCACACCATCCCACTACAAGATGGTGTTGTCACTCAGGGCATCCCTGTGACCTTTTTTACATCAATGCAATGCTTTTCTTGGTGGGGACCAGCATTTTGGTCCCCACCAAAATTTTGGTGCCCACACTGTGAGTGTGCTGTCCGACGGTGGTTCCCACCAAGTAACATAGACACACACACACACACACACACACACACACACACACACACACACACACACACACACACACACACACACACACTAACACGAACAATCACTTCCGTTTCTGAAACATATCACTTCCAAAAAAAGCAGCAGTCCACAGCACTCTCTGGTGGACAGTACAACAGTGACTTTATAAATTAACCGGTAGTGTAACCTAAAATACCTGGATCATAATCTCCAATTACAGAGACAGTTGGCTTTGTAGAAATGTGCCAAATAATAAAAACGTTAGCTGCAACTCCAACAAAGCCTAAAATAACTCTTTGAACATCCACTTATTTCAATTAATTACTAACTTGTTATAATTTGCCACATTGTCATTGTCACAGCTCTCAACAGTATGTCGGGAAAGTAAAGGGTTCCGGCAAGAAACGAATTGCTTTGGCCAGGAATCGATCCCGGGTCAACTGCTGGGAAGGCAGATATGCTAACCACTATACCACCAACACCTCATAACAGTATCCTGAATAACGATATTTTTGGCATAAATTCGGTCTGTGATAGACTAGCATCCTGTCCAGGTGTGCCCAATGACAGCTGGGATCGGCTCCAGTCCCCCGCGACCCTGAATACAGGATAAAACACATCAACTATGTTATTTTAGTTAGCTACTGAATAAAGCTACTTAATGGGGACATAAAAAGACATAAAACAGTGTATGTTTTATTAAAACATGATACAGTTTAGACATGATTGAAGCGTTTATTTAGTTTGTCACCACAGTGTCACATGAGATGGACTGATTAAAACTTTCAGTTTGGCCTGTGACAAGGAATCACAGAACTGGATTTTTAGATTTTACATGTAGCTTTTTGTTTTCGGATAAACAGTGAATATATCAATTATGTAAAGTTCATTATCAACAAGTTTTAATCTTTGTATCAGTGGCCCAGTCATCGGTCACTGGGCCTACAGCACAAACACTGCTGTTTTTCCAGTAGAAACCATGGCGACAGCAGAGAGTCCTCCCCTGATGCAGCGCATGAGTGCTAATTGGCCTCTTAATGAAGGTGGTTCGAGCCTCCAGAGTGTCCAAGTGTCCACAGATGTCTCTTGGGTCTGGCCTTGTGTTGTTGTGCCACTGGGCTTATTACTCTAATGCTATAATAAACATGATGAAATCACACATCAGAGTCCCACCACGTATCAAACCGGAGCATGAACACGGACCATAAATATATGGAAGCTTTAACTGCCAATGTGTAACCGCTGTGGGACTGGTTGTTTTTAATGCCTGATAGGTTCCTTAAGTTCTGGTAGGCATTCAGATGTTTCCAAAAAGTTAGGTTCTTGAAGACACGTTGGGCCCTAGTTTCATGGTGCAGCGAAGGGTGGCGCAGGGTGGCGGAGCCGGCACAATACAAGTTTCGACCAGCACAGCCTTGCGCACGGTCAGTTTGGCAGTTTGGTGGATCGCCTGCGCTATGTGTGGCGGCGCAGCAGGGGGAGGCGTCACATATTCAGCTTGGCGCAGCGGAAGTTTCGTGGCAAGCCTCGTGGAAGCCTCGCCAAACTGCGGCCCCCAGCTCCAACCAGCTCCAACCTGGTTAACAGTGCGCACACGTCATCAAGACCTCACAGGCAGGTTTCCACAGTTCCAGGCACATTTAAATGCAATAAATAATCACATCAAACACTATTTAATGCAACTAATTGAATCAACACGTGAATTTATATCTACATAGATTGTCCCGTCACATCTGACCCCAGATCAAAGGCGTAACGGAAACTCAGCCTGACTGAATTAACACTGCTGAAACTTCGACCTCCCGGACCAAAACATCAGTTTCATCCTGGGAAAAGTCTGGCCGTCTGGCGCTGCTGCTGCTGCTGCTTTCTTCTGTCCAGCGCCGCCACTAGCCATTTTGGTGCCCTAAGCAGAATTCCTTTATGATATCCCCCCTACCCGAAAAACAGTGATTTAGGGGCGCGCAGGTGTCAGAGTGGTTAGAGCACATGCCACGTATGTTACACATAGGCATTCGCCGCAGACCTCGGTTCGAATCCCGTCCGAAGGTCTTTTGATGCATGTCACACCTCCCTCTCTCTCTCTCTCCTGTTTTTCATATCTATCCACTGCTAATGAAATGTGTCTATGCCTGAAAAAATCTTGAAAAAAATACAGCAGCTCGTGCCTGGTCTCGCAGCCTGTTGTCCGTGTCCATGGAGAAACGCGCAACTTTGCCGCGTGTTGGAACCAGAGTTGGGGCTGCAGCCGTTCTGGTGTTGGACGGGGAATCCGGTGCAGCTGTGGAGCGCAGATGATGAAGACGGTGATGATGATGATGAATGGCCCGGCGGGCTCGTGCAGGCACCGGGTTCTCGCCACCATTATGTCTACTACTGTGCGCCCTGACCAGGCCTGGACTGGGACAAAAATTCGGCCCTGGACTTTTTGGTCCAGACTGGCCCACCACAATCCGCGCGCAGATACTGTGCCAACTCGGCCCATTGTACTGTACATATAATCACACAAGCCTTAATAACACTACTATACTGAATAATATCCCTTTATATTCTGGAGCCTTGAATAAAATAAATGATGACTACACAGTATGTTGCTCATTTGCTCTTAAGAAGGATATTGGAGAAAGGATTTAAGATTCAAGAGTGTTGTTTATTTAACTCACTCATATGTGGTGAAACTGATCATGGCATTGGCAGGCTGATAGCAAGATACTGTGGTCAAACCACACCACATTGCAACATGTGAGTTTTAAGCTTGTAGATCTGCAAATGTGTGGCATGCTTTGATGAAAATATAAAATAGTGGTTAATAAAAGCAACACACCACACATTATGCAGAGATCTATTATGTCAAGTAAAGTTCATAGACAACGGTTCTGAACATTTAGTGAATGAGTGTTTATCCGCATGTTATCTAGCACACACACCTGCTATCACCACCACCAATCTCCTCCTCCTCCTGTACCATGGCAGCGGGAGCCTCACTTTCACTGTCCGCCTGCGACACCTGCCTAGAGGGACCCGCCGCAGCCGGCCGGAGAGCATTTTTCCCTCAGTTTTTCTGCACCGCCTTTTCGTTTTTTTCTCCATTTTCGCTTTGTTTTTCGTGTTTCTCTTCTCTCTCATAATGATTGCTCATCATTAAAGGTGATTGGACGAGGGGGGGGGGGGGGGGGGATGGGGGGGGGGGGGGGGATGGGTGGGACTACTGGGCCTCTGTAGCCTATCATAGGGCCACTGGGCAAGGTTTTCTCTAGACAGACAAGCCACTGGGACTCCAATGTGTCTGTGGGCTGCAGCTGAGCTCTGTGGGCTGGTGCATGTCTCTCTCTGGGCTGCAGCAAAAAAAAAAAAAAAAAAAAAGGCAGCCACTGCCGGCCCATTACTGACCGGCCCACCGGGTAAAGTCCCGGTACTCTATATCCAAATGAAATGAAAATACAGCATTTCAGTACGAGCAAAACAGAATCTCATTACACAAATCATCTTAGTCATTAACATATCATGTCATACAGTCGTAAACGTACCAACGGTGCTGTCTAGAGCCAACTTAAACCGGTGAAGAAGGAGTTGAGAAGATGAGTGCGGTGCACCATGTTTTCCAATCGAGTGTGTAATGGAGCCCATAGCGTCTTCGACGCATTTCGAACACTACACAAATTTCGCCGCTAGGTGGTGTCAGAGGACCATGAATAAACATAAAAACTGAATTTCACAGGGGAAAACATGCATGTAACAGAACAAGAGGACTAACTCAAACTTTAGGGGCCTAGTTACAAATTCAACATCCAGAGTCAACAGTATTCTTACCGACGTGTGAATTTGTGAGGACAAACACTCTTTTCATTCTAGCTGTTTCACATGTAAATAAAACATATTATACTGTTGTATCTGTTAGAACAATAATTGAAAATCCCCTGCTTTTAACATTAAACCTAATATAAAGGGCTTGTGTACATGCTGTTATACTGATGAGAGGGGGGAAAACATCTCTTGACTCCACCTGAATGCAGAAATAGAAAGAGGGGGAGAGGGACATCTGGAATCACCGTACTGTGGCTCCACCTGCTCCGCTGTGAGGCTTCTCATCATTGACTGTTCTCCGTTCCATCTCGGCATGGCTGTGCCTGCCACCATGGACCAACGTTGTAATGTGCATTCATGACGGATACACCATGGAGTAAATGTAACCGGGTCAAGCTAGTGTGTTGAATCAAATGTATATAATTACACCAAAATCTGTTACTGCCTGACAAGAAAATGCCTCCAAATCCAGTGTAGACTGTGTGTGTAGCTTGGAGCTCCTCCTTTAATTTCTTCTTCGGTGGTCTACTATAAATGCTTCCTGGGTTCTCCACCTCTGCCCTTCGTACAATTCTCCTGTGGGAGAGGTGGGTGTCATTGTTTCATTCAGTTTATAATCATAAACCATCCTAATGTTTCCCTTTCCCTCAATGTTATTTTTATGTCTGTTCCTGTCTACTAATGTGTACATGTCAACAGAGTAGTATTTAAAAGTAGTAGTTTTAACAGTTGAAAGCCGCTAGCTTAAAGTCATGACAAACCGAACTAACTTCCGGGTTTGTCGATATCTTTATTTTATTTGTAAAGATATCGAGCTCGAGTGGACAGTACGAGTTACATGGAGGTTCTGCTTGTTATTCTTTCTGTAAGGTATGTTTTGTAGTAGTTCCAAAAGCTAAAGACACTGACATTCATCTATGCCGTGCACAGCAGAACGTACCAGTTCAAAAGACTCATATTCGGGGTGTCATCTGCGAGTGAGCAGTACCAACACAAAGTGGTGACGGCGCTGGCTGGCATCGAGGGAGTAGCCAACATATCAGACGATATCATCGCCCATGCGCCCGACCGTGAGACACACGACAAACGATTACATGCCGTACTGGACTAGAGAAATGCGGCCTAACATTATATGGTGAGAAGTGTCAGTTTGAGATGGACAAACTAGTGTTCATGGGCATATTACTATCAGAGAAGGGAAAAGGGCCAACAAGCGAGAGAGTGAGAGCACTGGTTGAGGCACGCAAGCCAGAGAACGCATCAGAGGTCGGCAGTTTCCTGGGTTTGGCTGGGTATAGTAGCAGATTCATACCCCAGTTCGCTGCCATCTCAGAGACGCTGCGGAGACTGACCAAGAAAGATGTGCCATTTGTCTTGGGTCCAGAACAGAAAGTGGCATTCGAGTCACTCAAGAAGAAATTAGCCGAGGCGGGTACACTGGCATACTTTGACAAAGATGCCCCCACCAAAGTGATAGCTGATGCAGGGCCGGTGGGCATAGGGGCAGTTCTGATACAGGAGCAGCGAGGAGCTATGGTGCCTGGCACGTGAGCAGGAGCCTAACAGACTGCGAAAAGAGATTTTCTCAAACGGAGCGCGTGGCCCTGGCACTAGTTTGGGCATGTGAACGCCTACACCCGTACATATATGGCAAGAGGTTCGACCTGGTAACAGATCATAAGGCCCTGGAGGTGATCTACAGCCCCAGACAAAGCCATGTGCCCGGATCGAGCGTTGGGTTTCTACTACTTTCAAGTAGTACACATAGCCGGAAAGTACAACATTGCTGATCCTCTGTCTCGTCTCCTGGGGGACACGGCGAGGAAGACGACACCCACACCCGCACACGGAGCGGAGGAATATGTGCGCTTCGTGGCGGTGCAACGGTGATGCCCAGGGCGCTAGGGAGGTAGAAAGAGCCTCCGCAGAGGATGAAGAACTGTCTGAGGTGAGAAAAGCGATACAGACGGGCCGATTTGAAAAGTGCTCAGCTTATGCCTGTATCGCAAACAAACTGTATACCATTGGGAAGTTAGTGCTGAGAGAGACAGGATTGTCCTACCACAAGCCCTACAGAATAGAGCTCTAGCCTTAGCTCACGAAGGACACTTGTAGGGACATACACGCATTGTAGGGACAAAACAACATTTGAGGGTGACCACACCTTCCCCAACTAGTGGCACAGCCCGATGTACCAGAGCCATTGTGTCCCACAGCTCTCCCTGATGGACCATGGCAGGACATTGCCACAGACTTGTTAGGTCCATTGCCAACAGGACATTCTATCCTGGTAGTTGTAGACAATCGCTCAGGGGTCATCCCCATGCTGACCTCTTACAGTACAGACAGAGCGACCTCGCAGAGAAGTGAAAATGCCCCAGAGATTCTCAATCTTTGTTATGAAGTGAATGTATTATAGGAATGCATATGTTCATGTGTATGTTCAATGAAGATTAATGCACAATGCTAGAGGGCATAAATGTTTGTTTGAAAAGAAACAAAGGTTTATTCTGAAAGAGAATATGTTAATGATGGTTATATTCATATATGTCAAGGGGACTTTAGAGTTCTAATCCAAGTAAGGGGGGGATGTCGTGTGCTGATGACGTCAGTAGGTCAACGTTGTAATGTGCATTCATGATAGATACACCATGGAGTAAAGTACAGTGAAACTTGGCTGTCAGTGTGTGCATGATTTAATTAGTTTTACTTGCATAACATGCAGTTAAAAGTGTAACACTACTGTTAATACTACTACTACTACTGTTAATAAATGGCCTCATTTATAAATGGTAAATGGCATCATTTATATAGCGCTTTTCTCCAAAGCGCTTTACAGGAATGACTGACATTCACCCATTCACACACACATTCATACACTGACGGCGGAGTCAACCACGCAGGGCGACAGCCAGCTCGTCAGGAGCAATAAGGGTGAGGTGTCTTGCTCAGGGACACCAGGCACTCAGCTAGGAGGAGCCGGGGATCGAACCGGCAATCTTGCGGTTGCCAGCCAACCCGCTCTCCCTCCTGAGCTTAACCCCCCCTGTTTATACCACTAATACTAATACTACTACCAAACACCAAATGCAGATGGAACCAAAGGGCCTGGTCTGCTCCAGATTTCTGCCTAAAAGTCTGTTAAGGCAGTTTTCTCTCCACTATGCGTGCTGTAACGCTTGCTCCTGGTGATGCTGGGACTTTAAAAATGTATTGACTCTGAAAATCATGACGTGTTCTAGTCCGATGTGTAAAGTGTCCTGAGATAACTTCTGTTTTGAAATGACAATATAAATACAAAAAAATATTTTTTTTATTAATTAATCTTTTTTTAAAGTTTTAATCTTTGGATCAGTGACCCAGTCATCGGTCAGTGGGCCTACAGCACAAACACTGCTGTTTTTCCAGTAGAAACCATGGCGACAGCAGAGAGTCCTCCCCTGATGCAGCGCATGAGTGCTAATTGGCCTGTTAATGAAGGTGGTTCGAGCCTCCAGAGTGTCCAAGTGTCCACAGATGTCTCTCGGGTCTGGCCTTGTGTTGTTGTGCCACTGGGTTTATTACTGTCTAACGCTATAATAAACATGATGAAATCACACATCAGAGTCCCACCGTGTATCAAACCGGAGCACGAATAAGGACCATAAATATATGGAAGCTTTAACTGCTAATGTGTAACCGCTGTGGGACTGGTTGTTTTTAATGCTTGATAGGTGGCGTTTGAGCTATGGTAGGGTTCTGGTAGGAGTTCAGATGTTTCCGTAAAGTTTGGTTCTGGAAGACACAACGTCTGAATTACTCTACAGGTCACCCTTTAACCACAAGTTTGGTGGCTCAATCCCCAGTTCCAGTTCTTGAAGACACAACGTCGTCCTGCTGAATTGACTCTGTGGGTCGCCCTTTAACCACAACATCCCTAGCTCCTACTGTCCAGGTGTCCTTTGGCAACACAATGATCCCTGAGTGTCTCTCCGGTGTTTCACAGCAGCTCACTGCTCCTTATGGTTAGATGCACAGGTCAGAGTTCACGTATGTACCTAAATGAATCAAATTCACATTAAACCAATCTAACAGACTACAGAGGACTAACCTTTGGAGCCTAGTTGCACAATTGAGAAAAACTAATTCAAAATCCATGGTCAATACAGTGAAAAGGAGATTCATAACACTCCCCTAGACCTCTGCTGTGATCCGAAAAGTTTGACTTAACGTGTCATGGAGCAACGAATAGTTCCAAACATTGGATAGTTCCAGCATTGAACCCCATTCATTGTGATATATGCCTGCTGTGGGTTGAGTTGAGTACCAATTGAGCATTGTGTCAACGCCACAGCCTACCTGAGTATTGTTGCTGACCATGTCCATCCCTTTATGACCACAGTGTACCCATCTTCTGATGGCTACTTCCAGCAGGATAACGCGCCATGTCATAAAGCGTGAATCATCTCAGACTGGTTTCTTGAACATGACAATGAGTTCACTGTACTCAAATGGCCTCCATAGTCACCAGATCTCAATCCAATAGAGCACCTTTGGGATGTGGTGGAACGGGAGATTCGCATCATGGATGTGCAGCCGACAAATCTGCAGCAACTGCATGATGCTATCATGTCAATATGGACCAAACTCTCTGAGGAATGTTTCCAGTACCTTGTTGAATCTATGCCACGAAGGATTAAGGCACTTCTGAAGGCAAAAGGGGGTCCAACCCGGTACTAGCAAGGTGTACCTAATAAAGTGGCCGGTGAGTGTATATACCCAACCCAAAATAGATGGAGAAGAGATGGAAGCTTTTTTAAAACTCATAAAATTACCCAAAGTGAGCGACGAACAAAATAGATTCCTAATAGGTAAAATTACAGAAGAAGAAATTAAAAAGGCAATATCCCATTCAAAGATAAACAAAGCACCACGGCCAGATGGATTTCCGGCAGAGTGGTACAAAGAGATGAAGGACTTACTCACCCCTAGAATCAAAACTACATACAACCATGTGCTCAAAACTGGCATTGTTCCTCTCTCCTGGAAAGAAGCAGTGATCTCTGTGATACCAAAAGAGGGTAAAGACAAGTTAGTCTGTGGAAGCTATCGGCCAATACGTGTTTTAAACCAAGACTATAAAATCTTTTTGGCACATTTTGGCAAAAAGAATGGAAAATATTCTCCCTCAGATAATAAGTCTAGACCAAACAGGCTTTATCCAGCAAAGACAGACACAAGATAGTATTCGCCGAACACTACATGTGATTGAGGAAATAAACAAAAATAAACTCCAGGCAGTAATGTTAAGCCTTGACGCCGAGAAGGCTTTTGATCCGTTAATTGGGAGTTCCTATTTTGACTATTGGAGAAATTTGGATTTCATCAATTTTTTTTAAATCTATTAAAAGACTATATAATAAACCAAAAGCCAGAGTAAAAATAAATGAAGCAATTTCAAACCCATTCGTCAGGGGATCACTCAGAACAAGTCAGGGGATCACTCAGAACAATAATATCACTGGTATAAAAATATTAGACCAAGAATACAAGATTTATTTATTTGCTGATGATGTTTTAATTAGTTTATCAAACCCCGAAAAATTCAATTTTGGAACTACTATCATTCTTAGATGCCTTTTGCTCGGTCTCAGGCTATAAACTGAACATCCAAAAGACCCAAATACTAAACTTCAATTACAAACCTAGCCAAAACAATACGTCTAAGATTCAACTTAAATGGGATCTAGAACATATGAAGTATCTGGGAGTCAACATCCCAAAAGATTTATCAAACTTATACAACTTAAATTTTGATCTATTAAATAAGAAATTAAAGGATTATTCCAATATTAAGTTTGGAATCTCGGATTGAATCAGTAAAAATGAATATCTTGCCAAGGATACTATCTCTATTCCAGACACTCCCAATTGAAATTAATTAACAATTCAACGAATAGGATAAATTATTATCACGTTACATTTGGCAGGGGAAAAAAAAGAGAATAAGGTTCCAAACTCTTCAATTATCAAAAAATAAGGGGGGACTGGCACTTCCCTGCCTAAAAGATTATTATATATCGGCCCAGCTAAGGATCCTGTTCTGTTGGTGCGTCTCAGATTACAAAGCAAGATGGAAGGAAATTGAAGAAAACATGTCGGGGACAATGCCAATTCATGCAAGGATAGGGGATAAAAGACTAATTAAATGCTTGATGGAAACAGGAAATAAATGGATCAACTTATTTATTTATTATTATTTTTTTTAATTGTGCAAGTTCAGTGATTGACAGACAACACACATGACATAGGACAGTAAGAGTGTGGGGAGCAACATAGCCAGACAATGTTTAAGACAGTATGGACAAAACCAGACTCGTAGACAACAAAATAGAACAAAACATACAAAAAGGAAAAAGAAAAAAAAGAATATATATATATATATATATATATATAATAATGATAATAAAAATAAAATAAATAAGTAAATAAATAATAATGGTGATGATAGTATGTCAATTTGTTATAATACTGTGTGCACGTGTGTATGTGTGTGTGTGTGTGTGTGTGTGTTTGTCATGTGGCTTTTGTTTGTACAAGGGAGAGAGAGGGGGAGAAATGAGGGTGGAGAAAAAGGAAAAGAGGAGGAGAAAAAAAACTAAAAAAAAACGACAGTGTTGTTGGGTGGCATCTATAACTGGTCCCCAAGGACAGGAGGGGTGCCTGGGTGGATCAGGATAGCTGGGTCAGTGAGGGGCTCCATGCACATCTGTACACGTGTGTACATATGCCTATCTACAGTATATATATTGTTTTTTTTCTTTTCTTTCTTTTTCTTTTTCCCTTTTCTCCCCTTTTTTTCTTCCTTTCCCTTCCCTCCCACACATGCTCTCCCACTTGCTCTCCTCTGCTTCGGGTCACAACCAGATTCATAGGGAGGTTGCTGGCCCATTGCAGGCCAGGTTCCCCAAAGAGCAGTCCCCACCCTACTGGGAGAGGGCCGCTCATCTGGGTCCGGGGAGCATCATCCCGCTTCCAGGAAGGGGTTACATAGGGATCAGGGGGGTAAATGGGTTGATAGATGGTGTGATTCGAGATTGAGATTTGTGAGATTTGTGTCTTGGTGTTGAAGGTGTGTTGATGTGTATGTTGTCTGGTAGCGGGTCAAAATAAATAATTTCAAATTCAATTCCACAATGGTGATAATCATACTAAAAAAAAACATAGTTGTATGATAATAATAATAGTGATAGTAATAATAATAATAATAACAATAACAGTGATACTACTACTTTTGAAATTAAGTAGCTAAATAAGTAAGTAGTAGAGTAGGACAAGAAGAAGAATAAATAAATGAATAAATATATTAATAAATGAGTAACGAAAATAGCAATAATATAAATAGTAATACTGTATGAGAAAAAGAGAGAAATAATAATAGTAATAGTAATAATAACTGTGATGGGAATTTTTCATTTAGTAGTTCATTATAGTATAATTAGTAGTTTGAGTAGTTTTAACTCATACTATTCCATGTGTGTCATGAGGTAACCTGTATTCTGCACTTATGTCATGTCATGTGTTACATGAGTTGTGAAATGCATCTTGTGACACCAGCACAGCTGGCAAGTCAATATGGATCTTTAGACACTGATGAGTGGTTCAAACACCACATTCTGGACAAAGTTCTCCGTCTATACAAACAACGGAACAATGCTTTCTGATGACACATCACAAACAACTGTATAAAAAGCCCTTCTCAAGACTGAAGACTTGGTCAGACTCTTAAGGAGTCTGCCCCTATCTGGCCAGATAGTTTGCTCTGAAGCTGTATGTCGGTGATGTGGTCCGCTTGGACACCCTGTTTGCGAGGGCTTTGACTTATTAGACTTTGTCTGTTTACAGTCTGTCTGTAGCGACTGCTAGCCTGTTTTGGACTCTTTATAGAATAAATTACTAAAAGCGCTGTTAGGAGTTGTATTCTTATTTCTCATCAGGTGATCATAAACTGATTTCCACCACAAACTTGGCGACGAGGATGGGATTGGACGTGTGATCTGGACTCCGTCGGATGGACAGGAGGCCGTATTCCTCCCCAAGGGGTGAGAAGCTGCCCTCCAGCGGAGCCCCGATTACCGATCCAATCCAGTTGAAAGGACAACAGAAAGCGGTGAGAAATCTTTAAATTGTCTAAAACAGCCTACAGAGTCAGAGCGAAAGAATGTTGAATACGTATATCTCACAACCACAGAGAGTTGTTGACAGACGTGTCATAGTTAAACCTGTATTTATTTGTTAGTATACGCCGGTGAATCCTGGTAATTCATTGACGTGCACAGCGGGTAATAATGAGACAGATAACTAGGGATGGGCAACCGTTGTTGTAAGGGGAGACAAGCGCGAAGAATTAAACGGCGAGCCGTGGTTGCAGCGTTGTCTTGGCCTTATAGAGTTCAGACCGGTTGCTGCAAGGGATCCTAGGGGGGAATATAGCGCTAGCGGTAAAGTGTTGAAAGCCGCAGGAACGAGAACAGTACTGTAAAGAACAGCAGAGCTCTAGGAGGTACATGAACAGCACGGATTTGTATTCACTGATACCAGTGGATAGAAAACCCTGCGCTGTCCCAGGTTCCTCCTTCACTATGGGCCACTCATAAATATGATGTGGGACTCATGAAAGGCGCCGCACTATTGATAGTGCACCCCAAATTTTATTATAGGCCGTGCCTTAAACAATACCCACTCAAACAAGAAGCCATCGATGGTATAAAAATTATATTGGAATCTTTATTAAAATTAGGCATTATTGTTTCATGTGTGTGCACACCTATTTTCCTAGCGCTACTTAAAATTTTAGACACAAGGCTAGCCTGGGAAAAAACTCCAAATTGTAAAAGAAGTAATCTATCTGGGACATGTGATCACAAGAGGGGCAAATCCCTCCCTCCCAAATGTATTGCAGCAATTTAATCCATGCTGAAAACAATTGATGACGTCATACTGTAGGTAGTGGATCCCAAAATGACTTAGAAAGAGGTAAAACTCTTAGCGCGCATGACAAACTGACTTGGACTCTCGAAGCTTAAAAAGGTTTTGACGACTTAAACTTTGACTTCTTTATCTCAGGCCCCGACTTTTGGCCTGTCTAGACTAGACTTATCGTTCACTCAGTTGATAGACCAGAAGGACTGTTACATGACATCAATTTTGTGCCAATTGCACAGAAAGGAGAGTGAAAATATGCTGCGATCGTACCATTTATAAATACCCTTTATTTGCGGTGTAAGTAATAATCAATTAAGACAGTTGAAGGTTCAACTGAGGAAAATGGAGATAACTTGTGCAGCTCAATACACAACTCTGTCCAAGAGAAAGCAGAGAAAGATTGTGCCATTCAGTGCAGACTGGGGGGCATTTGAGATGTGGAAATGTGAGTCAGAGAAGAGAGAGACAGAAAGAGAAAGCATGTGATACATAGTGGATGCAGGAGCAGTCATTACACTGCACCTTGCACGTAAACGTAGGGATAGACAGAGATTTTGAGAAAGTGTGGTATGTAGTACAGAAAGAACCAGAAAAGTTGTTTGAAGCCTTTCTATTGGACAGATGAATGTTCTGCTGTGTCAGTGACTCCTCCCCTCTTGTAAAAAGAGAAAGACGGACACGGCACCGCAGGCCGTGTGATGTATTCAATGAGCGTCGGAACTACGATTAGCTTAAATTTGCCGTGCATCATATACGTGTTGCTGTGTACGACGGCCTTGTACGAGCAACTACCGGCTTTTTATCTGCTTCGGATCGACGTTCTCAGCTAAACTCAGCTTGTCTAGTAACGCATCTTCAAAACGTTGACGTAAATAAACACAAGGTACGGCGCAGGCATCTCCCCCTCCCACCTCAACTGAAATGTGATGCCGTCGGCATAAGTTTCTGATGTTTTTAATTTTGCAGAACGTGTTGTAAGGATAAATGCAGTTCAACCGTTTGCATAAATTAAATGGGTTTACTACACCAAAACCCTACTCAGACGTAACACTTGCTGTTTCCCATATTTTGCATGCTCAGCTTCCTCCCACAGTCCAAAGACATGCAGGATGGGGATAGGTTAATTGATGACTCTAAATTGCCCATAGGTGTGAATGTGAGTGTGAATGGTTGTCTGTCTCTACATGTTGGCCCTGTGATAGACTGGCGTCCTGTCCAGGTGTACCCTGCCTTCGCCCAATGACAGCCTGGATCGGCTCCAGCCCGGCGTAATCCTGAATACAGGATAAGCGGTAGACGATGGATGGATGGAGAAAACATCTCATCAATCTGCTCAAAGATGGCTTGGATATCATACAACGTTGATGGAAATGGCCTTCATGCACAGGTGAAAGCTGCACTTCCATCACCACCTAGTGCATTCCAGCATCACCTGAAGACTGGGTGATCATCAAAAATCACAGGAGAAAACCCTGGAAGCAAAGACACGACACGGATCCCTTCCAAGTTCTCCTGACCACAAAGATGCATTCAATGCAAACACATTCCAAGTCCGAAGGGAGAAGATCCTCTCACTGGTTCGACTAAGAGGCAAGGATGAAATAACACCTTCCTCCACCAGTAGCATGCCAAGCTCCAACAAGTGACAGCTGTGTCACCACCGACAGTGAGTAGTCAATCGCATCACCACAACCTAACACCCCGGTGCGAGGGGAGGAGTGCAGATTGGGTCCTGCCCGCACTCCGAGCTTCAATACACGTCAAGAAGGTGTGACAGTTGTGGTGACGTAGGAGACGTTCTCTGTCCAACAAAGAAGCCATGGCACCCTTTCAGGTTGCATGGTTGGAGTTTGAGAGAAGAAGCATGTGTGTTACTATCACTAACTAGTAATGGCACTTTTCCTCATCTGTGAATTACAGCCTTTGGAAAAGTCTTCCACAACAACAAAATCATCCACGAAGATGGTGACGACGATGATGTGTTCCCAGAGCTGCCTCAGAGTGGAGAATATCTTGTCAATGGCAGACAAATGAACACAGGCAAAGACAAACAGAGGAGGAGAGATACTGTGAGTACAGAAATCAATCGCACGACCAGGAGGTATGGTTATGACATGGAGGAGGAGACCAGCAGTAAGAAGGAGCCTCCGCAGGTCAAGTCTTCATGGTCGGAGTCGATGAACCAGCTGATAAGGAAACTGGACCACCTTAATCTAGACATAGAGGGGGCTCTGAGTGCAAACTCCTCTCCCTCCGACACACCCTGCACCCTAGGATGCTTTTTCAAAGTCCACGTTACAACAAGCCCTGAATGAGCGAGTTCTCCAAAGACCAGACAGAGGGAATCATTGTCTCCCTGAAGCTCACTGTGGGAACTGGATGAAGACATTCACAAGCTGGAAGCTGTGTGCTTGCAGGAGCCTGGACACTCATTCTCAGCAGAACACCCGTGGACCCAAGTCCACAGGTTCATGAAGTAAAGGGTCTGTGCCCTATTCTCAATCTGGACTCCAGTCCTCTACTCACCATCCTCGCAACTGTTCCTGATTTCGGGGCGAAAGTCCTGGATCTCCTACGCATGGTGAAGCACAAACCGAGCTCCATCACCTTCTCACACTACAACCGTCCATCCGGATCTGGTGGACATTCTTTTATCAATGAGAGTTTGGACGGAGAGTCTTCACTGGAGGAGCCCACAGAAAAGGAGAAGATCAATCTAGAGGATGAGAAGACGGCTGCAAACAAAGCTAAGGATGACAAAGATAGTGATGAGGATTGTTTGTAAAGTATGAAATCATGTGTCTTCTATGAGTTAGAAGGACAGCAAAAGCTCTCAAGGACTAAGATTTATTATGATGTGATGTTTAAATCACTGTGAATTTACATCATTGATGTCTGGCTCTTAAAGTCTTTGTGTACTAAATGAAGTTGTATGCTTAGCTGTTCGACTGTCTTTTGTGTTTGTCAGAGAATGACAAAAAGGGAGAAATGTGATGGGAATTTTTCATTTAGTAGTTCATTATAGTATAATTAGTAGTTTGAGTAGTTTTAACTCATACTATTCCATGTGTGTCATGAGGTAACCTGTATTCTGCACTTATGTCATGTCATGTGTTACATGAGTTGTGAAATGCATCTTGTGACACCAGCACAGCTGGCAAGTCAATATGGATCTTTAGACACTGATGAGTGGTTCAAACACCACATTCTGGACAAAGTTCTCCGTCTATACAAACAACGGAACAATGCTTTCTGATGACACATCACAAACAACTGTATAAAAAGCCCTTCTCAAGACTGAAGACTTGGTCAGACTCTTAAGGAGTCTGCCCCTATCTGGCCAGATAGTTTGCTCTGAAGCTGTATGTCGGTGATGTGGTCCGCTTGGACACCCTGTTTGCGAGGGCTTTGACTTATTAGACTTTGTCTGTTTACAGTCTGTCTGTAGCGACTGCTAGCCTGTTTTGGACTCTTTATAGAATAAATTACTAAAAGCGCTGTTAGGAGTTGTATTCTTATTTCTCATCAGGTGATCATAAACTGATTTCCACCACAATAACAACAACAGCAATAATAATAATAACTAAATAAAAATAAAAAAATAAATAAAATCAACCTATGTAAACTGATAGCATTAGTAGAATTATCACGCTCTCTTGGTTCAGGAATTGACATTAAAGCGAGAAGGAGGGGAAATAGAAGAGATGATGTTAATAATAATGGAGGGACCTCACCAAGGACAACACAGAGTGACCGGCTTAAAAGGCCAGAAGCCTTCACATGCGGTCAGAACAAAGGAGGTAAAAGAACTACAAACCTCCATCTTGTTTTACTTCTCACCAAGGTGTGAAATGTGACGTCACACTAACTCTCCTTTGGCTGACAACCACAAGAACCCCAGGGGGTCCCTGAGAGTCAGCCGCGGCATATATAAACTGGCGCTACCTTAAAAACTTTCTCTTCCATCGCAACACAACGTTGCAACAGGGGGTGAGCTCTTCCCACTGTAGCACACCACTACAACAGGAGGGGAACTTTTAACGTCTGCAGCGTTTCCTTTGTCTTAGGCCACAGTCTTTTCCCCAAACTCGCTGGACGAGAGACAGACTGTTTTCCCCCTTTTGGCCGACTCGCCCCTTTTTCTTTTACATTTTTGGATCCTTAGAAGATCGCCACAACCGCGCGATTCTTTGTTTGCCTGTAGAAGAGGAACACAAATGGTTCCTTTATCCCAGCTACCAGCGAGAAGGATAACCTCTGAGCCCCGCTCTTGTCTGAAGTCAGCTGACTAAATCGCCGCCCACCTCTTGCTTCAGTGTAGGTATCAGCTTAGCTGGAACTCTGGAGGTAGTGTCTCTGATGGGTTGCTGGTTGGAACAACGAAGCCGTATATCATGTTTGATGAGGTCTGTGCAACCCGGCTTGGTGCTGAAGAGCTCACCTGGCATGATAGCCTCTAGCGCCTCCTGCTGCCCTGATTCAAGATGATTTAGATCCGGTAATGACTGCTCTTCACCAGCAGAGGGGAAAAACTGCTCCTGTGGTTCCTCTTCTTCAACCACAGTGCGAGCCCACAACTGTAGTGATGATGCAGGTCTGGCAAGCCATTCCTTCAACAAGTTCACATGGAATACCTGATGCTTCTTGCGGCGATCTGGCATGTACAGTTCATAGGTGACAGGACCTCCTTTCCTGTTGATCACATAGGGCCCCTGCGACTTGGCTAAAAGACCATTCTCTTCACTTTGTCATAGCTCTGCTTTTGACGCTGCTGAGCACTGACCAGATGAGTGTTGGCCAGCTCCTGGAACTGTTCAAGTCCTGCACTGCACCTTCCATCAACTGCTGATGCTCCCGGCGTTCTGATTGCACCTCCTGCTGGATTTGGATGACTTGGTGTTGGATCCTTTTCCAGCGATCTTCCTGACGTTGCCTGTCCTGCTCCCATTTTGCTTCCCTATCTGTTGGCAGCCGCATCAGGCCCCGTAACATGTTGGAAAGTTCAGTCAAGTTGTGTGGATCACTAGGTTGTCCACCAACTGCCCCCTGCTGGTTCAGATCATCTGGAGCCTCCTCACTTTGATCGTCCATCGGCACTTGCTGCTTTTTTAGCCTACTAGATTTCTGCATCGCCGCCTCCTACTGGCCTGGAGCCACCACTGCCACCATTTGTAGAAGAGTCTGGCTTGAATGTCCAAGGAAGGTGATAGGTAGGCAGACTCAGCAGACATTTAGAGTTCCCAGAGGTGTAACTTTATTTACAGTGCCCTCCATTACACGTGTAACTCAACATTCAGAACTAAACTATAAGGAAAATAACTCAGAAAGACAACTATAGCAAATAAAAATTGGAACATTAACTAGTGATTTGACTTCCGAAACGGGCGTGTCGGCGCCTCTCTGAAGTCCCGGATCGAAACGTTTTGAAACTTTGTGCCGAAAAGCGGTTCTGAAATGCCCATGTCACGTGACTGTAGTTTAGTGATTGAAGGAACGCCTCTGTTTCGAAACAGCTATTCCAAGACGGGCAGATCCTTTGAAATACTGGCAAGAGCGACGTGCTGTCTTCCCTAATTTGTACCAACTGACTAAGAAATGGTTAAGTGTCCCTGCAACAAGTGTACCCCGTGAAAGGATTTTTCAAAAGCAGGGGAAGTGTTATCCAAAAAAAGAAACGGACTCAGCTCAAAAGGAGCTGAACAAATATTATTTTTGAATAAAAATCTTTGATTATTGTATTGCATATAACAATGTGTCATTTATTTATTTTTAATGTTTCTTTAATTCAACCTGTATTCTACTTAACTTAAGGAAACCTAAGACCGGCTCATTTCATAGTGGCACATATTTAGGAGTTTTCTTTGGCCAGAGCATGTAGTTCACAGAAGTGGCCACTAGATGCCACTGTAGAGTCAGGTTTCATATTCGTTTTCAAGGCTTCAACACAGACTGAAACATCGCTTCGAACTGTTTCGAAGCTTCCGATTGCCCATCACTAACATTAACAAAAAGGCACGTGTCTCTGGCAGCACAGCCTCCCCCCTCTCTCCGCCGGAGCCCAAATTCCTCTGCCTTATATTGGGTCCTCAATCCATCCTAGCCCGATTCAGTCTGAACCAAAATACGATAAGGTTGAACAAACAGTAACCTACCTCGAAAGAAATTCACTTTCCTTTTCAAATTCAAATACCTAAATGGCTGTCTTAACGGTCAGTTCTAATCATCCCTTACTTCCGACATGCAACATAATAAAAAGAACTGAAACTCCAAATGGCTGTGTGTGCTTTAATTTACTGAAGTGCTTTGATGTAACCTGTAACAATGTGATCACAAACAAACCCGGGATAGTAAGTGCAACATTGATACTAATAGCAAGGGTAAATTAAAGAACACTTGGAAAACCTAATATAATGTAATATGAAATGAAACCTGTAATGTATTTATTGAACAAATAAGGGACAAATGGTGAGTAAAGGGAGTTCTCACCCACTTTGTCACATATATATATAATATATTAAACATAATTATTAATATCGATAATCATATTGACATTCATAATTATCTGTTGATAACCAAATCTGCTCCTGCTACATCCCCAACAACAATAATAATACTAATAATGATAATAATAATACTAATACTAATAATAATAATAAGAAGAAAAATAGATACTAAGCTAAAAGGAGAGTGGAGATGTAGTTGGTTGAATGGAGTCCAGGTTTTCAAAAACTGTGATGTTTGCTGTCCTGGAGAGGCAGTTGTTTTTCCCGTTGATATATGTTCTTAAAGGAGATTTAACCAGTGGTTGATATGTATTGTTTGTTTTGTTTTCCAATTTGTAAGGATGACTTTTTTGGCAATAGCTAGAGCTACTGGTATGGGTTTTGTGTGTTTTGGTGAAAGTTCTACTGAAGATAAGTCACCTCGTATGCATATTGAGGGAGAGAGGGGAATGCTGCAACCCAAGATTGAGGAAAGCTTCTGTGTGACCTTTAACCAAAAGTGTTGTACAGGTGGACAGAGCCATAGAGAGTGAAGATAGTTATCTGCGGTGTCTAGGGTGTATTGTGAGCATTTGTCTTTTTTAGAGAGACCCATTATAAACATTTTGCATTGAGTGATATGTGTTCTATGGAGGACTTTATATTGAATTAGTTGTAAATTTGTGTTTTTTGTCATTTCAAATGTATTTGTACAGATCTGAGTCCAAAGGTTGGTGTCGGAGGGGAGGGATAAATCCTTTTCCCATTTAGCTGTTGGGAGGTGGATGGTGTCATCTATGTAGGAGATTAATTTGTATAATTTTGAGTGTATTTTGCTGGATGTAGAGAATTTCATGATCTGTTCAATTGATTGAGGTGGTTGGAGTGGATGGATAAACTGCCCCCCTCCGAGCCCATGTCTCTGGATCAGCTCGTGAAATGAGATGAATGAGTTATCTTGAAATAAGTGGTGGAGATGTGCAATTCCTTTTTGTTCCCATGTGCTAAAGTGAACAGGAGATTTGTTAAGCTGAAGGTCCGGGTTGTGCCAGAGAGGGGTGTGCATGCAGAAGGTTAGTTGTGATTTGTTAATTTCCAGTGTTTTCCACCAGGCTGTCAGAGTTGAGGAGATAGGTGGGTTTAGTGCTGGGCGGTATACCGGTTCATACCGAATACCGGTGTTTTTTTTTTTTAATATGAATTTTTCATATACCCCAATACTAGGGGTGTGACGAGATCTCGTACCACGAGATCTCGCAAGATTAAAGTCGACGATATTTCTCGATATTTAAAAATCTGTCTCGCGAGATTTGTGAGCTATACATAGCTGAGGTTTTACAAACAGCTGTTACTGACTGGGAGCTTAAAAAACCCAACCACGGCATCGCTTATTGTTACCGACAATGCGCGTAATATGGACGTGGCCGTGCGCGACGCGGGATTGAAATCGCACATCTGTTTTGCGCACACTATAAATCTTGCAACCCAAGCTGGCTTCGGTGTTCCCCGCCTCGCTCGTTTACTCGGGCGGGTGAGACGTGTGACTGCTTTTTTTCATCGTAGTTCAGCGGCTACCGCGGTGAAAATGTCCAAGCAGAAACGGCTACAATTACCATCACACAAGTTAATGACGGGCACGTTGGATATGCTGGCTCGTTACCTTGAGCAGCAAGCTGCCATAGCAGCAGCTCTCACCAGCCCAGAGATAAGACAAAACTCCCGAAGCATTGATACACTTGACAGCTGCGATTTCAGAGATGCCGAAGATGCTGTAGTTGCAGCATGTTGTTCATGACATACTTGGTCAGGCTCCGTTTGCACTATTTGAACTCTGTATTGACAAAGTAGAACTTTGATTTGGTTTTGCACATATTTACACTTGGGGAAAAATAAATATTTAATTTCATTCATTTTATTTTAACTTTTATAAATTTTAGTTTTAGTTTAAATTTGTGAAAGAAGAAGTTTATTAAAAGATCATGCTTACATGATGCATGTAAAGAGTTATAATAAAATATTTAAAAATGCATGTGCAACTCTGTTAAATTAAAGTCTGTTGGTCCAGTCATATATTTTGTCATTGTAGTTTTCTTAAAATCTTGTCTCGTCTCGTTCTCGTGAACCCAATATCGTGTCTCGTCTCGTGAGTGGAGTGTATCGTCACACCCCTACCCAATACCGGTGAGTGTGTAGCGTATGAAAGTTGGCAACGCAGAGCGGCGGAACGTCGCGAAATTTTCTCCGTGTTTATCCATTTTTTTTTCGCCGAAACTTTCGCCGAAAGTTCTGAACGAGCAAGCAATGAAACAGAAGAACTTGTGCCGAAAAGAGGAGCCGTGTCTGTTGTTTGGAAATTCTTTGGCTTTAAAAAATCTGACGTCGAACAAACAATATTCTGCAAATGCTGTCAGGCAGTTGGCACTGCGGGAGAAAAGACGAGTCAAATGTCACTCAAAGACTGGAGGAGATGTTAATGCCTAGATATCTGATATTACCAACAGTGAAAGAGCGGTGAGTGTCTTGCGTTGCAGCATTCCATGAGTTTGTTGCGATAGGAAGGATTCTTGATTTAGACCAGTTTATACTGTAATCTGAGATTTGAGAGTAGTCATTAATAAGTTTGGTTACTTCCTGTACTGTGTTTTGTGGATCTTGGAGATAGAGGATAATATCATCAGCATATAAGTTAATTTTGTGTTCTGCATTTGCAGTGAAAATTCCTTTGATTTTATGATTTTGTCGGATAGAGCAGGCGAGTGGTTCGATGAAGATGGCAAAAAGCAGGAATGAAAGTGGGCATCCTTGTCTGGTGCCCCTGTGTAAAGTGAACCTTGGTGATGTGATTCCATTAGTTGTTACAGTGGCTGTGGGATAGTGTTTTTATCCAGTGAATAAATGACCCTCCAAAACCAAGTTTTTGTAAGACTGTATAGAGGAAAATCCAGTTGACTTTGTCAAATGCCTTCTCTGCGTCGAGTGAGACTATGACTGTTTTTAATTTATTGTGTTGTGAATTATTAATTACATTCAAAAGTCTTCTAACGTTGTGGGTGGAGTGTCGTCCTTTGATGAAGGTTTGATCATTGTGGATTATGGACGGGAGTATTGTTTCTAGCCGGGATGCCAATGCCTTTGAAATGATCTGAATGTCTGTATTAATTAATGATATGGGGTGGTAACTAGAGGGGAGAGTTGGTTCCTTATCTGGTTTTAATAAGACTTTTATGGATGCAGTGTTCATTTGGGGGGGGGGGGGGGGGGGGGGGCGGATTGGCCTTTGTTTTTGATTTCGGCTACCATTTTGAAAAAAAAGTGGGCTGAGTGTTTGCCAAAAGTGTTTAAAGAATTCTGCCGGGAAACCATCTGGACCTGGTGATTTATTATTTGGCATTTGTGTAAGAGCATCCTGTAACTCCGTAAGTGTTAATGGAGCATCTAATTTATCTGCTTGGTCCATGGGTAGTTGTGGTAGTGCTACGTTGTCTAAAAATTAGTAAATGGTTGTTGGGTCTGGGTTATTTTCGGGAGTGTATAAGTTGCTATAGAAAGTTCGGAAGGTATCGTTTATGGCTTGAGGAGATTGTGTATAGTTCCCTGCTGAATTTCTTATTGTTGTTATTAGAGATTTTTCTTTATTACATTGAAGCAGATTTGCCAGGACTTTGTTTGATTTATTACTTTGTTCATAGTTTTTGTATTTCAGCTGTTGGAGACTGAATTCAGTTTTTTTTTTGTGATTATATTGTTCAATCAATCAATCAATCAAATTTTATTTGTATAGCACTACAATAGCCAGACGGTACCCAAAGTGCTTTACATCAAAGCAATAAAATAATACATTAAAACAATACATAAAAACACAAGAAAGTGCCACAGTGCTGCAAGAAAACACAGGAAAAGTGCTACTAGTGCTGCAGGGTGTTTGAGGCCCTCTAAAGTGCATTTAAGTAAAAACAGGCAAAATAAGTATGCCTAAGAGCAGGACTACCCTAGTCACAGTTAAATGCCAATCTAAAAAAGTGTGTCTTCAGCTTTGATTTAAAAAGGTCAGTAATGGTGCGAATGTCAGGGGGCAATCTGTTCCACAGCCTGGGAGCTGTGACAGCAAAAGAACGATCGCCCCACTGTTTGAGTCTTGACCTTGGGACTTTTAACAGGAGCTGGCCGGAAGAACGGAGGGCCCTGCCATGGTCACGGACAGTTAAAATCTCTGACAGGTAGGAGGGAGCCAGGCCATTAATGGCGTAAAAAACAAACAATAAAAGTTTAAAATCAATTCTAAAACGAACTGGAAACCAGTGGAGTGACGACAGTACAGGGGTAATGTGTTCACGCCTAGACGTGCCTGTTAAAAAGCGGGCAGCAGCGTTCTGAACAAGTTGAAGATGGGAGATTAAAGACTGGCTGATGCCGACATAAAGTGCGTTACAATAGTCCAGTCTTGAACTAATGAAAGCGTGGATCGTCTTCTCGAGGTCCTGCCGACTTAAAAAAGGCTTCACTTTGGCCAGGAGACGCAGCTGAAAAAAGCTTGTGCTAACAACAGACCTAATCTGTTTATCGAATCTGAGCCCACTGTCGAATGTTACCCAAAGATTCTTAACATGTGGTTTAAAAAAGGGTGCCAGAGTCCCAGAGTTTGTAGTTAAAACATTTGACATAGATGGTGTGCCAAACAGAATACATTCAGTTTTGCTGTCGTTCAGGTGCAAAAAGTTCAGAGTCAGCCACTGTTTTACATCAGAGATACAGTCCAGTAACTGAGTAAGTGCAGTGTTTTCATTGGGTCTCATGGGCAAATATAACTGTAGATCATCAGCATAAAAATGAAAAGACAGATTGTGTTTTCTTATAATTGGTCCCAGCGGTAGCATATACAAGGAAAACAGAATAGGGCCAAGAATAGAGCCCTGTGGCACCCCACAAGAGAGGGATGTCTGTGAGGAGCAGAGGTTACCAATTATTACAGATAAGCTCCTATATGCCAGTGTGACGGAGCGGCTCCGTCACTGAGCGCCGGCAGAGCGCACACACACACACACACACACACACGCATACACACGCACGCACATACCCACATACGCTAGGCGTTTTGTTTCTTTTGTTCTAATCGGTTTCGTGGTTCGGAGGAGGGTGCACACTCACCGAACCACACATTTCTAAACGTGAGGGGCGCCCGGAGCGGGGCGCGCCGTGGACGCTACGCTGGTGTCTTGCCTGTGCTTCCGGGTTCCGCAGGCGCGTCAGCAAAACAGGGCTGATGTTTCCTGGAAAATTTAAAGGGGGCGCGGCGGGAAAAGTTTTCTTTTTTTATTGTGTGTTACGCCCACGGGGAGGGGCTTATGATTTAAAAGAAGGTCATTTCTGCCGAGGTTGAAGAGAGGTGGGAGAGTGCATGGAAGGCGCTGAGTGGAGTTGGTTGGAAAAAGTATTTCTTGGAGAATGTGGTAGAGTCACAGTTGGACTCCGTTCCTGTGTGTTTTTCTATTTTTTTCCTGTAAATATTTTTGTAAATAGCCTGGACTGTGAATATCACTGCACTGTTTTTGGATATTTGGGAGGTGAGAATAAACTTCACTGAACTGCAACCCTGCTGACTACGCCATACATCATTTTCCCCCGAGAACCCTGCGACAGCCAGGTACGACCTAAACCATTTGAGGGCGGTGCCCTCCAAAGGATTGCAAGGTCAACTGTATTAAAAGCCGCTGTGAGGTCCAGCAGAACCAGCACAGCGGGGTTCCCAGCATCCACGGACAAGGCAATATCATTATGCACCTTCAAAAGTGCTGACTCGGTGCTATGTCTGGATCTGAAACCAGACTGAAATTGATCAAGAATGGAATGAATTTCTAAAAATGTTTGTAATTGAATAAAAACAACTTTTTCCAATACGTTAGAAAGAAAAGGCAAGTGGGAGACAGGCCTAAAATTGGACAGTACAGAGGGGTCAAGATGTGTTTTTTTGAGGAGGGGCCTAACCACAGCGTGCTTGAAGGCAGCCGGGACAGACCCTGAGCTAAGACAGGTGTTTATAAAAACCAGCAAACTTGATCCAATAGAACTAAAAACCTCCTTCAGAAACTTGGCTGGAATAATGTCTAAGGGACAGTTAGTGGGTTTTAAGCCACTAACCACCTTAATGAGGGATGGCAAGGAAATAGTTTCAAATTTCTCGAAAAAGGCAGATTGTGCAGGAGGAGCACACACATCATCAGGGGACATAAGCATACTACTGGTATTCTGCCTGACTGATGCCACTTTGTTTATTAAAAAAAGAGAGAAACTCTTCGCAGGTTGTGGTGGAGGCATCAGACAGGACAGTAGAGGGTGGATTAATAACAGAGTCAATAGTTTTAAATAGCACTCTTGGATGATTGGAGCTGTTAGCTATAACAGAGGACAAGTATTTGGACTTGGCCTCCTTCACAGCTCTCTGATAAGCGGCCAAACTGTCCCTTAACCAGCCCAGTGATACATGCAGTTTGTCCTTTTTCCACCGCCGCTCCGCCTGTCTGCATTGTTGTCTGAGCAGACGGGTGTGGTCATTCAACCAGGGATCGGCTTTGGTTTTAGTGCTTTTTTGTCGAAAAGGGGCAACAGCATCCAGAATTGCAGAACATGTAGAGTGGAAAGTGGAGAGTAAGGTGTCTGGACAAAGGCGGGGAACCAGTCCACTGTCAGCATGCAGCTGAGAGTCCCCAAAGGCGACAGCAAACTCTCTGGCCGTTGATGGAGTGAAGATACGACGTCTGCGGGCTGGGGAAACAGGCTTATTGGCAGGAGGGGGGGCAACAAAATCAAAAACAATGGGGAGGTGATCCGAGATAGCAGTGTCCACTATTTCTATAAGGGAAACTAAAAGTCCATGAGAAATGACAAGATCAAGAGTGTGCCCATGTTCGTGTGTTGGTGCATTAACAGATTGAGTGAGGCCAAACGAATCCAAAAGGCCCTTAAACTCATTTGCCAGTTGATTTGCTGCACAACAAACATGAATATTAAAGTCCCCACAAATCAATAGTTTATCAAACTTTGGAATAAAATCAGACAAAAACTCAGAGAACTCTTTGAGAAAGTTCTTGTTAAAATTGGGTGGGCGATTAACTGTGGCACACAGCACAGGACAAGAGAGGTTGATCACAAATAACTGTAGCTCAAAGCTTGAATAATTATTAGCGGTTATTATTTTGCATCTGAAGCTGTCTTTAAATATAGCAGCCAGACCGCCGCCACGACCAGCAGCTCGGGGGGTGCTGAAAAAGGAACAGCTGGGTGGGAGGAGCTCCGAGAAGGCGCTGATCTCACCTGGTTTCAACCAGGTCTCTGTCAACAGGAGGAAATCCAGATCACGTGTTGTGAAAAAGTCATTCAAAATAAACGTCTTATTTGTAAGAGATCTGAGGGGTATTCCATCAAACTAGCTAAGCGCAAAGCCGGGCTAATTTCGATAAGCCTCGCTACCTTTAGCCAGAGTTGCGTTCCATCAACGTGACTTGAGGCACTCTCCGCTAGGTAACCATGGGAATTTATCCGACCAAACTAGCCTGCTAACCATCAGGCTTACTTTAGCGGGGGTTTCAGAGAAGTCTGACTGTCAGAAACAACTGTACCAGCAGAAGGTTCCGCCAAGCCTAGTCCTCGTGATTTCGTCACGTGAAAGACCAAAAATTACCAAAATTACATATATGAAGTACAAACAGACTATATTTTCATCAAGCGTCTAAAAATACATGCTTGCAATTAAAAAATATGAATAAATCGTTTATTTTGTTTAAAAACCGACTGGCCATATCATAACTTAAAGCCCCCAGTTGGGTGAGTGGTGATGCACCTGCCCTTGAATGTAGGCATCCCAGCGAGGACATCTCATGTGTGTTTTTTTTGCCTGTATAATTGTCTTTAGATCAGAGAATTAGACCAACATTTTACCTTAACTATGATAAATATGTCATACAATTTCCCCCGAACCCAAATATAACTTGCAAAAACATGATAGATATAATAGCATGTAGATCCCAATGACAAAGGCATTGCTGCATGCAATTTTCAGCCACATAAATTCCTTTCAGGTGAGTTCATTAATAGGTTCATTGAATGTATTCATTAAATTGTTGAGATAAATGAGTTGGTCAATGTAGATGCATTTACTAGGCCTATCTAAAAAAAAAAGAGAGAAAGAGAGAGAGAGAGAGAGAGAGAGAGAGAGAGAGAGAGAGAGTGAGTTCCGGCCAAAGAAAGAAAAAGAAACGACTATGGATAGTCGGGAATTGAACCGTGGGCAGCCGCATGTAAAGCCGCCGCATTACCTCTATACTATCCTCACATTAGAGAAAACGTTGTCAGTATTATATTAGAACATGTTACTCTTAACGGTACTTCCGTATTTAATCGCTCTGCAATTCTTGCCCAAGCAGCCTCGCGATTTTTATTTATCACTATAGTATTCCCTTTTTTGGTTATGATGGGTTTGTACTCCTCATACAGTTCCATCAATAATTTTTGCTCTGGTCTTTTCTGCCATTTTCTCGATGATTCGACATTCACGATTCTGGTCTGGCTTCATATCCCGTGAACGGCATAACACAAGACAACTTTAACCTGGCTTGAATAAGCCTCAACAAGGCGCGGCTGAAATGCGTTAATGGAATGGGTTTAGCCGCAAGTGGAAGTTGGCGTTAGTTCTAACCAGGCTTAACCAGGTAAGCGCCGCTTTAATTAGCGAGTTTGGTGGAATACCCCTCTGGTGTTTAACAGCGCCATATGAACTGAGAAACGACCAGACAGGTTAGAGAAGCGGCTGAGCGGGCGGAGATTCCCCGGCACACAGTCCCGCTGGGAGATCCGTACTGGCCGACAACACGGGAGCAGCACCCCGGTGTCCCGGAGAACTGGCCGGAGCCATCGATATCTGTACTCTGTGGAACTCCGCAGATCGTAGCCGCTGTAGTCTGCGGGGGATCCGGCAGGCAAACGACAGGGATCGTTGAAGGAAGCCAGATAAGTTTTCACTTTAATTAGGATCCCTCCTCGCTTTCCGCGTCTTCTGCGGCGACTTTTGCGAGGTAACCAGCAGGAGAGACGCTGTAGATGTGGCGGTATGGGCGCCAGGAGAGGCGGGTGGCGTCTTTGAGTGTCCATCAAAGCCACACATTGGTAACTTTTCGAAAGAGTCACGAATATTAAGAAGTGCCAGGCGATCATACACCCGCAGCGGTGACACAATCCTCGCAACAAACAGCAGGCACAAGAAAAACAGCAACACACTCAGCAGAGGGAGACGGCCAGCCAAACACAGGGGCGCCATCTTGGAACCTTCTGTTTAAATATTGTTTAATTAATATTGTGTGCTCTGTGGGGTTGGAGTTGGCTGCCTGTTATTATTTTATTTTGTCTTCTAAATTATTTTGTAATTTTTGTTCTTGCTTTTTCTTATGAGAAGAGTATGAGATAAGTTTCCCTCTAATCACCGCCTTGACTGTTTCCCAAAGTAATATTGGTGAGGTATTTGGAGAGTCATTTGTTTCCAAGAAGGATGCCCACTCTTCTCTGAGTAAGCTGTCAAACTGTGGATCTTTGAAGCTCCAGGTAGGGCAGGGTGTAACTGGTGATTCTATCTTCAGGGTGAGAGTTATAGGTGCATGGTCGCTAATTACAATTGGGTTTATTTTGGTGTCTAGAATATTTGGTATAATGGAGTTGCTGGATAAAAAAAAGTCAATTTGTGAGAAAGACTGATATTGAGGAGAAAAGTAGGACTATTCTCTCGCAGATAGATTTTTGAGCCTCCAGCTATCGCCAAGACCAAAGTCCTCCATATATTCTTTCACTACTGTTGCTGATTGAGAGTCTCTTGATTTGGCTGATCATGATGATCTGTCTACTGATGGATTGAGAACTGTAGTGAAGTCACCTCCGATTATAGTTGTGGAATTAGAGGCGTGGATAGCTATCTGTGAGAACAAAGAGTGAAAAAATGAGGGGTTGTCGTTGTTGGGACCATACAGGTTTACAATTGTAAATGCTTTGTTGTTGATTGTGGCATGAATTATGATGTATCTTCCTTCTGAGTCTATTATTGAGTTGTTGTGAGTAAAGTGTATTTTTTTATGAATCAGGATTGAAATTCCTCTCTGTTTATTATTATAGGTAGCTGAATAAACCAGATTATATTGTGGGCCGGTTAAAATGTGTTGTTCTGCACTATTCAGGTGGGTTTCCTGTAGTAAGCATATATCTGCTTTCAGTTTAAGCAGGTGATTTATAACTTTTATTCGTTTAGCCTGTGAGCGAATGCCACGAACGTTCCATGAAATAAAAGTTATGGAGTGCATAGAGAAGAAGAAAAGGGCGAAAGACTAATATAAAATAATTTCTGGAGTTATGGTGTTTGAGTGTAGTGTGTGTGCACGGTGTGTGTATGGATGTGCTTGTGTTTATCTGTAGAAAGCAATAAAGTGTAATCATGTGAGATAGAGAGATAGAGACAGACAGAAGGATGTAAAGGTAACAAATAAACATTTTAACAGACAAATCAAACTGAAAAGATAAGACACAGAGAAGCAGTAAAACAACAATAACAGAGACGCATAATCACAGCATCGAACTGGAAGGGGGGGAGGGAGGGTGCAGGTGGGAGAACACATAGGGAGATACTGTTCTGCTATGATTATGTGTAGCAGTCTCGCGGGTTATATTTAAGGGAGGGTTTCATAATGAGAGTCTTATGTTATTCTGCTTAGAATAGCCATGGTGTAGTTGCAGCGTTGTGGTACAGCTGTCCCTCAATAAAAAGTTTGTCCTCCACTATGTACGCTAAAGGGCCCTAGTTTCGTGGCGCAGCGCAGGGTGGCGGAGCCGGCGTAATGCAAGTTTCGACCCGCGCAGCCTTGCCCACGGTCAGTTTGGCAGTTTGGTGGATCGCCTGCGCCAAGATGGGTGTGGCGCGCAGCAGGGGGAGGCGTCACAGATTCAGCTTAGTGCAGCGGAAGTTTCGTGGCAAAAAGCCTCGCCGAGACGTCGCCGAAAGCCCGCCAGCTCCAACCCAGTCTGCTCTTGGCGTAAGGCCCAAGGCGCAAATAAAGTCCATTCATTCAAGGCGAATTACACTGGCAGAGTGGCAGTTTGGCTGACCGTCGCGCAGTGCGCACACTTCACCAAGACCTCACAGGCAGGTTTCCACAGTTCCAGGCACAGTTAAATGCAATAAATAATCACAACAAACACTATTTAATGCAACTTATTGAATCAACACGTGAATTTATATCTATATAGATTGTCCCGTCGCATCTGACATCAGATCAAAGGCGGATTGCACGCGTAACGAAAACTCAGCCTCTCGGACCAAAACATCTCCCTCTCTCTCTCATGTTTTTCATATCTATCCACTGCTAATAAAACGTGTCTAAAAAAATTGTAAAAAAAAAATACAGCAGCTCGTGCCTGGTCTGAGGTCTTGCGCCTCGGCAGCCTGTTGTGTCCGTGGAAATGCGCAACTTTGCCGCGAACTGGAATCGGAGTTGGGGCTGCAGCTGGTCTGAGCGACACGCGAGGTCCCGGTGTCCCGCCGTTCTGGTGTTGGACGGGGAATCCAGTGCAGCTGTGGAGCTCAGATGATGAAGACGGTGATGATGATGATGATGATGATGAATGGCCCGGCTGGCTTGCTATTATGTCTACTGCTGTGTGCCCTGACCCTGCTTTGTGATAGACTAAACTAAAATGTGCCTACAATTTCTATAGTGATATAATATCGGCATTGTTTTAATTATGACTATACGCACGCACAGCGCGTGGTGGGAGCGGCGGCGCTGCTTCTGTCATTGGGTTGTCAAGTGACGAAACTTGCACTGAACCTCCTCTAAAGGTACGTGTCCACAGGCAGCGGTGTTTCCCCGCGTCCCATTCATTGTCTATGTGAAAAGCCGTGCAATGCATTCTGGTGGCGAATGTCGAGAGACCTAATTTGCATAAAGTTGAAGTTAATCTACTTTATGCTAATCAGAGAACTCGGGAACGCTCGCGAACGCTCGCGAATATCTTCTAAACTAAATGTTGTCGATCTAAAATAAAGACAGATTCAGCAACGGCATAGCTTATTTCTCGCTTAAAATGTTCAGAAACACCTTTCGGTGAACTATTTTCGTAAAATAAGTTTCCAAACGAGCCGCCATGTTGGTCTGCGTGAACTCCGGAGCAGACAGGACAGCTGTGAAAGCGATCGTCCAATCAGGTGCAGCCATGAACGTGTGATTGTTTGAAGGAGAGCGCCTGTCCTCTAGTGGCAGCCCACCAAGCGTGCAATACTGGGAAGTGGCGCGTCCACTCACGTTTAAAAATCGCCCCTGTGGACACGTACCTTAACGCATTAAAGGTGAGGAGAGGAGCTCATTTGATTGGTGAAGATCTGAATCGGCTGTGTTAAACCCAGTCCACACCTCGTCTCCTCCTCGTCTCCCACTCACGCCTTCTTCTCCTCCCTCTTTCCCTCTTGCGCAGGTGGGAGTGACGGGAGCCGTGCCTGCGCTAGCCTGCACGGTGCACGAAACTTGCAAAGTCCAGGCGGACACACCTCATCGGCGTGGCGCACGTGCGCTGTGTGCTGACTGCACCTGGTCTACGAAACTAGGGCCCTTAATGTTTTTTTGTCTGTGTTCCTTCATGATCGGGGATTTTGAGCTGGGCATGCATGAATGTTTTCAGTAAAGTCTCCGGGTCCTCGGGGGTGTTTTTTTCAGGTATGCCAGAGAAGATTAAGTTGTCGCGCATACTCCGTGTCTGAATGTCCAACATAGTTTCTTTTATGTGTTTGTTATCATTTGTCAGGACGTCAATTTGTTTGGTGAGTATTTCTAGGTGGTTTGTAGGGAGTTATTTTCTGTTTGGATGTTATGGATTTGATTGTGAGCAAACTCTAGGCTGTTTTGCATTTCTTTTATCTCGGAGTGGAGTGTGACGAGTAGTTCCAGCTTCTGGTTAATGGATTGTAAAACACCAACCTCTATTTCGGTGGCGAGACGATCGTCTGTGTCTGTGGAAGAGTCCGTTTTTTTCCTTTTTGCCAGGTTTGTCATATCGTCTGCGGGATTGGCTCAGGCGGCTGCAGTGCCTGTGATGGATTCTGGCATGGTGCTCTGTCTACACCGTCCTTCTGACAAGTCACGGTCGCCAGCAAGCCAGGGAGCAGTGGTGGAGTTGTTGGTAAGTAGGCTAGATAAAACAGTATTAAAATGATTGGTGTCATTAGCGTCTGCCCGGGTTCCTTCTGTGTGGAGTTTGAAATATTTAATTAAGTGTAATAATAATCATGCTTTATATTTTGATAAGTAATTACCATTAATTGGATTTAGAACCGCAAACGTTATCGATTCAGTTACGTGATAGAAGATGAGGACGAGATGTCAATAAAGTTAAAAAACAAAACAAAAAGTAGTATGAGATGTGTATACTTCCATGTCAGAATCAGAATCCCTTTATTGTCCCTCAATGGGGAAATTTGTTTGCCACAGCAGCCAAAGGACAGTATGTTACAAGAAACACAATAGGGTCATTCCGTGCCAACTCAGCCACCCATGTACATGACACCTCTCAGATTTTGCTGAAAAGCTGGGAAAATATGCCTTATGTTACCAAACAAAGGAATCTGAAGTTTCAGGTCAATATCTCAAACGGTTTGCCCGTGGCGTCCATTTGAATTTAAGTGCCACACCCCTTTTTAACACATTGGAATTTCGCATTTCATTTGTTGGCATTTTTGGAGGCCCATAACTTCTGTTCTAATAGTGATAGAAGGCTGAGAATTGCTCTGTTAGTTCATTGTAATGTGACCCCCAAATGACCACGTGGGCACTTGATGATCCTAATGGCCATTCATTTCCTGAAAATCACAAATTAACCCCTTATCCCCGATGAAAGAGACCCGCCTGTGACAAGCGACTTGCAGCACGAGCAAGTCTGCAGGCCACTGATGCAAACCACATTCTGACACCAATGGAGATGTTTCAATGGGCAAAAGAAAACATTAAGAACATTACATTCTTCTTTGTTAGTGCAGAAAATATTAAAAAACATGAGGAAACGTACAAATTGTAGAGACGTTACGCCTCGGCCAAAACCATCGGTGGAACACGATCGCATGATTGCTTTATACCAATTTCCAAAGATAAGATAAGGATGAAAAGAATATCACAGGATACAATATTATATATTATATATATGAACATGGTGACGTTTTTGTGAAATTAATCTATGGATAACTATTATCCAAGAAATTATGGAAGCAGTAACATAATTTTGTCATGGTCCTTTTGGTCACGTTTGTATTGGCGAGCACTGCGTCCATAGATGAATTTTACAAAAACATCACCATGTTTATCTGAACCTTCAACAATGATTGTTGTCCTGCATCGACATCTGTGAATATTGTATCCTGTGATATTCTTTTCATGGCAAACCATTTGAGATATTGACCTGAAACATCAGATTCCCTCGTTTGGTAACATAAGGCATATTTTCACCGCTTTTCAGCAAAATCTGAGAGGTGTCATGTACATGATACCCCGATTTTGGCTGTTTTCACATGGAATGACCCAATAGTAATAATAACAATAGCAAAAATTAACAATATAAATTCATCCATCCATTGTCTACCGCTTATCCTGTATTCAGGGTCGCGGGGGGGCTGGAGCTGATCCCAGCTGTCATTGGGCGAAGGCAGGGTACACCCTGGACAGGTCGCCAGTCTATCACAGGGCCAACATGTAGAGACAGACAACCATTCACGCTCACATTCACACCTACGGGCAATTTAGAGTCATCAATTAACCTATCCCCATCCTGCATGTCTTTGGACTGTGGGAGGAAGCCGGAGAACCCGGAGAGAACCCACGCTTACACGGGGGAGAACATGCAAACTCCACACAGAAGGAACCCGGGCCGACCCGGGAATCGAACCAACAATATAAATAAAAAAATGTAAAAAATAGAATAGAAATAGAGTAGACTTGTTATATACATATAAACATGATATTGTACAAAAATTACCAGCAGTGAATTTTGTTTTTATATACAATTCACAATAAAGTATAGAGTGCAGAATGAGGTCTATTGGGAGCAGTGCTTATTGTAGAGTCCGGCAGCAGCAGGAAGGAAGGACCTGCGATACCTCTCTTTCACACACTTGGGGTGTATCAGTCTATCAATGAAGGAGCTGACTAGTGCGGTGATAGTGACCTGCAGGGGGTTGGACTCATTCACCAGCAGGGATGACAGCTTGTCCATCATCCTGCTCTCTCCCACCACCTGCACTGGGTCAAGAGGGCATCCCAGGATGGAGCTGCCCTTCTTGATAAGTTTGTCAAGTCTCTTCCTGTCTGCTGCCGAGATGCTGCTGCTCCAGCAGACTACACCATAGAAAATGGCTGATGCCACTACAGAGTCATAGAAAGTTGTCAGTAGTGCCCCCTGCACTCCAAAGGACCTGAGCTTCTTCAGCAGATGGAGTCTGCTCTGACCAATGTGAACAGTCTGAGGGTAACAGCATACTCAAACGTATATTTAGTAGGCAGTATGCAGTACATACACGTTGAGTATGTAGGCAGTACGTAAGTATGGCATTTCAAACTGCCCCTGGCTTGCTGGCGACCGTGACTTGTCAAAAAGATGTCGTTGGTGTAGACACTTGTCACTCAAACATGTCTGACCAATGGGGAAGCACCCGCCCACTGCGGGATGTTTGTGTCAAAATAATTCAATAAAAAAAAAAAAACGACTTCAAAACTTTTTTCACTTCATTCAAAAAAAAGAAAAAACGACTTCAAAACTTTCTTCACTTTCAAAAATCAAAAAAACACTTCAAATGATTTTTTGCATTTGAGTTTTTTTTTTATTGAAGCAACTTTTTTGGGATTGAATAATTAAAACACAAATGTCCTACCCATAATATGGCCCAAACACAAAAAAGATTACTTAAATCAAAGAAAAACAACACAAAACAACATTACTTCAATCAAAAAAGTTGCTTCAAACAAAAAAACCTTCACTTCTTTCAAATAAATCGTTTTCAATCAAAGAAAAACAGTGTTCAAATGCATTTTTTCGAGTCTCAACCATAATTTTGCATTCAAACACCTTTTTTCTTTGATGAAAAAGGTTTTTTTTTTATTGAAAATATATATTTTGATTGAAGCAACCTTTTTTTTTGATTGAATAATAAAGACACAAATCTACCTCCATAGACCTCACCCGACTCCTCACAATGGATCAACTTATCTCTAAAAACATGGTTAAACATTATCACTAGAAACGATATGTTAGAAGAGGTAAAGATACTGAATTGGTGCTACGATCTTGACTTTGCCCCAAATAAGATGGATGCCAACTATAAGGGATGGTTTGGCCTGGGCCTCTCCTCATATTGTACCTTGTTCAACCAGACTACACTGAAGAGCTTTCAGATGTTGAAAAGACTACATGGTCTCAACAGAAGTGACTTTTTTAGATTTCTTCAGGTACGCCACCACCTAAACAGCACTATGTTAAAAAGTCAAAAGGCGTTTGAAAACAGTTTATTTAAAAGTGTTTATCAGTGCTTATAGGACAGATTCCATGCTAAAAGTCATCTCTAGACTTTATAGAGGCCTGCAGGAAATAAAAAAAGTGAATACCACATATATAATACAAAAATGTGACAGGGAAACTTAACAGCTGCCTCTCAGAAGATATCTGGTTTAAATATTGTGAATTTCAGTAGAGGATATCATGCTCTAACTCATGGAGATCTTTCGGCTGGAAGTGTCTCATTAGGTATTTCATTACACCTGCACAGCATGGCTATCATACAGGATCTTCTAGCTGTTGGAGGTTGTGTCGTTCTCAGGAAGCCAATCACTGCCATTTGTTCTGGGCCTGTCCAAAAATAAATGTTTTCTGGCGCAAGGTTTATTCAGAACTAGTAACTTTATTTGGAACTGACATTACGTTTAACTGGGACGAACTTCTTTTTGGGCTTGTGCACTCAGCTAATTTAAGTGGGAAAAATAAATATTTATTTGGAAGACTGAGTCTAGCTGCTAGAAAAGCAATTACAAAGAAATCGCTCAAGCCAGACGTCAGAAGCCAGAAAAAAAACGTAAAAAAACGGTCAATGACTGGCAGCTATGGCTGCCAACCAAAAACCGTAAAATTAAAGTAAAATACCCTAATTCAAATAAAGTGCAAAAACATTATTATTACAGAAAATTTCATTAAATGTTCTGCAGAAAAATACCGTTATTTTACAGATTTTCCCTATTTTTTAATGATCAAACACCTTTAATAAAGTGACAATGCTAAAAGATCTGCAGAAAATACTGTTATTTTAAAGATGTTTCCTATAGACCCTTTTTCAGCACACGTGATCAAAGAGTTACGCACGCACCATGGCAACGGAAGCAGTACGCTAGCAGTACGCTTCCCAATTGATTCTGGGACAGACGAGCCTACTAAATCAAATCAATCATTTAAACGTGGATGTATATACTGTTCTCGCCATGTCTGGTTGTTGTGTGTACGGTTGTACGAATCGTTATTCCACTTGTGGACTAAAGTTTTATAGGATTCCTAAAGGGTCGCACCCATTTCAGAGCAACAGACGGCGGCTGTGGCTGCAGGCGATTAAACGTGTGGACTGGAATGAGGACATAATAAGAAATGCTCGTGTCTGTAGCGCCCACTTTATATCAGGTAAGGTTATCTATCTACTCATTTTACTGGAAGCCTTGTTAGCATTAATGATTACCTGCATGGTGTAGAATAATAATCAAAAGCAGCTTAAGTTGTTGGGTAAACTGACGTTAGCATTGGCTAGTAGCACTTGCTGCTAGCTTGCTATGCAGCTAAAGTTTCATTAGATTTGCCCATTAGCTTGCTAGGCTAAACAAATGTGTTTGTGTTTTACAGGCGAGATGTCATTGAACTCCATTAGTCCTGATTTTGTGCCATCTGTGTTTACATACACAAAACAAAGCCAGGACCCAGTTGAAAAGATGGACAGGTAGGATTAGTGGCTCTCCTCAGTCGTTTTTTATGTTTTGTTTGTTTTCCTCTGTTTCATACGCCAAACCTGTCAACCCTGAGACTAGTCTCGAATTCCTTTCAGTTAAACTGATGTGTCCAAAGTCATAACATAACATAACGTTAGATCTAGTTTTGCTGCACTACCTTGTTTAGTCGGTGCTACATTGTTTTGGTGTCTACAGCTGCTGTTTTGAGATATGGATATTATACCTGTACATTTCTGTTGTTGCTGTAGGTACCATAGGAAAAGGAGGAGAGATGACAGACCTGGTACTGCAGCAAACCAACATGTTCCTACTGAAACTCCAGAACAAGAATGCAGCATGGATCAGTGTCCTGGTATGAATATATTAATGTATCATCTTGCGATTAACTGTGTGTGTGTGTGTGTGTGCGTGTGCGTGCGTGCGTGCATGCGCTCCTGCAAGGCCCACTGCTCCAATTGTATGTACTGTATGTATGTATGTATTTGTATGAATTTGTTGCAGCACGGGCTCATTTTTCACTTTTCTATTATAAAGCTGAAGAGGACATCCCAGTTCCAAAGAGGGAATACGATGATCTGAACCTGAAATACCGTCAACTTCAGGAGGACTATGTCAACCTGCAACAGGAATTTGGCACACTACGAGCAGAAAATGTAAAGCTGAAAGAGGAGCTGCAACAGTCTACATTCTCCTACACCACTGTTAAGTGCAACATCAAACAATTGGTTTTCCTCACAGGACTCACCTCTGTGGTCTTTGAGTGGCTGATTACAAAAATAATGGGCAGCGTAGAGAGAATTCACAACAAACTTACAGTAGAGGACCACCTACTGATTGTATTGATGAAATTAAGGTTGGGCATATGTAATACTGATTTGGCTTATAGATTTCAGGTATCAAAAACCACCATATCAAATATTTTGCGGAGCTGGGTCCCTGCTATTGCCTTCATCCTCAAGCCACTCATTAAATGGCCAAGTAAGGGTGCAGTACTGAAGAATATGCCCAAAATATTCAAGCGCAACTTTAAAAGATGCAGGTGTATAATAGATTGCACGGAAATCTTCATAGCAAGACCCAGTAGTCTGACTGCCAGGGCCCAGACATGGTCAAACTATAAACACCAACACTATTAAATATTTGATTGCCATCACTCCAGCTGGTGCCATTTCATATCTGTCCCCTGGGTGGGGTGGAAGGGTTTCAGACAAGCAGATCACAAATGAGTCAGGTTTCCTTGAACTTTTGGAGCCTAGGGATGAGGTTTTAGCCGATAGAGGATTTCTCATCAGAGACGAGCTTGCTGCCTATGGTGCAATCCTTCATATCCCTCATTTCACAAAAGGAAAGAAGCAGCTTTCTGCACAGGAAGTGGACACAGCTAAACAACTTTCTCGTGTGCGGATCCATGTAGAACGAGTTATTGGTAGGTGGAAAAACTTTAAGATATTGCAAACCGTTATTCCAGTGTCGCAGGTTAACATACTAAATGACGTTGTTATTGTATGTGGTGCCCTTACAAACCTCTGTAAGAGTGTTGTTCCCAAATGAGTTACACATAACCATGTATGGCATGTTAAGGGATTTAAAACATGTATTAGGTCTACTGCATTTTAATAAACCTCACATTGGCTGCTACTTGTGTGTCATACTTGTGGTCGTCATCAAATAAATACAATAAATACAACTCAGAATGCAATATTACTTTTATTTGTAATGTTGTAACTAACAGCATTTCATTTTTATTCAGTTTCATTCAGGTGCCATTAAAGTGCCACTAAACAGCAATAACATGGAAAGTAGGAGTATGTACAATTTATTAGAATCAAACTTGTTCTGTATGTTGTATACAGTAAATAATACATTTAAGTTGCAAATTACATCTATGGATACATACATAGAATTACAGAATAAAACTTTAAATATCTTGTTGTATTGAAGTGCATAGACACAGCAGTCTGGAACATAAAATGCACTGAAGTGCATAGACACAACGGTCAATAACAACATAACATGTAAAGACTGCTGATTAATTCATTGTTTCAATACTTCAATATGGATGACTATTGGTGCTTTCACAAAACATATAACACAACGAGATGTTTGATAGGCAGTACTTTGAAAGGTCAGAATTCAGAAAATCATTTAACTTTCATCCGATTTTAGAAACCATGGAGAAGCATTCCAGAATCAACATCAACAAGACCATATCTGGTGTTCTATCACCAATCATCATCTGGTCTTCTATCCTAAAAGGTGTCTGCCAAGTGAAATGTAATACAATACATTATTGCCCACTGGTCAAGGCATTCAAGTTTCAACTGTCAGACATTTCCTACATAACCATGATGCTCGCTTCCTTTTTATTTGTGCACAACTGTAGTGAATGTGGTTGTTGCATTTGGCACAGATTATCATTTTACCAAAATGTGGTCTTTCACAGTATTCGCAGGCTCTCTGTAACACCAAGACAGGATCATGTATTCGTGTCAGTAATTCTGGCAACACACAAAGTCTTTGCCAAAAGTTTTGTGCTTTTGGCAAAGCCTCCTGCAGAAACATTTCATTTCTTACGATACGTTGCACAATGAACTTCTCCTTCGTCCACAACACAAAGTCACAATAGCTTACACCACAGACAAACGTGAAGTTGAGTTTGATAGTAGTATGTGTGTGAATGTTTTAACGACCATGACTTGTCCAGACAAAACTGCTTGTCTTCTGTACATCCTTGAAGGCTATTCCTGTATTTATAGGGGCACTTTATCTCTACCACCCCTTTGCCACAGCAGGTACATCTTGCTATCCCATCTGGCAATGAGCCAAGGTGTGGCTCAGAAGGTGACACTACTAAGCCACATGAACTGATGCTGAAATCTGGATGGCTTTGGGAGATTAAGGTAGTGTAGGCTTGTCTTGCAGTTTCCTCCATGTTTTGACCCCAGAGCACAGATGGAACATTTAATTCTGTTTTGTTGTACTGCATTATATCATTCAAGTACATTTTGCTCATCTTGTCAGTTGTTGTTGCATGGTGAAATTTGGTGCTAGTGATCCGACCAGCCCTATAGGTCTGCCACTGATTTGACCGTGACTGTTGCCTTGTCACACATTCCAGTTTCTCACATTGCTGAGGTCGTAGTGTAGTTTTTAGTTTATGAAACGTATCTTCACATTTCACCTGCATTTCCTGTGGTGAGAGCTCCCTGAGTGTTGCATCAAATAAAGCTGTCAAGGGCTCAGGTAAGTCTGGATGCTCCTCTGAATCACTGTCAGATGATGCAGTGTCTGTGTCACTGTTTTCCAGGCAGTTTCCACATTTTAATAATTACTCTAAAACAAAACACTGAGGAGAAATCCTTGAGATTAATTAAAATGCACGATCGCAAAAGGAAACTTATCTGTCAACTATTACACATACACACACTACATGCCTCTGGGGGTTGCACTACTCTTTCTTCTAGCTGGTGTTGAAGCTGCCGGAAGTTGCCTGCCTAGCTTTGGTTTGTAGAAGCTTATCTCATTCACTGGAGCTGGCGTAACTTCTTTCCTGCTGTTTTTCCACATGCACACTCCAGATGTAACTGATGCCTTTTCTGTTCTTCCCATCCTAACATATAACTCAATCTTGAACAGTATGGCAGCTGCATGGCTACAGCATGACCCAAGCCTGAAATTCACAATAACATAATAAACATTTGCTGATCAATTCATAATGTTATGACCAAGGCTTGAAATTACACTCAAACAAGTCTCGGCTCTGGTTATGAGGAAGGTAAGCTAAACATCTATCTTACAAGACATGTGAGTAAAATCCTAAGATCTATGTAACTGAATGATATTGGCTGCTGACATTTTGAACCCTGTTGTCACTGCGTTCATGAAAATGTTAGTTTCAAACCCTGGTTACGAGAAAGTTGCAAGGCATACAATTTTTGATATGTAAGGAGAGTAGCCTAACAGCCAACTGAAAGGACAACATAGACGCATAATGAATCTTTGCATAACTGGCAGCTACGCACCGCGTTTCCCAAAACCAAAACTTGCTATGTTTTGCTAACCTCTTATCAACTCGGCCAAGCAATGGGTCATTACATTGCAACCAACAAAGTCGCTAGCTTAAGTTTGTTGACTTAGTTAGCAACTATGGTTTTGGGAAACGTAGTTTGTGCCAAATTCCTTAGCAGTTAGCTGCTATCAAAGACTCTATAACGACAAATAACTGCTAATAGGCCAGTGCTACTTACCCTGCCATACAGGTGCAATTCCCAGTCAGGACATAGTTTTCTTGATGGTTGATGATGACCCACGCTTGGTACATAGTGGTCTTGTGCCCTTGTCTCTGACTTGGTAGACCATCTGACTTTAAAACACAAAATTCTGTGTCTATTTGATGGTACTGGACGTTCTGGACATGACTGCAGACGACATACTCGTAAGCATCTAGCGATTTGTAGGCTCGTAATTTGTCCATGGTGTACACACTTGGTTTTTCAATTAAGTATGTATATATATCCGGCCACTGAATATTTGGCCACTTTCTAACATCGTCAACCCACTCATAGATAGAACACGGATCCGGGAGTCTAACACCATTTGCCAAAGTTAACTTATTAAGGTAACTCTCACGGTCTTTCGTTGATAATCCCCTTGCATAGCTTGACAGGCTGTTGAACTCCGCCATACTTCCATTGCCAAGCTGCGCGCGCAACCGTTCTACGTCGTCTTTGTGTACAAACAGAAAAAGGGTCTATTTTTTAATGCTCAAACACCTTTAATAAAGTGACAGTGCTAAAGGTTCTGTAGAAAAATACCATTATTCTACAGATTTTTCCTAAATTATTACAATCAAACACCTTTAATAACAGTTAAAAACACCTTAAAAAACAGTCTGACAAACATGACTGGCAGCTACGGCTGCCAAACAAAAACCCTAAAATTAAAGTAAAATATCTATAATAATACATCTAATTCAGATTAAGTAACATTTTCATTCTGCTGCTCAAAGATTATGGTGAAATATCCTCAACTCAAAACATACTTAGGAAATTCAAAATCGATACATCTAAAGGTTTTCACTGTTTCAATTAAAGTAGGTCGCGAAACTTAATTATAAATAAGATACACACATATTGATTCTAAAACCCCTTTATTTAATGTATTGAGTTGTAAATTTACAATATCAACCAATTATTCACAAACAGTTCTTCAGAGACCCCCAAGGAAGAATTGAAAAACTGTCTATCTTGTCTGTTAGCTGTACTATCATGACAAGGTGATGGCGTTTCACTTTTGAAACAGGTGGAGAGGTGCTGGGCTGAGGGGGTTGTTGTCAGTTGTTTTTTAGCTTGTATTTTCCAATTCAGTTTTCTATTGTTTTCCACAATGTTCTCCTGTCCCTGGGGGCTCTGTATACTGTAGTTCCAATAATATTTGTAGTATTTGTGCACATGCATTACATTCTTAATTTAGCCTATTCAGCCCTCTTAATTTAACCTTAAATGTACAGTGTATTATCAAATAAAATCAAAACATACCACAAAAGGTCAATTAATCTGTACCAGAGGTGACAGTGCAATGTAGCAGATCAAGAAGAATCCTCCTCCAAATTGCCAGTAATCAGCTGGATCTTTGGTGCACCTATGGGAGGGGAAAGGGAAAAAGGACAAAGTAAGATCCACTGAAAAGTCCTTACTATAAAAAGGATTTTATAAATTTTTCTATTATTATTAGTTGATCCAGAGTCAGTTTTTTTTACCCATAGATATGCCTCGGAGTGGCCAACTCTCTTTTATTCCTATCTCGGTTTGTCGATACAATTCAACCAATCCAATCAACGAACAAACGTGCTGGCCAATTACAGGGGTTGGGGAGGCGGGTCATTAAGTCAGACTCATGAGAGGGACGCTGTTAGTACTTGACGTTCATGGTCGCAGTTGCTCTAGTCGCTAGTTAGCTGTGGTGTTCGGTATGGATATCCATATTTTTTCCCCAAAAAGTATGCGGACAAGAAGTGACGACGCGAACGGGAGCGAGCCGGAAGCAGCGATATTCACTTCTACGTGAAACGTCAGCACTGAAGTCAACAGTAACACTGGAGTAAACATTCATGCTAGGAGAGGTAGCTCCCTAGCTGCTGTAGCTACCTCTCCCAGTATGAATGTTTACTTCAGTGTTCAGGTTGACATCAGTGCTTCTGTTTCAAGTAGAAGTGAAGCTGTATAGTGCTATCTGAATTCCACAAACTTTATTGCTGTTATTAAATTAATGCTTGAGTTGAATAAATGGACACAGCACTACACTATTTTGTTTGTTTGCCGTGCAATGGCTTCGCGTCGCGGCGAGTTTTGAGAGACGGGGCGCCGCCTCCCGCAAGCTGTCGAAAATATTTTAAACTGACCGTTGTCGATCTAAAATAAAGACAGATTCAGCAACTGCATAGCTTATTTCTCGCATTGAATGTTTTCAGAAACACATTTCGGTGCTGACCGAAATGACCTAAATGTGCTAAAATAACGTTAATCACGACTATACGATAACAGTAGTTAACGGTTAGCTAACAGTTTGACAAGACCATCACTGTAAATTAAGGGAATGAACAGGTTAGGTTATGATTTTACAAAGGGAAGGGAAATGTATTCTCACCTGATACAGCAGAACAGTTATGTAGTGAAGTCCAAGTAATAGCTGACAAAACAGATCCGTCTGACCCTTCAACTGTGTCCATACTCCACTTTTTTGTTCTCCGTTGAAATCCCACAACTCAGATTCGCTCCAAATGAAAAGATGGCAAGCAGATGTAAAATAATCCAGGTAATACGTTAGTGGTCAGGTAGTCCACTAGTGCACGATTGCCAGCGCGTACCCATTCAAACTGACGTATTTTCAAAAAGAAGGCGCGCACAGTTGTCATTGGCCAGTTTTCGTGATGACAGCCACATCAACCAATCACATTCAAAGCAACATGGCAAGACAGCCAATAGCAATTGTATCAGCGTGGTAACTTTTTCTTTATCAGGAAAAGATGATAAAGAAAATAAATGTTTATTTATTTTTATTTGTAGGCGGGTATATATTTAATTACATAAGTCTCTCTCTCTCTCTCTCACTCATATTTTTTTATTTTGCGATAATCATTTTTATTTAAGCATCATCCGAATTCAAGCTTTACCCATCAACAAGTTTACCGATTGCCGTCATTGACCTGTTTTTGACCTCCCCACACATTACGCTGCCTTCAGCCACTGAAAGACGCGCCATACCTGTCTGCACAGACAGCCTGACCTGTACGTATTTTTGTTAGAATCATTGCCATTATATCCAGAATTACAGTTTGAATATTAAAGTACTCACTAGTCTAATACTATCTAGTCTAATCCAAAGTACATTTATACATACCACATAGTACTAGTGAACTAATAAGATTTACCTTAACCTTAGAGAGAAAAACGTTAGTATGGACATAAATCTTAATATAATGAGCTACATATTTAATTACAGAGTTTGAATGTAAAAGTACACATAAATCTAAAACTAATAAGATTTACCTTAAAATTACAGAGAAAAACAGTAGATTGTTTGTATGGAAATAAACCTTCATATAACAAGTTACATATTTAATTGCAGGTTGAATGTATAATTACATGCAAATGTGAAAATAATAAGATGTACTGTTAAATTACAGAGAAAAGTGTTAAGATTGTTTTTATGGACATAAACCTTTTTATTACAAGTTACATATTTAATTATAGAGAATAACTGTCATTTTACAATAATTTGTATTTAATTTAAGAAAACGGAAAGATAATGTATAATTAATATAGAATTTTTCTGTAAAAAAATGAGAAATAAATGTAGTTTGTCATTACTGTCATAATACTTAAAATAACAGGCAGATTGTTCATTTACTGGTAAATCTGTAATTTTACAGTTTTGTACACTATTTTCAAATTAGAGTCATATACCGTAAAATTAGGATTTTTTTTAGTGTATAGACGAATGGTATGATATTATTTACGATGTGTATTAGGGTTGCACATCTCTTTGTGATAAACGGTTCGATATGCATCTACACTCTTAGAAATAAAAGTGCTAAGTAGAACCATATAAGGTTCTTCGGCTTGTCCTCATAGGAGAACCCTTTTTGGCTCCAGGTAGAACCTTTTATAAAGGTTCCACCTGGAACCCTTTTTGGAGGGTTCTACCGAGAACCCCACATAAAGGGTTATACCTAGAACTGTGTGTGTAAGGTTCCACCCAGAACCCCCCATGAGAGGTTCTACAAAGAACCCATACTGGGGGTTCCACCAAGAACCCTTTCATTTTCCAAGGGTTTCATCTAGAACCCGCACAGGGAGTTCCACTAAGAACCCTTTCGTTTTTCAAGGGTTTCATCTAGAACCCGCACAGGGAGTTCCACTAAGAACCCTTTCATATTTCAAGGGTTTCATCTAGAACCCACACAGGGAGTTCCACTAAAAACCCTTTTGTTTTTCAATGGTTTCATCTCGAACATACAAAAGGAGTTCCACCAAAAACCCTTTCATGTTTCAAGGGTTTCATCTAGACCTCACACGGGGTTCTAAAAACATCCCTTTTCAAATGTTTTCACAAATAACCGTCTTATCTTCTGAGGGTTCTATGAAGAACCATATTGTATTCTACAGATCAGTTTAGTTCATATTATATTGTGGTCATTTATCATGTTGACATTAAACAAACATTCAAAACATTTTAATGAGAAAAACATTTATTTAAAGATAGTTCAACAGAACAGGCTGTGTAGGTCCCAGGGGAGAACAGGTCAAAAGTCAGCATAGGTCCAGTGCAGGGGTGCCCAACTCCGGTCCTGGAGAGCCACTGTCCTGCATGTTTTAGGTTTCTCCCTGCACCTGATTCGAATGATTTTCAAACCTGTGACAAGCTTCAGTTGCTTGATAACGAGCACATCATTAGAATCAGGTGTGTAAGAGCAGGGAGAAACCTAAAACATGCAGGACAGTGGCCCTGCAGGACCGGAGTTGGGCACCCCTGGTCCAGAGGAATCAGCAACAGACACATCATGCTGTCCTCAGTAGGTTAATTTGTGTAATCTCCAGCAACGGTGACATGGCAGAAAGGGGAGACAAAAAAGTGTTAGTTCCTTCAATCCAAGGTGCACTTACTGCATTTACTGCGCCTTATTATAAGCTATCTACAAACAATAAAATAATGCATGGTCCAACGAAAGGAATCAGAGTACATACTGTACATAGTAAATTTGACAGTTGAACAGAATCATGAGAAAGTGAGGGAACCCCCCCCCCCCCCCCCCCCAAGTTTTCACATTGATTTAAATAATGTTAAAATACATTTCAGTGCCATGTAACAAGTCCACAAAATGTTACGCATTGTAACAATAATGGAAATCTCGGCAAAACCCTCTTTTTCAAGCCAATGGCACACTTCGACTTTCGTCCAAGCTTCCAAACAAACAAACTTCCAAAAGCCTTTGTCAAGTGAGTAGTATAGCTCACTTAAATGCCCCAGAAAGAGGGGTTATGTCCTTGCTACAGGGACCCTGGGTTAAATTCCCCAGGCTACTTCTTTGCTGTGTGTCATTTCCTCCTGAAGAAGGGAGTAGTGTAACTCAAATTTAACTGCTGCGCAGCGATGGGTCGGGTCCGGGCTATTTTTGGAAAATTTAGGCAATTCTGAGCAACAAACAGGAGAATAAGAAGGCAAGACAGTTTTCATTTTGCACCAGTTGAGGCTGAAATCCACAATTTCTGGAACCAAAGACCATTGTCTATCGATCTGAGCTAATTGGCAAGTGGCAACTCAACTGTGGCTTCACAAATTGAATAAGCCATTCACTGTCGCGCAGGCAGATTTGAAACCACTGTGAAAAAAATAATCAGATATGTTTTTGTCAAACATCATCTACCATGACTCTAAAATTTTGTACATTTGTTTCACAAAAACTACCAGGTATTTTGATGTATTACAATTATCACCCTTGCTGGGGCTTGAACCCACATCATATGGCACCAAGAACCAGCTCCTAGCCAACTGAGCTAATTGTATGGAAGTGCAATCAGTAACATGATATCTGTCACCATGGGAATTGAACTGTGACCTAAAAGCAGAAGTCACACATTGTACAGACAGAGCTAAACAGACACATGATCAGCTCCCTCTGTCTGACCACTGACATGAAGGAGCTGTCAACCTGGCTTTGTGAGTGAGTGTGGCGAGTCAGAGGAGTCCTTGATCTGCACATTCTGCTGGATAGCTCAGTGGGTAATGGTGCAGACTTTAGATTCGGAGGGTGGGGGTTAAAATCCCAGTCACAGCTAATCTTTGCCTGGGTCAACAAGATTTGCTGATGAAGGTCTTGCTTTCTTATAATTAATGGTTGTGAAATAAATTGGTAACAGAACAGTTCAGTGATAGGACTGCCATTATTTGTAATAGACTAGTATGGTGGACCTGATGACTCAATGCTGGTTAGCTCAGTCACTACTGCCAGTGACTTTAGATGGGGAGGCAGGTGTTCAAATCCCAAGATGGGCAATTATGTTACAGTTTGATCAACAGGATCTGGAGAAGAAGAAATGAACAGACAAAAGGAATTTGAAAAGTATCTGTATCAGTAGTCACAAGGAATTGTATTTTGCACCATTGTTGGTAAGTGTTATCAGGAAGTATGTTCCTGGGCCCAGTATTTCAAAAGTGATCCACTGGATTATCCTGGTCGGATTGGATTAAATAGTGATCTGATCGGAAAACTGGGTATTTCAACACAGATCCAGAGAATCCCGATCCTGAAGATCAGGATTCAGCTTTGGTAATCCAATTCTCCCTTGAATCCAGATAAAGGGCTGGATTTGGGTATTTCAAAACGTAACGCAGAGATCTGGATCAGCTTGATACCAAAATTTCAGGATCATTTGGATCCCACCTCAGAGGTGGATTTGACTTGGATTGACAACGTCTCAGCTCTGCTTCTCCTAGATATTGTTACTCAAGATGTTCATTACACTTAATCTAAATTGTCAGTGCATTACTTGAAACAAATTGGAGTAATTTAAGAACATTTAAGGTGTAGCAAAAGTGTTTGGCTATATGTTTGTGTACAAACTGATTATTTTACTTAACCAAATCAGATGCTATTTTGCTTTAAATTACCACAATTATGTTTAGTGAGAGCCTTCTACATAAAGGGAGACAAATTAGGATGGAAAAAATGTATCTAATTGTGTCACTGATTAAGCAATAATACATGAAAATAATGCAACTACAATTTCAAACACTTTATTCAAAATCCAACAACTTATCACTGCAATTGAATTGAAGCATTTCCAAGGATTTCCAGCACTCATCCCGACCCTGGCCTTAATAGCTGAGTGGGCTCTGAAAGTAGAAGAAAGGGAAGGAGTATGAGTGATATCTTTGTCTTCATTTGGAATCCACAATAGTCACAGAAATCGTGTGCATGATGACAACAGCATGATTTTCCCAGCATTACTGTAGCATTCTGACACTTCTGAATGAACTGCATAGTTCATACACAACACACACAGTGTGTGGTCTGTACACATGTAGCCTATTTTCAGTCTGCTGTGTTGCCAATGATGTAACGCTAATAAACTCTGAACAGGTTGATGTTAGTTTAAACATTTATGGTATAATGTACGTCAGATTTATTACCTTGTAAATCAAACCATCGACCGCAAAATTCGTAAACAAAGCCAGCGACCGCTAGCCCGCTAGCTGCACACGGAAGTCAATGGAGCAGAGTTAGCTACCGTTAGCACGGCCGAGATCACTACAGCCTGGTTTTCAGTACGTGACAATTCATATATATAGCTAGCATGATATGTTGTTTGGCGTTCATATGGTCCTTAAACCGCTAAACATTAGACGACGGTAAACTTACATTTTTGACGTGAAAGTCGCGCTCCCAGCTGCTACTTCCGTGAAGTAGACCCCCATGTTTCAGATCCGGAGGCGGAGACTTGAGACTTGGTAATCCGTATCCAGCCAGGTCGGGATCACGGTGATCCACCCGGCCAGTGTTTTGAAATACTCAGATAAAGTCAGCAGGATCACCTTGATCCATGACTGAGAAAAGGAGGATTTCATTATTCGGATTATTCTGATCCAGATTACAAGTTTTGAAATACTGGGCCCTGGTGACACAGGATCCATGCTTTCAACAATCCCTGAAGAACTCTTTCTTCCAAAAACGGTTCTCTGGATCAAAATAGTTCTTACTGGAACCATTAGTGTTACCAAGAATCCCTTTAAAACCCTTTATTCAGGAAAGGGATTTTAAAGGGTTCTCTGGATCAAAATGGTTCTTAGTGGAACCATTAGTGTCACCAAGAACCCTTGAAAAACCCTTTCTTCGGGAAAGGGTTTTTCAGAAGCAAATGGTTCCAGGTAGAACCTCAGCCCTTGTAGAAAAACCCTATTGGAACTCTTATTTCTAAGAGTGTAGATACACATGTTACGATTCAATTCAAAAACGATATCCTTTTATTACAGACCGATTCGATTCAAAACGGTCTGTAATAAAAGGATAAAAGGATATCCCAACAGTGTAAGAACGATACGATTCCATTCTACGGTTAATATTTGTTGTAGATATTTTATAAAATAAAGAAGCCGATTCTATGAAAGTGACAGTACAATAGTTTCTTTTCAAATATGTAAAATACCATATATCCCCAAACATTATGGCTGTATGGCACTGGCAAAAAAAAAAAACAGAACAACAAAATCACATGTCAATGTATCTATTTTTAGACATGGACCAAAAAAAAGGTCTGGCTGAATCGTTGGATGGCGGTCACAGGACAGTGTCATGGATGCTACCTGTGCTGTGCCCGCCTCTCCACCTCCACCTCCTCCATGTTCCGTGTTGTCCCTTGTTTATAACTCATACAAGCTAGGCAGCTACGGCGTTTTGCGGGCAGCTTCAGCTCTCGCGTTGTTTTAGAGATGCTGGTGTAATGCCGCCTACCGCTTCAAAGTCTTGCGATACCCGATCCATGACTCTGTAACCGATTCATCTAGGAATTCATTAATAATTTGTATCGATTCAGGAGGCTGCTACCGATGCAGCCGTATCTCTCACTTGTTGAACCGAATATCCGGTCGCATCGGTTTATCGTTTACAACCCTAATGTGTATGTAATGGAAAGAACCACTTCAGCAATCTAAATTCAATGACATCTGGAAGCAATGGAAAACGTACATTTCCCTGAAACGCCCTTCTTTTGTCTTTATCAAGATGTACTTGATTGGTTGATTACTTTGCTGTAATACTGTGACAGAAAACACCCCATGTTCATGTTGTGTTACTTTATAAAATGCTTTGTAAAAGGAAATACTATAAAAAAAGAAAATGTGTAAAAATTCAAGGTGCGTTTTTTATTTATTTTTAATTTATGGGCTAAAATCCCCTATTATAGTGTATAAAAGTATTTATTGAGTGATACACACAGTAAGCTGAGGTTGTGCTGATTCTGGGGATGTGTATAACTTGATGATACTGTAAAAAATGACAATTTTATACGGCAATACACAAAAGTATGACAAGACGGAAAGTTCTCTATGTGGGTCTCAGAGGGTTAATAAGTTGTGCAGCCTAAGGATATCTAGGTCACCATGTCAGGTTGTGTGATGAATGCCCTGAACCTTGGTGCATAAGTTTAAAGCAAGCTGAATACACCGTTATGTCATGATGACCTTGAAGAGGCCTGCTGGACTACTGAGAGGGAAGAGAACTCAGCATGACACAGAAGACTAAATGTAAAAGTAAAAGATAAAAGATCTGCCAGGTGTGGTAGCTCCTGCTTAACAGGGAACATCTGGGACTACAATTGTGAGTGTATCTGATAGATAGTTAGAGTATCTAAATTGGACCTAGAAATAATGCAGTTGAAGTATTTCGCTACGACAGTTTGAGGTTCCTTTCCACCACTCACTCTTCACCACTTGACAAACCCCAGTTAAAGTCCTATTTGATAGATTCTCTGATCTCTTCCCACACCCGGGTTTTTGCTTTGGCTTTTGACATGACTCATTCGGATTTCATGTCACCAAACATTTTGGAGTTGAAGAACTCATGGACAGGGGCCTCAGCCAATTATTCCTGTACCCCCTCACTACAGGTTTGGGTATACCAGGTCTGTCCAGCAGCCTCCCCCGCTACCTGATCCAACTCACCACCGGGTGGTGATCAGTTGACAGCCCACCACCTCTCTTTTCCCGAGTATCAATTCAATTCAATTTTGTTTAGTGTCATATCACAACCATAGTTATCTCAGGACACTTTGCCCATAGAGCAGGTCTAGAACATGCTCATGTTGTCAACATATGTCAAAGTCAAAGTCATACAAAAATTAGCAGGAAGGTGTTGTGACTTCACTTTACATTTTACAATCTGTCAATGCAAAGATGTCGCTCAAATTAGGCAAATTTCATTCATTGCTCGAGTTGAAATATTCCGCTCTTACATGAAGTCAAGCAAAGAGAGATTCTCCTTGTGTTGTCACTCATCACTGAATCAGAAATGGAGACAAAACATATTGGTATACGTCTGTGGTCTCCTAGATCTCTACAATAGTATCTTACATTTCATACAGACAGTGCCGCTGCTAGCCATTTTGGTGCCCTAAGCATACTTCCTTTATGAGCCCCCCCGAGAAAAAAAAGTAGTTTTTGTTTTTGCAAGTTTAACTTTTTATTTTATATATATTTTATTTATATATATACAGATAATACTTAAAAGCATTGTTTTTCTTTTTTTCCACCTCGACTGCTGGGACGATGTAAATGTGGCTCATGCGTTCTGGATGATATTTGGGGATAATTTCCTTTCGAAGCCATCAGACGTGTCCAGTGGTGGATTTCTCTGTTTTGGAATGAGTTTGATGCGCATTAACCTTGTTTCCAACATTTCTTCCTCTGGGCTTGCCTGCACACGCTGCTTCACAGTCCCACCTGCCGCTCGAATATGTGGAAATGTTCTCATTCAATTCCAACGACCCGTTATCGGCAGCCTATTGTCCGTGTCCGTGGAGAAATGGGCAACCTCGCCGCGAGCTGAAGTTGGGGCTGCAACTGGTCTGAGTGGCGCCGAAGGCCAAGCGCAGGGGGCCAGAGTGGGGGAGTGAATGGGCCGGCGGCTCATGCAGGCACCGGGGTCTCACCACCATTATGTCTACTTCTGACCCCATTTTATACATGCCTAAAATGTGCCTACAATTTCTATAGTGAAATAATATCAGCATTATAATTACTATGGCTGATGATTTTTCATAATAATATTTTTGGTGCCCCCTCAGCACTTGGTGCCCTACGCACAGCGTACAGTGATGCGCGTGATGGGAGCGACGGCGCTTCATACAGAGACTGAACAAATCTTTGAGTACATACCAGAAACTGTCTGTGGTACAAACAGCAAGGTCACTGCCGTATTTATGCCTCAATTACATTATTTTAAGTATTTATGGGGCAGCTACAATGTGAGCATAGCCTAGCTCAGAAAAAAAACTTCAATACATTTCAAAGTTATTTGCTTATTGTCTTGCAGACAAATTTAACAAACGATGACTTCATCATTTTTTATCCGTGTATTGGATTTTGATGTAAAAACAAGCTAACCAGGTGTCTGTCTATTCACACTGAATACAGCTTAATTCTCTCCACCTCTGCATGCCAATATTGACACATGGTCAGAGCGCCATCTACTGGCAACAGAGAGTATGCCTCCTTTCACAGTCATCATCTGATTTTCATGAAAAATGAATGGTGTGGTGTACACGTCTGTCTGAGACATGATGTGAGATTAGGGAGAATTCAATCAAATTGCCATGTTAAGTTTTTATTTTTCAATGACACCATGTTCACTGTTTTTCTGTTTTCGAGGGTTTTTTTCTTCAAACAGCAGTCATCTATGTATCTGTCCCATCAGTGTTATTTACAATGTGCAGAAGCTGTCATGTTTGTCAGGTGAATTAAAGACAAATTGATTGGAGAGCACCTGTACTGCTGATACAGGTTGGTCACATTTTTTTGGCCATTTCCTTTTTTCTGACGTGAGCCGTTAGTAATTTGATGATCATACAGTTTTCACAGAGGTAGCTCTCCCTCTCTCTATGGTATCTACACACACTCTATATTCTCTATACACACACACACACACAGACACACACACACACACACACACAGACACACACACACACACACACACACACACACACACATTTTTGATTAGTGACTAGAATTCAGTCATTGGTTTGAAGTGAAAGATTCAAACCAACTAATCAAATGTTTTATTTTACACTTTCAGGGAAACATTTAATACACACTATTATTAAAATTCAGCAACACATTTAATACACACATTACACAGTTATCAGAAAGTTTAACTTCCCTAATATCCAGGCATCTCCTTTCTGTTTGTTCCTGCTATTCCTAATGAACAATCTACATTCTTTTATCAAGAACAAGAGTTTTACATATGATTCGTATTTTGGTGATATTCAGGCCATAAAGAACAGGATTGAAGAGTGGCTGACATGTAAGCCAATATAATGATAAAAAGATGCGAAACATGTTGGGTACTCTACTCATAATAAACCTGCCCTGCACTATTTCAAAGAAAGCTCCAAAGGAGAAGTTGAGCAGAGAGGCCAGGTGAGGTGTGCAGGTACTGATAGCTTTCCGTCTGGTCTGTTTAGAGCCAGAAAAACACACTTTAAGGATCCGCATGTAAGAGTAAATAATTAAAACTATAAGACTAAAGATGACTGTAAACATGTAAACAATCCCAAAGATGTTATTTACTGTCGTGTCAAAGCAGGCCAGTTTGACGATGGAGTAGTTGTCACAATACACTTTGTGAATGGTGTTCCCACACAGCTGTAGAGGGGCACTCAGAGACATCATGACAACCGTTGCTAGGATGCTGTACAACCAAATGAATGCAGTTAAGATTACAACCTTGCTGGCTGTCACGTGTTTATTATAATGAAGAGGAAAACAGATTGCAAGATATCTGTCATAAGACATGACTCCTAAGGTGAACAATTCTACACTTCCATAGAAATGCACACAATAAATCTGCAGGAAACAGAATGCAGCAGAAACCGTGTGAACGTCAGAGAGGATCTGAATCAGAAGGAATGGAAACAAGCCTGTACTACCAAACAGCTCATTAACAAACAGGCTGCACAGAAAAAGGTACATGGGTTCATGTAAGCTTCTGTTCATACAGATAACAACAATGAGCAACACGTTGGAACAAACTATTAACACATATAAAGACATGACAATCATTAACAATAAATATTTAAAATCCCCGGTGTCAAAGTAGGCAACCAGTGCAAAATATGAAACCTGTGTATTGTTGATCATCATCATTAAAGTGGTTCAATCAGAACATTATACAGTGGACCAACTAGGTCTACTGTATGATAATTATTATGATTATTAATGTGACATTTAGTTTTCTATGTATGTAGTTTACACTTGTATCGTGTAAAGCAAAGCATTAATCACACATTACAGAATTCATGCCAATAAAAAGAAAACTTATTCTATATTGTGAAAACAAGTAACTCAAGCTTACAATTCCTCCCACAATCTATCAACCTTAATGATACAAGAGTGAGTCTCCCTGCTAACTGAGCTCAAACTCTGCTTCTTTTAACTCTTTCAGGCGATGCTTACAGCAGCCGACTGACGTCAGCATCAAAGGAGCCACTGATGTCATGTTAAACAACAAGCTTTCACATGCAACTTAGCAGAGGTGTCAAAAGTACAGATATTCTGTATAGAAGCAGATACTTTTGTTCAAAAAGACTCAAGTACAAGTGAAAAACAAAATAAAATAACAAGACTATAGCAAAGCATTTCCTGTTTCTTCATTGGCGCATGTTTGTCAAAATAATACATATTATTGATGTGTAACAGCATACATAATAGGATGTTGCTTTTGTAAAAGAAAAACTTCCAACCTCAACATTGTATTTTTATGGAAATGATTTTGTTAAATACCACACAAAATAAAATCCATCTCTCTCTCTCAACTCTTCAACCTGCAGCCTGATAGTCACTCACCAGAGAAACATTGTTGTTGATGATGCGGAGGAAAAACGTGATTTCCTTCCTGTTTTGTTATTGTGGAGTTAGCACCGCTGCGTTAGCACTGTTAAAAAATCTCAGAATACTGGTTTCATACTTAGGTGTTGGACACTCTAAATGTCACACAGTGTTGTGGTGACTCAATATCATGTTGGTGAGGAGTTTCAGGTGCAGCCAGTGGCTGAGTGTTGGCTAATGCTAGTTATTGATGCTAAGACAACCAAGACCGTTTTCACAGTAAACAGCCGAGTTATCTCCAACAACGACGTATCCAATGAGCCGATTAATCACCTGAAGATGTTGATGAAGTTGGTGATACTTCACTTAGAGTTTTGCTGTATATTAGGGGTTAATTGAGATTGTTTAAGTGCTGGCTGCAGACGTGCTAACGTTAGCTGCTGTGCCAACATTAACTACAGCTGGGGGATTTCACTTTCAGGCTCTGATTAACAGTGAACTCTTTAGCTTGTAGATCAACCGTATTCTGTGTGTTCTAGACGTGTTGACTTCTCATGCTTTGCTTTTCACATTAAAAACACTGCAGTGAGTGATGTCCTTGGCGAGGTTTGAATGCTACTGTTTCTGCTCGTTCAAACAAGTCGATTGTGCATTAAAACAAGTCGATTGTGCATTAAAACTGAAGTCACAAGCCTGTTTTGAACATTTAAGGATAAGAAAGTACAGGAATTTGTTTTAAAATGTATGGAGTAAAAGTAAAAAGCTGTCAGAAAAATAAATACTCACATTAAGTACAGACGCCTGAAAATTCTACTCAAGTACATCGATTAAGTATTTGTACTTTGTTACTTCTCACCTCTGACCAACTAGACATAAATCTGATAACCAGCCTGCTTAAGTGTCATCACATTTAGATACACCAGTGGAGGTGGCGTGTCTCTAAATTGGAGAAAATAATTCCATTCGGGTGGTGGGTGGAGCATTTATTCTTACATGCGGATTCGCATAAAGCTTATCTCTGCTGCACATAATGTCTAATTACTGCATACTATGTGTGACCTTGTTTACACACTTAGTGTCTTGATTTTTGCCACACCTGTGTTTCACTAGTTAATGAGTCTCTTGTGTATTTCATCTTTGTATCAGTTTGTCCCTCCTTGTATCCAGTAGTACCTGCCTTGGTCCTAGTCTTTGCAATAAATCAGCATTACATTTGCGCTGGATTTAGTTCTGTTGCCTGATTTAAGACTTTCTCTGCTGCCTCCTCATCAATTCATTCTGCATTTGGCTCCAAACCTGCTTTCCTGACACTGTGACAGTTAATACGACATTTGGCCTTCATGTCGTCACACTGTGATGTGATAGGCCTCCAGTTTTTCAGATGAGTTGGGTCTTTACATTAATCTTTGTGTCCCTGTTATATCAAGCCTTCTACGAATGTGTTACCAGCAGGGCCTGAAGTTAACTTTTTTGGCCACCAGCCACTGTGGCAGGTGGATTTTGAAATCCACCTGCAGACCTGAAAGTAACAAGTACTTTTCAGCCTTTCTAGAAATTAACTCGAGTAAAAGTAAAAGTATTTGTCTTGGAAATGTATTCAAGTAACAGTAATAAGTACCAAAGAAATCTAATACTCAAGTAATTTACTCCGTTACTGTCCACCACTGATTATTATTAATATAAGTGGGTGACCTCAGCCTTCCTTGGTGTTTTGGTTTTGACTAAAACCCCGTTCACATACGTCGCCACTCGCCCATCTCTGAGCGACAACTGTCAATGAATGTGAATGTGTTCTAGCGGAATGTGGCCAGGACAGGCGATGCGATGTGGGCGGGGACAGAGAGAAAATCATTTTAACTTTCTGCAATGCGAGTGAAGCGAGTACCAAGCGAGTACCAATCAGAATGTAGAATAGAGATGATTGAAAGTTGACGTCAACAGAGAGTTCCACAGAGTTGCCGGCGGAAGTGAATGTTTTTTGCCAGCGAGTGGAATTAAGCGAGAAAGCGAGCGGCGAGTAGCGGCATATGTGAACGGGGCTATACGCGCACGCACTGTCAAACTCGCCAGCTGAGGGGAGGTGGGGGGGGCGGGTGCTTAACAACACACAACAACACACATTGGCTACCTGATTGGTCAACAACACAACACTTGCTCAGTGTGTTGTCTTATTGGCTACCTGCCAATGTGGCAGGTAGATTGACAGTTTCACCCACCACTAATCAGTTCAACTCCACTCACCTGTTCACCGCAGCTGCTGCTGATCACCAATCAGTCGGGTATATATACTCCTTCCCACCCTGCACTCATTGCCAGATTGTTCTAGTCTCTAGTGGGCGTCCCCTGGCTTAAACATGTTAAAGGAAGTGGAGGCAGAGTTTCAGCTCAGTTAGGTGGGAATCAAGACTGAAAGCAGCAGGTCAACAGATTCACACCATCCCAGACGGTTCTGTCCTGCATTAGTGTTTAAGCGTCTTTGGGTTTGTAAAAGCACTATACAAATGTAATTTTCTATTATTATTATTATTATTATTGTTATTATTATTATTATTATTAATAAGCCCATTTAAAATCAAAGAATAGTGAACATTGCCTCAGTTGTTTTCTTGATAATGAATGTCTTTACTTCTTTGCAAAACTTTCTTTGCAAAACTATAAGTGTGTTTAATACGATAGCTTCACATAATCGTTAAGTGCAGAGTGAATGAATTAAAAAATTCATCCGAACAATGTTTGACAGGAGATCATGATAAATTCTACGCAGTTTTCATATTTCACACTTGATGCCTACTTTGACACCGGGCTTTTAAAATACTTCTATTTCATGCTTATCGTATCTTTATATGTGTTAATAGTTTGTTCCAATGTGTTGCTCATTGCTGTTATCTGTATGAACAGAAGCTTACATGAACCCATGTACCTTTTTCTGTGCAGTCTGTTTGTTAATGAGCTGTTGGGTAGTACAGGCTTGTTTCCATTCCTTCTGTATCAGATCCTCTCTGACATTCACATGGTTTCTGCTCCATTTTGTTTTCTACAGAATTTCTTATTATACTCTTACGGAGGTGTAGAATATTTAAACTTAGCCATCATGTCGTATGACCGATACCTTGCCATTTGTTGCCCTCTACAATATAACACCCGAATGTCATTTAACAGAATTGCCACGCTTGTTGCTGTAACCTGGTTTTGCCCTTTACTGCTGTGTCTTGTCATGACATCATTGAGTAGCTCTTTACAGCTGTGTGGGACGGTTATTAACAAGGTGTACTGTGACAATTACTCTATTGTTAAAATGGCCTGTACTGACACGACAGTCAATAACATCTACGGACTCTTTGTTACCTCGCTCTCTATCTTTTGTCCTCTGATTCTTATCTTTTACACTTACATTAAGATTCTTAAAATTTGTTTTTCTGGTTGTAAACAGACAAGACAGAAAGCTGTCAGTACCTGCACACCTCACCTTGCTTCACTTTTGAACTTTTCATGTGGGGCTTGCTTTGAAATATTACAGAGCAGGTTTAATTTTAACAATCTACCCAATATTGTAAGAATTATTCTTTCATTATACTGGCTTACATGCCAACCGGTTTTCAACCCTTTACTGTATGGTCTAAATATGTCCAAAATACGCATCATATGTAAAAGTCTTGTCTACAGTAAAATGTAGGCCACTTATGTTGGTACCATCCAGAAGGTTTCTGTGTTTTACAGAAATTGAAACTGCATTTGTGGCTGTTGAAGGTCAAGAGTATGGCACTTGAAATGCAGCTGCACACAACTGCTGTGAATCCACAAGCTGCCCTCTGATTGGATATGTGTTTCATGAGGATTTCAAAAATAATGCACATTTTTCTTTCTGTGATATGCATCATATACAGCATTGTAGGAAACATTGTATTGTACAATGTAATGAAAATACAGCAATTGTGTTTTTATTGAAACCGAAAGACTTTTCAAGAATAAAAAGCTGCAAACAAATCATATATATGGGAGACTGATATTTGCTGAGCCTGAAGTTTTAGTCTCAAGAGCTCCTTCAACAGTGGGACAATATCCTTGATCTTGTTCACAATTCCTCTGTTTGTGGTTCATGGACTGATTCAATGTAGGATTATACATATAATTCATTACACTAATCATAGATTGTCTAAAATATACCCCAATGTTCAGGATGTTTGTAACAGATGTGGTCAATCCCCTGTGAATCTTGTACATACACTATATTGCCAAAAGTATTCGCTCACCTGCCTTGACTCGCACTTAAGTGGCATCCTATTCTTAATCCATAGGGTTTAATATGATGTCGGCCCACCCTGTGCAGCTATAACAGCTTCAACTATTCTGGGAAGGCTTTCCACAAGGTTTAGGAGTGCGTTTATGGGACCTTTTGACCATTCTTCCAGAAGCGTATGTAGCGCTTTCTAAGTATCCTGGCTTTAAGATACAGCACTAAGGGTTCTTTCACTTTGTTATTCAGATTCTATTAACTATAAGGTTGATTTAATTGTTATGACCTGTAACCCAGCTTACCTGACAAACTCCTCAGATACCATGAACTTAGAACGACACAGGCTTTTAGTATTTTTACACTTTTCACCTCTTCTTTTAAACACTATTTATTAACTTGACACAAAGGGAATCGTGAATTACAATTAATTAATTATTTATTCACAAAATCAAAATATTTATGTTACTGTAAAATAAGGCTAATTAATTAACACAAATGTCACTTTTTCTCTCTTTTTTAGAGTATTCATAACCCAAGTTAAAGTATCTCAAGAAAATCAAATAGTTGACCTTTAATCTCATAAATAAAATAAAAAATAAAAAAACAGGCAAGTGCCCTTTAATATTCACCAAGGCAATCTTATCACACTGTAAATTGCACAGAATCTCTCAATCTTTCATGTAAATGTGTAAATCTCGTTCAAAAGGTAGCACCAAAATATAAACCAGTAATACTCAAACCCTGAATCTCTGGAACAGAGAATATTGTGTTTCAAATTTAGTGTGGACCCACATAAAAATAATAATACAAAAGGCAGCAAAGAAAATAACAACTGGCTACACCCTCCCTCATCAGACTTTTCAGCTAGTTCCCTACTCTTGTGCTCATCACATTGGACCTTGAGTCTGTAGGAAGGCATAGGTGTGATGCATATCCTCACCCCTCTATGCAGAATGACAAGTGGTCTGTTAGTGGGCTCTCCCGGTTCATCATAACTCAAACGGATGACTGGCTTAACTGCTCTTTTTACAACTGGGTCACTATAAGGTGCTGGTCCATCTTCAGACTCACTAGTAATTGGGACGTCTTCCATTTCCAGTCCTCTGTCCGCCACAGAGTCTCCAACTACACTGCCTTGATCTCATCTTGGGGACAGTTCAGAGGCTGCAAGGAAGTGTAGTTGAACACTCCATTACCTGTTGCCCTTGCTCTGGTGGTGGGTCTCTGGTATCGGGGTTTCTTTTCCTGGACTCCAGGCATCCTCACCAGGAACCCTATTGGAAGCAGATGATCTCTGTGAAGTATTTTTGCTCCCACATAGCAAGCGGGTCTGGGCCAGATCTGGCATCAAGCCGGCACTTTTGGCCTATTTCTGACCTGGTAAATAGTATGTTAGCCAGATGTGGGCCAGGTCTGGCAATGATGGCACCGTTTATGTAATGGCATGCCAAATGTGGGCTAATTGTGGTTGGTGTATGTGGCCCAGGTCTGTAACAGACAGGTCTGGGCCAGGTTTGGCAGTGATGGCACCGTTTATGAAATGGCATGCCAAATGTGGGCCAATTGTGGTTAGGTGTATATGGCCCAGGTCTGTAACAGACAGGTCTGGGCCAGGTTTGGCAGTGATGGCACCGTTTATGAAATGGCATGCCAAATGTGGGCCAATTGTGGTTAGGTGTATGTGGCCCAGGTCTGTAACAGACAGGTCTGGGCCAGATCTGGCATCAAGCCGGCACTTTTGGCTTATTTCTGACCTGGTAAATAGTATGTTAGCCAGATGTGGGCCAGGTCTGGCAATGATGTTTATATATAAATTATTTTATTTTGCAAAGATCGATTGACCTAATTTCATTTTATTATGCTACATCTATACACCAAACCTACAGTAGCCTGGCTACCTGCAGAGCAGTGTGTAACATGTTATTTCAGAAGTGGAAGAATGGCTTCTGTTGAACGATGACAGGGATGTGCTTGTGTTTTACACGCTGACTGGAGGAAGTCTAACCCAGAGACTGCATGTTAATGGCCAAACACACTGATGGCTGTTGGAATGTAGTGCCAATCATATTTCTTGAGCTAGTCATCAGATGTGTCACTTGTGAACTGTACTGTGATATTCATTAATTTGTGTGTTTGTATGTGTGTGTCTGACTTCTGATGCCACAGACCAAGAAATCGAGACCAGGATTACAAAATGGTTGCAGAAAGGAACCGCCGGAGGAAGTAAGTAAATGAGAAGGATGGACAATGAGAGAAGCTCTCATGCAAAATGCATTTTAGACTTTTGATCTGAACTCTCTTCACCTTTTGTAAGGTGCTACTGCTGGTGGAACACATGGAGATGTGATGTTCCTATGCATGGTGTGAAAGTCTATGCCAAGTTGTTTTATCTAAAATGTTCAATGTTGGTTTTTAAACTGAAGATATGGCAGTGAATGTTAAATTCGTAATAATGTTCTGTAGACTCTTGACATGTTGTGTTTGCTGACAGATGATGTTGTAAGAATATGTTAAGGTATTATGCAACATTCCACTGCATTGTATGTTTTTGAACAGTCTATGCCAGTGGCTCTCAACTGATGGGTCAGGACCCAAGTGGGTCGTATATGTGAATGGAAAAAAGTCAGACTTTTATTTTGAAGTCTATAATTTCTGATACTGTGCTTTTATTATGAAGGATGTGTGTTTACCATGAATGCATGGCTGCAGTCATATACTGCCAACTATACAACTTTTCAGTGTTAAAATGTTGCCGCTTTTTGAATTGTGAAAAAGGTACTGAATGTTCCGATGCATATTGCACTTATCTGATAACACATTGCATTGGTTACTCAATATTGGAAATGTATTTTGGCAATTAGCTGTGAAAATAAATAATTTGTATAATTGTACGACTGTTGTTTTTTAATCCGGGCCAGATGCAGCATGGATTAGGCTGACGTCTGGCCCAGCTCTGGTCCACATGGGGCACTTGCACTTGGCAGACATACCGCAAAGAATGACGGCCCCCCAGTGGCCCAGATCTGGTTAGCCAGAGCTGGCTTACACATGGGCCAGCTCTGGACCAACTGAGGCACTTGAATTCGGGTGACATACCGCAAAGAATGACGGCCCCCCAGTGGCCCGGATCTGGTTTGCCAGAGCTGGCTTACACATGGGCCAGCTCTGGACCAACTGAGGCACTTGCATTCGGGTGACATACCGCAAAGAATGACGGCTCCCCAGTGGCCCGGATCTGGTTTGCCAGAGCTGGCTTACACATGGGCCAGCTCTGGACCAACTGTGTGTGTTTGCAGTTGGCCCAGAGCTGGCCCATATGTGAGCCTTCAGTCTTCAGCGAGACACAATCACCGCCATCAACAACGTTGCAGATGAGCTATAGCTAACTCGCACTGTGTTGCAAGCAATTGCCATATTAATAAAACAATATGTTAAAAATGAACATTGTTGTCTTCCTTATCTTAGAAACGCAGCATGACATCCTCATGGATTTTTGCGCCCTGTTGAGCGCCCCCGACTGAGCGCGCACGAGCGTGGCACTCATTATAGCGCATTTCCAATGCGCTCTGGTGGTTTAAAAACGAGGATAAAGTGTAACAAGTATACGATGGCTTAATGGCTGTATGTATGTGTGTTGATGACATATGCACAGTAAATAAGGAGACTATTTAGTTATTCCCGCTGTGTTCTGCAGTGATCTAATGGAGGGTATTTGTTGTATCCTGTATAACATGCAGTCGGGCCGTCTCCTCCTCCTCCTCCTGCGGTGACAGCGCTGATTAAATATTTTGAAATTATTTTAAGATACGGGTTGGATTTTAAAAGAAGGCGTTTATGAAGTTGAGTTCCTCATGATAACGTGGATCTAACGTATGATATGGAGTGAAATTAAATGTGTGCGAGTCATCAAAACTATAATAGTTCTTCTCACGTTTACTTCCTACATTCTGACATCTGTATCGCTGATTCCCCTCCAGTCTCCAGAATGTGCATACGCATGCCTCAGAGTTTGCTTACGGGTACGCACACTTTCCCGTCAAGTTTGGTTTTTATAGATCACAACCTTTGCGTGGAAAGTGGCGTACGCACCTTTCCAGCCCCGTTTTGTGCGTATGCAAGCTTTATAAATGAGGCCCCTGCTGTTTATATATTTAATGCGTTTTGGAGAGAGAACATTCAGACAGACGACCAGGATTTTCCGCCATGCATGCCTCTTCCTCCTCCGGCTGCTGCATCCATCTTCTTACCTAGTGTGAATCATGATAATCGTCATGTTATGTGAATAATAATAGACAATAACAGACAACTTGGTGTAACAAACAGTAATATTACCTGTGGTGTACATGTTCAGTGTCTGAAGGCATCGTTGCACAATTCCCACATGGTCACCTAGACAAATATAGTGCAGAATTTGAGCATTTCAACAATATAAATCTTGTTAATATGGAAACCTGCCAGACTTTGCTGTTGAGCTAAGGTGGATGAGCAGTAAACTTCATGTTTGAATTTTGTAACAGTAAAGTTTAGCACGTAATGTTGCGTTTTAACACAATCATGCTTATAAAACAGCACACAACCTATATTTAAAATTCAGCACATAATTCTGCTGGACGACATGATACTGACCAAATCCTGTTCCTTGTATATCTTTATATGTGTAGAGGATCAGGTTTTTAATCCTGTTAATGTGAAATAAACAAACTGCCCGCATACAGGATGCTGTTTTCATCGGGTTTCATCCGTTTAAATATACTGTTACGTCCCCATTTGGAAAACAAGCAACTGTGAACTGTCAATAACACGGTACTACTTACGATATTAATTGTTGCCAAAATAGCTCACGGATACGTTACTTATAGAGCAAAGAAAGCAGCATTAGCGTCATTGTGGCTAGCGCTAGCTACACATACACACACATCGAGTTACCGTCCAAAACGTTAAACCCGCACTCGTTGCCAGATTGTTCTGTCGTTTGCACTAATCTCTCCAGCGTTCCTTGGACGGAGTTCCCGGTTTCGACTTTGCCTGTCCCTAGTGATGATGAGATGAAGCCTCATCAAAGCCTCTCAGCCAGATGAACCACCAAAGTGGTTCGACCCCAAAGCTTCAAATAAGTACGCTAGTAGTACTCACCTAGTGGTGAATAAAATTATGAAGAAAGTAAAAGAGTTACCAGTCAATCTAACATGAGATGTTTGCTTCATGTTCCGATACAACATCAAAGCTGGAGATAATCCTCCCTCTGTCTCACATGCTCTGGTGTGTCTTCACTGCTGCCTCCGGTCGGACGGAGCCCGGGGGGCGTGTGTGCCCGACAGAGCGCCGTGCATGACGGTCCCGGTCTGGTCTCTTGCGTTTTATTTTTATGGCTACGGTCCATGTTAGCTTTTATGTGTGTGCTAACCACTTCACATCGGGCTGCTTCAGTAACGAGGGTCAGTACAAAGTAGGGATGTCCCGATCCGATATTTGGATCGGATCGGCCGCCGATATTAGCAAAAAATGCATATCGATATCGGATCGGCCTGCACGGGAAAATCCCTATCTGGACTCCCGATCCAGTTTTTTTTTTCAAAACTCCGGTCCGTGTTTTCCAGCGCACCAATGTAGGTAATCCATTCCAGTTTTTTTCAGTTTTTTTCCCCAGAGTCCGGTCCACGTTTTCCATCACACCTAGTGCACACCTCGCGACCTGTCCAGCATCCACTAAACAACAACAAGACGGACTTGTGTGCATGTCCAGTGTTTCCCCTACCATTGTACAGGCCATAAAATCAATACGCCCAAAATAAGCCACCTATCAATTCATTCATGAATCATTTACATTAGGAGCGCCTCCGCGCAGCACAGTAGACTTGCTCCGCAAGACGTGCAGCCACAACAATCCTCGCCGCGCGCTCCCGCTACGTTCTTCTTCGTGTACTTTACGCGCTTGATGTTGTTATGATGCCGTTCCGCCTCGTTAAACCACCACGATGTCGCTTTCTACTTTGAAAACACGGAAAGTTGACACTGTATTTTGATAAGCTGTTGCACTCTTCAGACTCATGGTGTGAGCGGGACCGGAACCGGACCGGCTTCCGTGCTGCCTGCTGGCACAGATCCGCTCGTGCGCACATGCGCTGATGCAGGTCGAGTGTTGTCGATAAATATATGCACTCCTTCAAAACAGCATCAAGCCATATTGTGTGTGTAGTATTAGGACGTGATGACGTGTGTACGGGCTAAAGCCCGTTTGGGCTGGAGCAGTGTGAATGCAAAGCAAGGGACTCCCTGTGGGAGGAGGATTGTTTTTGATAAGCTGTGAAACTCTGAGTTATATTTCTACCTAAATTTCTATTAACTATTAAGCTGTTGAGAAAACCTATAACTTATATTTTACTTGATAAAATAAGACAATACATGCACTCATGTCGTTCCCTATTAAGAACAAACAGGTCAGCTTCTCATTACCAATCATTGTGGATTATTCAAACTAACCTATTTAAGTTGGCTAGTTGTTCTTAAGAGTAAAACCCTTTTTAACATGAGTCTGACAACAAAATAAGTGAATATCTTTAATCTTTAATACATGCTTGGATCGGCCGGTATCTAAACTAAAAGCTAAAATATCGGTATCGGATCGGAAGTGCAAAAAGCTGGATCGGGACATCCCTAGTACAAAGCTGCCTTTGCCTCGACACTGACCCTCATTAATGGATCTGTCCCCACAATACGGGCCCAGCAACTTCACCTGAGCCACATAGGCGAGCCATAGTGATACATCCACGTAAACATAGCCGCATGCTGCCACGTAGCGTAAGCTGCGTCCTGTCTCTCTCCGAGTTGGCGATGACAGACGGAGCTCATTAGCATTTAAAGGCACAGTCACAGAAGCAGCCTCTTCTCAGTAGAGCTCATTTGAGCAACTTTTCGACAGCTGAAATTCAGGACCACAGATGGGTTTGGGGCAATGCATATCGAAAACAGTGTTGTTGGACCTCTGTGTGAAATTGATGAAAACAGTATAATATGGGAACTTTAAAGTGATACATGTGTGTGAGTGTGCCTTTCATAAATAGTTCCCGAACTCAAGGTAGAAAATAAGTAATTCATTCGGTGAAACATGAGATAGTAGTAATATATAATAATAATAATCATTTGTAATATAAGTCATGGATCACTAACTCAATCCTGGATTTGAACTTGCAACACTTTGACAACAAGTCCAATTTCTTAACCATTACACCACTGCCTCTTTGAAGCATGAGCAGCAGTTGAAATAATTATTATAATGATGTATAATAATCATGATAAAGTGATATATTAGTCAAAGGGGTAGGCCTACACTGCAATTCCACCTTGGATTTGAACCTACAATGCTTTGATAATGTGCCCATTTTTATAATAATGATGTATAAGAATAATGATAAACCCACAAGTTAGTATTCGTGTATGAGGTATCTTTATAGTCCAAATGTCCCGCCAATTGTAAACCTTTATCACGAAACAGTAGCCCGAAACGAAGCATCGCTCGTCATACGCAACGTCATTTTGCCAAGGTGAATCACATCTCAACACAGAGCTTCATTGAGGGATGAGCCGAAATACTCGACACATGCCTCGAAGCCTCGACGCAAACCATAACATCACTACCTGTCCCCGACCAGTCTGCTCTGTCTCTGCCCCGGTGTCAACCCAGCCTTCCGGCCCTGACTACGGATTCTGCCTGCTCCTCTTCTTCCATTAGTGTGGTTCTGTGACGGAACCGCGCTGCACCGGATCTAGTTCCACTATCCTCTCGGTTACGGAACTCTCCGCCGGCCACTCGGATATTCAACCGCACCCACGGTACTACGTACATGCAAGAGACTGTTCCCCTGTGTTGGCGGGCTGCCTACACCACACACCACTGCCTGGCACATTGCTCCCATGGCGTATTCCTCGTGGGCTGGTGGCATCATTCCATGAAGCAAGAACTGTTCGGTGTCCTCTGTGAACTGTCCTGTTTCCAAGTGTGCAATAAAAGTCATTACCAACTGTCTGCCTGCCTACGTGTGCTGCATTTGGGTCCGCTCCCGAACCCGTTACAAGTGGCCTGGCACCATTTGTCAAACAGTGTTCGTTTCTCCCTTGCAAACTCTACATATGTCTGGGTGACAGTCTTTACACATTCCCTACATTTTTGCCTATAGGGTCATTCCATGTGAAAACAGCCAAAATCAGGGTATCATGTACATGACACCTCTCAGATTTTGCTGAAAAGCTGGGAAAATATGCCTTATGTTACCAAACGAGGGAATCTGATGTTTCAGGTCAATATCTCAAACGGTTTGCCCGTGGCGTCCATTTGAATTTCAAGTGCCACACCCCTTTTTGACACATTGAATTGAATTTCGCATTTCATTTGTTGGCATTTTTGGAGGCCCATAACTTCTGTTCTAATACTGATAGAAGGCTGAGAATTGCTCTGTTAGTTCATTGTAATGTGTACTTCACAATTCTACAGGCAGAATCAACATTCCTTACTGTTTGGGTGAGAGGTGGGTCACCAAAGTCCAATTTTTTTTGACGGACAAAATTATTTTTCACTTTTTGGGTGCTCCTAGCACCACGATGAATGATCACATTTATTCTAAAACAGGATTATTTGTTATATTTGGGACCTTTGCTCTTGCCAAAATGAATTTGAAGGGTATGGTACCACTGGTGGGGGTTTTATAGGGGTCCAAAAAACCTCCCGGGCAGAGGTGACTCTTTTGGAACCCCATATTTGGACCCCCAAATGACCACGTGGGCACTTGATGATCCTAATGGGATTTATACCAGATAAAGATACATATTTGTTCTTTCTTTTAATGAAATAAAACCTTTGACTATGAAGCTCCTTGATATGAATTTTCTTCGTCAAAATGCACCATTTTGGACTTTTTTTTCCAGAAGTCTGGAATGTAGATCAGGGAGAATTTAGTGATGATAAAGCATGAAAATAGTGGAAATAACTTAGTATTATGCTCAGTGATGGCAAACAATTAAATATTTAGACTGCTGGCCATTCATTTCCTGAAAAACAAATTAACCCCTTATCCCCAATGAAAGAGACCCGCCTGTGACAAGCGACTTGCAGCATGAGCAAGTCTGCAGGCCACTGATGCAAACTACATTCTGACACCAATGGAGATGTTTCAATGGGCAAAAGAAAACATTAAGAACATTACATTCTTCTTTGTTAGTGCAGAAAATATTTAAAAACACGAGGAAACGTACAAATTGGAGAGACCTAGCCTTGGCCAAAACGTTCAGTGGAACACAATCGCATCATTGCTTTATACCAATTTCCAAAAATAAGATACGGATGAAAAGAATATCACAGGATACAATATTCACAGATGTCGATGCAGGACAACACTCGCAGTCAGATCAGCCACAAAACTACATTTTCCAGGCAGGAAAAAACATTGCCTGTATCTATGATGATGACTGGTTCATTGGAAACATTGTTGAAGGTTCAGATAAACATGGTGATGTTTTTGTAAAATTCATCTATGGACGCAGTGCTCGCCAATACAAACGTGACCAAAAGGACCATGACAAAATTATGTTACTGCTTCCACAATTTCTTGGATAATAGTTATCCATAGATGAATTTCACAAAAACGTCACCATGTTCATATATATAATATATAATATTGTATCCTGTGATATTCTTTTCATCCTTATCTTATCTTTGGAAATTGGTATAAAGCAATGATGCGATCGTGTTCCACTGATGGTTTTGGCCGAGGCGTAACGTCTCTACAATTTGTACGTTTCTTCGTGTTTTTTAATATTTTCTGCACTAACAAAGAAGAATGTAATGTTCTTAATGTTTTCTTTTGCCCATTGAAACATCTCCATTGGTGTCAGAATATGGTTTGCATCAGTGGCCTGCAGACTTGCTCGTGCTGCAAGTTGCTTGTCACAGGCGGGTCTCTTTCATCGGGGATAAGGGGTTAATTTGTGATTTTCAGGAAATGAATGGCCAGCAGTCTAAATATTTAATTGTTTGCCATCACTGAGCATAATACTAAGTTATTTCCACTATTTTCATGCTTTATCATCACTAAATTCTCACTGATCTACATTCCAGAAAAAAAAGTCCAAAATGGTGAATTTTGACAAATTAAATTCACATGAAGGAGCTTCATAGTCAAAGGTTTTATTTCATTAAAAGAAAGAACAAATATGTATCTTTATCTGGTATAAATCCCATTAGGATCATCAAGTGCCCACGTGGTCATTTGGGGGTCCAAATATGGGGTTCCAAAAGAGTCACCTCTGCCCGGGAGGGTTTTTGGACCCCCATAAAACCCCCACCAGTGGTACCATACCCTTCAAATTCATTTTGGCAAGAGCAAAGGTCCCAAATATAACAAATAATCCTGTTTAGAATAAATATGATCATTCATCGTGGTGCTAGGAGCACCCAAAAAGTGAAAAATATTTTTTGCCATCAAAAAAAAATTGGACTTTGGTGACCCACCTCTCACCCAAACAGTAAGGAATGTTGATTCTGCCTGTAGAATTGTGAAGTACACATTACAATGAACTTCTCAGCCTTCTTTCACTATTAGAACAGAAGTTATGGGCCTCCAAAAATGCCAACAAATGAAATGCGAAAAGGGGTGTGGCACTTGAAATTCAAATGGACGCCACGGGCAAACCGTTTGAGATATTGACCTGAAACTGAGAGGTGTCATGTACATGGGTGGCTGAGTTGGCACGGAATGACCCAGTAATAAAATCCAGAGCTACATGAGACCAAGGGCGATTTGGGATGGGTAGAGGCTGGAGCAGACCAGCAGGGCACTGTTGTGAAGTCTTGTTTTGGGCGCAAATAGTGCAAGCCGCCACAAACTCGCTCACATCTCTCCCCATCCGGGGCCACCAGAATCTCTGCTTGAGAAAGCTAAGGGTGCGACGAGCACCAGGGTGATATGTGAGGCGCGAGGAGTGACCCCACTGGAGCACTTGTGAGCGCACCCCTGCTGGAACATATCGACAGCCAGGGGGCCCCCCTCCTGGGTCTGGCTCCTGCTGTTGAGCCTCCTGAACCACCGTGTCAATCTCCCAAGTGAGTGGGGCGAGGATAATGATAAGGGGCACAATGGGCTCTGGGGAACTGTCACTACCTGAATCCTCAAATCGGCGAGAAAGGGCGTCTGGCTTCAGATTCTTCGAACCTGGACGGTACGAAAGGTTGAAGTCAAACCTGTTGAAAAACAGGGCCCAGCGAGCTTGGCGAGGATTTAAGCGTTTGGCCTGCTGGATATAGGCCAGATTCTTATGGTCTGTCCAGACCTGAAATGGATGTTCAGATCCCTCAAGCCAATGGCGCCATTCTTCCAAGGCCAACTACACAGCAAGCAGCTCCTTGTTACCCACATCATAATTCCTCTCGGCGGGTAGCAGACGCCGAGAGAAGAATGCGCACGGATGGAGCTTTTGGTCCTTTGGAGAGCGTTGGGACAAATCTGCCCCAACTCCTACATCGGAGGCATCAACCTCGACAACAAACGGTATTGAGGGGTCTGGGTGAGTCAGGACTGGTGCGGTGGTAAATCTTCTCTTGAGCTCTGTAAATGCCTTCTCAGCCTCTTGGGACCAACGGAATCGTGATTGAGGGGCCTTTACCAGTGCTGAAATAGGGGCGGCAATCGAACTAAAGCCCCTAATGAAGCGTCGATAAAAATTTGCGAACCCCAAAAAGCGCTGAACCTGTTTGACAGAGCCAGGTTGTGGCCACTCCTGCACCGCTTTGACCTTGCTCTGGTCCATTCTGACACTGCCCTGCGCCACAATGTACCCCAGAAACTTGACTGTGGAGGCGTGGAAGACACATTTTCTGCTTTAACAAAGAGTTGGTGCTCCAACAACCTCTGGAGAACCCTCTTAACATGAGACACATGCTCCAGATAGGATTTGGAAAAAATCAGGATGTCATCCAGATACACGTAGACAAAATGTTCAAGCATCTCCCTAAGAACATCATTAACAAAGGCCTGGAAAACTGCGAGGGCATTTGAAAGTCCAAAGGGCATGACTAGATATTCATAGTGCCCCCGTGGAGTGTTGAAAGCTGTTTTCTATTCGTCCCCCTCTTGTATGCGCACAAGATTGTAGGCGTTCCTAAGGCCCAGCTTAGTAAAGAATGTTGCACCCTGTAACCGCTCAAACGCCGTGGACATGAGGGGGAGCGGGTAGCGGTTCTTAGTGGTGATGCTATTTAGACCCCTGTAATCAATGCAGGGTCTAAGCCCCCCATCTTTCTTCCCCACAAAGAAAAAACCGGCCCCCGCTTGAGATGTAGAGGGGCAAATGAAGCCTGCAGCTAAAGCTTCATCAATATATCTTGTCATAGCTGATGTTTCGGGTCGTGATAACGAATACAGGCGACCCCTTGGGGGTGTAGTGCCTGGGAGGAGACTGATGGAACAGTCATAGGGCCTGTGGGGGGGAAGGATAGAGGCCTTCTGTTTACTGAAGACTTCACTAAGTTCAGCATACTCTGCGGGGACCCCATCGGGTAGAAAAGACACAGAGGACGAAGGAGTGGGAGTCAAGGACTCGAGGGCCCCAAGGGTCAGGGGATCACTGGGGGTAGAACAGGTGGGGTCTACTGAACTGGGAGATTTTTTGGCAGGGGCGCTGGTGGCCGCAGGGTGCTCCAGACTCAAAGGTTGAAGTTGAACCGGGCCTGATTCCATCATGTGCGCTGCACAGTCTGGGCCACAGCCCAGTACCTTCCCAGTCTTCCAATTGACGTGAGGGTTGTGTTCCTTGAGCCATGGGTGTCCCAGAATGAGGGATAACTGAGGTGCATCAATAAGAAAAAACGTAATCTCTTCCGTGTGATTGTCAATGCGAATGCAAATCGGGCAGGTGACCCTTTCAACCCTACCCATACCCAAAGGTCGCCCATCCACTACGGTGATTGCAAGTGGACAAGAAAGATCAAAGGTGGGTAATTTAAGATTTCAGGCCAGGGTTGAGTCCATAAAACTGCCTGCTGCTCCTGAATCGACAAAAGCCGAGAAGGTGCGCCAGTGTCCATTCCATAATAACTCAAAAGGCAACAGGGTATGATTATTGGCCACAGACGGGGAATTATTAAGACTCGGCAAGACCTCCCCATGATCTGACGAGTCTACTCGTTTCCCCGTGTATCCTGTTTCTGCATCGAGGGGCACTGGCGGATGAAATAACCCACCCTCCCACAGTATAGACAAGCCCCACTGCTCATACGCTTCTGTCTCTCTGCTGAAGTAAGCCGTGTGCATCCTATTTGCATGGGTTCCTGATCATCATTACTGGGGGGTTCCATGGGCAGTTTAGGTCTTTCATGGGGGATGTTAACCTCTTCTGACATCGGGCGGGTGTACGCCTGCTTTCTCTCTCTGTTACGCTCACGGATTCTGTTGTCGATCTTAATTGCCAATGAAATCAAATCCTCCAGTGAAGCTGGGGCCTCACGGGATGCGAGCTCATCCTTAACCTTCTCAGACAAGGCATGACTAAAAGTGCTTACCAGGGCCTCCTTGTTCCAACCTGATTCCGCAGCTAAAGTTCGGAATTGAATTGAAAATTCTGCTACGCTTGAAGAGCCCTGACGTAGCCTGCTTGGCTGCTTCCTGGCCACTTACGTCATGATCGAACACTTTTCTCATCTCCGCCATGAAGAGGTCGGAGTCAGCACAGGCCGGGGTCTGCTTATCCCACAAGGCTGTAGCCCATGAAAGGGCCTTGTCGGAAAGGAGGGATATAATATATGCTACCCGGGCTCGGTCTGTGCTGAACATGGAGGGTTGTAACTCAAATACTAAACTACATTGAGTGATAAATCCCTTACACCTCCCTGGGTGGCCGTCATAGCGGGCTGGGGTTGCCAGCTTGGTCTCCTGAATAACTATAGGGTCCTGAGGTGGAACGTGAGATGTTTGGTGAGTAGAGAGGTTAGGTGCTTGTTCTAGGGTTGGGGCTGGCCCAGGTGTCTGTAGACGTGCGAGTATCTCCCTAAGCAAATTGTCATGAGACGCCTGTTGCTCAGCAATCGCGTGCAGCATTTGTTCATGAGAGCCTAAACGGGCTCCTTGTGCAGTGATGGCCTGCCCATGTGCGGCTAGTCTCCCACTGAGCTCCTCAGTTGGAGAGACACTAGTCTGGGGGTCTGCTGTGTCCGCCAATGGCTGACTCATTCTGTCAGGAAAGGGGGATTGGGACGCAGGCACGGACCCAGGGTATTTGAAGGCTCCCCACACCTGGGCTTAATCAAAGACAATCAGTGCCACACACACCAGGTTGCAGTGAGTGACTCTCACCACTCTCACAGGGCCGGCCGGAAGCTTGAGTGCCCTCACAAAACTGAATCTTGTCGATCTAAAATGAAGACAGATTCATCAACTGCATAGCTTATTATAGGTATCCACAACATGATAAAAGAACTACAATATGCGTACCTAGATGCGTCATGAGCTGGCGGTACGCTGTAAGAAGTAACGGTACGCAGATGGGTAAAAATCAGAAGTCCCGGTACTGCGTACTGGTGAGTACCGGCCCAATTCAAGCACTGCCTATCCTGCATGTCTTTGGACTGTGAGAGGAAGCCGGAGAGAACTGATCCACATACATACATGAAAGTCTTTGTTTTAACCCACCAGGAGCTGAAATTTGTCCAGTTTTTTAAATGTAGGTTGGAAAGAAATATCCTCAGTACTGATGTGAAAAGTCTGTTTCCGTCGTCTCTGTTGTGAGTAATAACACAGATGATGAAAGAAAGGTGGGAAATAAGTCTGCTGGAGTTGTTTATGATCCCTTTTCCTGGTATCACAAATTTTTCATCACATTTGTGAATATTTGTATATTATTATATTTAATATTCAATAATCACATCCACATAAAGACGATTATGAAAATAAAGGAAACCAATTTTCTTTATCTTTTGACTTTTCGCAGGTATCAGACAGAAATGTGTCACAACCAATAGGTCCTTTGATAATGAGGTCAGTCTGCTTGTGGGCGTCTCAACACTTGAAAATGTTAAAAGAAGTAGTTGAAGTTTCTGCATCACAGTCTGACTGAAGCAATTGGATGTTATAAGTCACACTGTGTCATAAATTGCGTTGTGTAATGTCTTAGCTTTCTTACATTTATATCTTACGATTGGAGAATGGTAAGTTTGAGGAATGTGTTTCTGACTGTTGATTGAATACTGTTTGTGGATTGTATTTTATCTGCACACAGAGAGAGAAAAGTGTTAAAGCATTAGGTTTTTAGTTTGTCTTGTAAATTGTTGGTTGTTTAATGAGCAATCATGGTGAATGCTACGCAGTTTTCATATTTCACACTAAATGCCTACTTTGACACTGGGGTTTTCAAATGTTTATGCTTTATAATTATTATGTTTATTTATGTTGTAATTATATGTGCCAACGTGTTGCTCATTGTTGTTATCTGTATGAACAGAAGCTTACATGAACCCATGTACCTTTTTCTGTGCAGCCTGTTTGTTAATGAGCTGTTTGGTAGTACAGGCTTGTTTCCATTCCTTCTGGTTCGGATCCTATCTGACATTCACACGGTTTCTGCTCCATTTTGTTTCCTGCAGATTTTCTGTGTGTATTCGTATGTGTGTGTAGAGTTGTTAAACTTAGCCATTATGTCGTATGACAGATATCTTGCTATCTGTTTTCCTCTACAATATAACACATGTATGACAACTAAAAAGGTTGCTATACTTATTGGTCTAACATGGTTATTCCCTTTTCTTGCAATTGTTATTTTGATATCATTGAGTGCACCATTACAGCTGTGTGGGAACATCATTAACAAAGTGTACTGTGGAAACTACTCCATTGTTAAACTGGCCTGTTCCGACACCAGAGTCAATAACATCTATGGACTTCTTTACACTGTCATTTCTATCATCATTCCTCTCCTTTTGATTCTTTACACCTACATGAAGATCTTTAAAGTGTGTTTTTCTGCTTCTAAACAGACCAGACAGAAAGCTGTCAGTACTTGCACACCGCATCTGGCCTCTCTGCTCAACTTCTCCTTTGGTTGTTGTTTTCAAATCTTACAGAGCAGATTTGATACGAGCAGTGTGCCTAATATAGTGAACATTTTATTATCATTATACTTTCTAACATGCCAGCCTCTCTTTACACCTGTACTGTATGGGCTGAAAATGTCCAAAATCCACATCATATGTAAACGTTTATTGTGTAGTGAAGTGTAGATTGGTTCAGTTGAGTAATGCATACATGAATAATCAACACTAACGATGTCTGTAGTTTTGTGTAGAAATTAAACATGCAAGTTGCACAAGACAGGTTGAGGTTTATTCTTGAAAAGAAGTTATGCAGAAACATTTCTGTCATTTCACTTTTTTTCTTTTGGGACTCTGAATTTCATTGACTTTGAAAATCATGAGCGTGCTCTTGTCCTGCTGTGAAACATGTCCTGAGATAACTTTCGTTGTGATATGACACTGTAAAAAAAAACTATAATTGAATTTAACTTGATCAGCAATACAAGATCTCCTGTGGGATGTTTTGGTATAAAGTGACTTCCAATAATAAGTTAATTCAGATTCCATAGGAATAAGAGCTACATGCAAACATTTCATTTTCATTTTAAACTAAATGTAAATGTCAGTAATTGTTGAGCAGCTGAGGTGAATACTGAAACTTAACATGAGTTGGAAGCAAAATTAACTTTATAGTTGTGAAAATATACAATGCAGGTTTACTGTGAACACGGTACCCAATGTTTTTTTTATCATTGTATTTTCCTGCCAACCTCTTTTGAGCCCTGTAATATTTGTCCTCAACATGTCCAAAATATGTGTCATTTATAAAAGTACATCATTGCATCCAAAGTGATGACAGTTAGCACGCAAGTAATTACAAACAGTAGTAGTAGTAGTAGTAGTAGTAGTAGTAATTTATTTTGGTCCCTATTAACAATTCTCCAATGCATGTAATAAATAATGAATTATAAAAGGTGTAGGCTGAAGCTTTTTACTTACTACTGGGTTTAGGCTACAGAGAAACAAAACCAAAACAGAAAGACTACCAAACAAAAACAAGACAAAACAGAAAGAGTAACAATTTTGACAATTGGTGCAATCAGTGAAAGGTGATCCACTTTTGTCTGTTCTTGTTTCACATCGCTACGTTATAATATTCTATATGAAGCAAAGCAACATGATGTATAATCCTAAAATCTAATTTAGTTGGTTGACATTCTCAGTCATTGAAAGCTTCCTCCAAAATGCTAATGCTAATTAAATAAGGTTGAAGTGTATAATAAGTTTAACATGTATTAATTGCTTTTAATCATATTGTATTCTAATAGATTGTAATGTTACTGACAAAATGAGAAGATGAGTGGAACAAAGTGGCCTGGGAAGGTCAGAGAGGGCAGTGCAAGAAAACTCTGATCCGTGGGCAGGAAGGGTAGCCTGGAGGCAGGGCCGAAGGGCGAGGGCAGCCTGGAGACAGGGCCGAAGGGCGAGGGCAGCCTGGAGACAGGGCTGAAGGGCGAGGGCAGCCTGGAGACAGGGCTGAATGGTGAGGGCAGCCTGGAGACAGGGCTGAAGGCAGAGAACCCTCTGGAGGCTGGAAACGAGTGGAGTCCCTCTGGAGGCCAGCAGGGGTGTTAGGCTTAGCCCAGAGGGAAAAGGATAAAGAAAAAATGTTGTATGCTCGATTGCGCATTGTTACAACCCAGAAGTTACGAAGTGTGTCTAGGGGCAAAATAAGGGAAGTAACAACGGGGAAATCTTTGGCTAGCAAGCCATTTATTTAGGAGCCAGCAAAACGGAGGCAGCAAAACACACACGCACACCCTTGGAGCTTCGGGCTCGTACACAACTAAAGAAACACAAGGAGGGCGGCTGGTAGCAGGCACAAAACAAACTAAAAGCGGGAGCAGAACGCTCGCAAAAACCCAGTAAATTAACCGCTGAAAAAGCAGCTCTCACATAGAGCTGCACCTTAGCGCTTTAGCAGCTAAACACACACAAAAACAATCACCAACAACAACAGACACTGGAACACAGCGTCGGTGAGCCTGTGTATGGGAAAACACAGCCTCCCGAGCAGCGCCAGAACAGCGCTTTTAAACCCCGGTGCGAAGACCGGAAGCAGGCCCAGCTGATAAGGGGAGGTGCGGTGAAAGGCGGAGCACCCCCAGGGGAATCCTCGGTGACGTCACGGGCACCCCGCTCCTCCCACGGGACCAGACGGCAGCAGGCGAGAAAGACAGAACATGTTTCAGTGCAAAAAACACACACACATTCCCTAACATGTCCTGGAATCCGTAACACGCATGCAAATTTTGTAATAATGCTTTACCTAAATAAACTGAATACACAGTTTATTATAGCTTTAAATAGCTGCCTGACTGCTGTGCTGCTTATCCCCAGACATCTAAAGATCCATTCAAGTTGTTTCAGAGTAAAATGAATACAAGTGAGATAGATCTTATATTAAAAGACTAGACTGGATTCAATTAATGCATTCCATGGTTACCAGTACATATACCAATAAATAGCAATGGTAAAAATACAAAATTTCACAAACTTCTCTTTGCCCAAACACAAAAGTGCCTCATTCACAAACACACCAACAGTCAACATTCAGCAAAAGGGAACTATTTAATGACTGTTTAATGAATTACACAGTCATGTATGTATTATCTACATGTTTTTCTTCAACAATATCTTATTAACTAATTAACTGTGAACTCCACATGTATTGTCTTTTTTAATTTCTTGTTTGTACTTAACTTTTTACTTTCACTCTGCACTTGCCTTTCTTCATTTCCTGTTGCTATCTGACTGTTTGTTGTTCCTTTCTTTTGGCTTTTGTCCTTAAAGCATCAGTGGGTACCTCCTTGGTCCGACTTGGGCGAACCAGTCCATGACTTCACCATGATCTAAGCCACAAAGCGCATCCTTCTCGACTGCCATAATAGCAAAATGATGTAGCCTGTTCTGGCCCATGGTTCTCCTCAGCCAGGTGTGGACACGGCGCCGTAGGCTACTGTAACATAGCGCACACACGTGGTCATCTCTTGCCTCATTAGCCATCACTGCATACATTTGCAATTCCTTGACCTTTTTTACTTTGGTTGCAGTCACTTCACTCAGCACAACATTCGATCATACTGTTCTGCGAGGCAGGAGATAGATAGATTGAATGAGATGGGGCCTGGTAGTTTTGGAGGAAGGGGTCAGAGGTTTCAAAGAGCTTCATAACTTCTAAAAAGTTCCCCCGTGCTATGTCCCAGCTCGTTTGGAGAAAAAGGACGTACATAAAACAAACGGATGTGATTGGTAGAAGTCAACTGTTGTTGTATTTATGCAGTTGCCAACAAGAAAAGGTGACAAAGAAAGGAAAACATGTCAGTTGGTAGGTGGACCGGAGGGGGAGCTGTCGAACTCAAACGAAAGAGCTAAACTAAATCGACTAAACTAGACCCTCTCGTAATTAAATCAAACAAGGCATAACCTACACCGTAAACTTAAGGAAATACTGAGGCTCACACTGACTCTCTAAACAAAAGCTGAAATACAAAAGACAGTCCCCCACTTAGCCTAATGTTGCTAACAATAGCGTTTCTCAATTGTGTGTGAAGCAGGATCAGTATTGAAACTTTAGTCTCTGGCCCACGTCTACCAAGTGCCCCTATACACGACACGCCACAACAGCAGTTTACCACAGACTAAGATCCAGAGGGAGAGAGAGAGAGAGAGAGAGACAGCGGGTGCAGTCGAATATTGTCTATTTTGCTTAGGAAGGTTCCTAACTGAAGAAGTGACCAGGAAGTAAACAAGTGGCCGCCATGATAAGAGCTGTTCGAATTCTCTAAATGCAAAGGAAAGGAGCTCCAATGCTTCCTTTCAGAGCTCCTTTAGCATAGGATGCAACGGACCTTCCTATGCGAAAGGAGATTACGCCGACCCACAATTCTTTGCGAGTCTAACATTTAAAGTGCCGCACACCTCGGCCGTTCATGAAAACAAACGATATGTGCATTTACATATTTAAAAATGACTTTCATGCAGACATATAGTAATTGGAATTGTGTTGATAAATGTGTATGAACAGTGATAATAATTTAATGATATTTCTATTTATTTCAATCATGTTACAAATGTTTGACAAAAACGAAACTAAAACCACTAATGAAATGTAAATACAGCAAACGGTCAAACAGGAAGGAGGAGCTGCTGGAACTGAAGCTGGTCAGTGAACGAGCTGTTTATAAAAACCAACATGGGGAGAAGTGGACGATGCGCTTTTTGTAGTCCATTATTGAAGTTTATCCAGCGCAGACGCACGTCAATCGTTGGTGCCGATCATCAGCTGTCAATCATCAGCGGCCACGTTATAATGACGTAGCTTAGTGAAAGTCCGGTCAGATTCTCTGAGCACCGCGGTCGACTTTTCCTAAATCCTTTTGAGTTCTCCTATCGCCTTTCCTTAACCCCGTGATGTTTTCCCCAGAGGTCAAGGAATAGGAGTTAGGAATAGGAGTTAGGACCTTAATTTTTGACTATTCGACTGCACCCAGCAACCGGTCCAGCCTAAATGCCAGACTCCACCCCCACTGATTGGTCCCATTCAGCAACACCTGGAGTTCAGGAGAGGAGGAGGAGAAAACAAGGAACGGAGCAGACAAAGGAGCGGAGCCCCAAGGGCAGAGGCCACCGGCCCTAGGGACATAACACCCCGATTCAGGGAGGAATCGGTTTCATCATGACCACGTCAAGTAATGCCTCGGTTCTCTAAAAGGCTAATGACATCCACAATGCGCCGCAGGTATTCTCTCAACAACATCGCCTTCTGTTAGCGTAGCTCTATAATTGTTAGACTTGTGGACAGCACTTGCCTCATGCTCTCGGTAGCTAACCTAGGCCCCCTTCCAGTTCTTAAAGCCCTCGGTACTGAGGAGGGCATCTTTGCTGGCTCTAGGATTGTGTTTCCCAAAGAGCTTGCATGAGAAACAGTATAAAGAATTTCAGCTCAAGGAATACTCCAGCCAGTCAAAAGAGTCGAACAATTTCTTCTGGAAAGACCGTTGCTGCTTTTCAAAACTGGTAGAGGGGTACTGGTCCACTCTGGGTTGCTTTGGGCCTGTTTCTCGTGTCCCTAAATCATTCTTCACTAACAGGTTCCCTGTCCTCCGCAACCCTGAGCCATCTGTATTGCCAAAAAGTGGAAAAGAGAGAAGTAAAGCTATGGCCTCCTTCTTCCACTAGTTCCAAAGACAGAGTTCATATGATGATTTTTAACATGATTAAATAAAACTCTGCTGTCATACCCACAACTTCCAATGAATGGGCCTTGGCAGGGCTGTATACTGGGATACAGTGCTGAACATTATAACATGCTGGACTAGAGCTATCCCTGTCTGAAGTGTGTACTAAGTGTGGAGCAGATGAGCAATAATTAAAAACATTAGCAGGTGTGGAAGGTTTCATGACTGTTGATCTGGTGTGATCCAAAGTGAAACTACATTTCAGTCACAGATCTCACACACATGTCCATGACTTCCTGCCATCTCTCCTCCTTCCCCTAGTGTGACCCCTCCTCCTCCCCCTGTGTCCTCTCCGCAGGCTGAAATGAGAGGAATTAAAAAAAAAAAAAAAGGAATTCAAAGTGTCATGACTGTTGATCTGGTGTAAAGCAGACTGGAACTGCATGTCGGAGGTCACAGGTCACATCTTCTCGATGTGTCACTGATAGATTTGTGTGTCTCCCTTCTGTGTCTGTGTCTTCTGGAGTTATGCTTGAGTGAAAATTATACAGGTGGTTAAAAACATATATTTTTTTCCCACTTCATGTTGACTTTAGGTCTCTCCTCCTTCAACTAGTGTGACCCTTCCCCCCCTGTGTCCTCTCTACAGGCTGAAATGAGAGGAATTTAAAAAAAAAGGAATTAAAAGTTTCATGACTGTTGATCTGGTGTAAAGCAGACTGGAACATCATCACAGATGGTGACGACAAAGAGTATAGAGAACTTGTACAGGACTTTGTGGACTGGTCCCTGCGGAACCGCCTCCAGATCAATGTGGGGAAACTAAGGAACTGGTGGTGGACCTCCGCAGGAGACGACACTCTCCTACATCACCTGTGAACATCCTGGTAATGGACATTGAGATGGTAACATCTTACAAATACCTGGGTGTTCACATTAATAATAAAAGGTCCCCTTGACCCAGTGGAGGTGGTGGGAGAGAGGTGAATGGCTACCAAGCTATTATCTCTGATGGACATCTCTCCCACCCCCTGCAGGACACCATCACAGCACTGGGCAGCTCCTTCAGTAACAGACTGAGACATCCTAAATGTCTGAAGGAGCGTTATCACACGTCATTCCTCCCTGCAGCTGTTAGACTGTACAACAAGCCCTGCTCTCAGTAGACCACACATAACCAGGCTCCTCATCCCATGTGCGATACGGTTATTTTACACAAGTGCAATACAAACATAACATCTCATGCTCAATCTCTGTCTATAATGTAAATATCTAGTCCATTCTGTATATATTCTGGAAATTGTCTATTATGAACATTATACATTCTACTTTATTTAACTTTCTTTATATAGTCTTAGTGTTAATATCTTTTTTATATTGTACTTTTCTTGTCAATGCATGTTTATTATTTATTATCCATATTTTTCTACTGTCTTGCTGCTGTAACGCTGTAAATTTCCCCACTGCGGGACGAATAAAGGACTATCTTATCTTATCTTAACTGCATGTCAGTCACATCTTCTCCATGTCTCACTGATAGATCTCTGACTCCCCCTAGTGGTTGCTGTGCCCCTGTGTGTCTCCCTTCTGTGTGTGAGTCCTCTAGTGAGGATTGAGTAAGGAACTTGAGTGAATTACACAGGTGGTTAAAAACTTTTTTTTTTTTGCCCACTTCATGTTGACTTTAGGTGGTGGATCCAGGAGGCTTTTTTGTACATCTCCACATGGGCTATATAAGAAAAAATATTTTGTGCGTGTACGCCCAACCTAGAGGGGGGACTGTTACTCAGAAAAAGGGCATAAAATCAGTGACATTTCATGTCACCATTAGGTGGCGCCCTGGCCACGCCCCTAAATATTCTGGACAACTTTTGATTTTTGACTTTTTGTCCTTAAGGCCTTTCCAACCATGTATCCAATTTTGGTATCAAGCAGAGTACTTCGAGATGAAGTACAACCCCTGTGAATGGCCAAAAACAGCCAAAAATTGACAAAAATTTGAAATTTTTTGGAAGTGCCCCAGATTATTCGATTTTGATGAAAATTGACATGTATGTTCTTTGAAGCTATGCCAACATAGCTTTCGAGTTCCGTGATGATTGGCACAAAGGTTATGGAGTTATGCTAATTGCGTTTTGGTGGCACAACCCTCTTATGTTCATTGGCCAATATCTTCCGATTAAAGCATATTTTCAAAACCTTTTTAGACCAGCTAGGTTTAACAAGTACGCATACCAAATTCCGTCCAATTCGGATCAACGGTGTCCGAGGAATGAGCAACATCCGGTTTTTCATTAAAATCCAAGATGGCGGAAAATTTTGGGAGGCGAACTTTGGTATTCTAAGAGGATTTTTTGTAGAGGACACTTGTCTGCACATTTGTGCAAAATTTCATGTCAATCGGAGTTACGATGTGGCGGGGCTGGCGAATGGCCACGCTAGGTGGCGCTAGCGAGCAATTTTTTGTGTCCGAATGCAAAACCGCCAAATTCTCAAATTTGTCACCAGGCCGCATGGACACACCAAATTTGGTTAGTTTTTTTTGCTGAGGCCTCCAAAAGGCACGTCGAATGTGTGTAAGAATAATAAGAAACCATACAATAACAATAGGGCTTCGCAGCCCGACGTTGTCGGTGCTCGGTGCCCTAATTGTATGGGTCAAAAAATTGTACAGAGTATGGTCAGTGAGATTAAAAAGGCGAAATATTTCTCGATTATTAGGGCGAAGCCCTATTGAAACTGTATTTTTTTTTATTATTTTTCCCACATCACAGCCTTTTTGGGGGCCTTAACATATTCAGAAGTTGAAAAAAATGTCCATGCTAGTAGAAAACGGCGAAAATTCAATGATTTTAAAGGTTTCATAATTGGCCAAAGAAAAGTGGCTTGCTACCCCCACCTAATGCAAAGAAGGATGGCCAGGTCACACCGTAACTCCAATTGACTTGAAATTATGCACATATGCAGATCCGTGTGCTCTACACAAAATTACATTATGGCACCAAAGTCCGCCTACCAAAATTTTCCGCCATTTTGAATTTTGTGGAAAACACGTTTTTGCTAACTTCTCCTAAACCGTGAATCCGATTCTCACCAAAATTGCTGTGGATCATTATTAGACCAAGCTGGTTAAATAATATAAAAAAACTTGGTAAAATGTCATTGTATTCAGAAGTTATTAGCCAATGAACATCAGAGGGGCGGGGCTCTAGAAATCAATACACATAACTTCCATAACCTTTAACTCAATCATCATGAAACTTGCAGGATATTGACATATCTCCCTCGAACATATTCTGAAAGTTTTATTAAAATTGACCACTCGGGGGCGCTACAGTCAATTAGCCATTTTGGGCCATTTTAGCCAATTTTAGGCTTTGTATTTTAACGAACTCCTCCTACACCGGTGATCCGATTCATGCCAAACTTGCTGAGACTGTTCTAGAGGCCTCACCGATGCAAAATTATTGAAAGGTCTCACATAAGTCAAAGGGCGTGGCCAGGACGGCGTCCTGAACATGGACGAATTTCATGCTTCGCCACAAAAATCTAAACTGTTATAACTTCAATGTACATTGTCTCATATGATCAAAACTTCACATGTTTGTCAAGAGTACCACCCTGAACACATCAGCACTGCAATATTGACTCATATTCAGAGCGCCACCTACTGGCTATAGAAAGTGTTAAGTTTTATACTTCAGCGAGCTCTTCCTAGCAGCTTTATCAGATTCACCTCAAACTTGGTCATCATGTACTCAAGTCTTCAATGATGAAGAGTCATCAAAAGGTCTTGCATAAGTCAAAGGGCGTGGCCAGTGTGTGACGTTGCTAGTGTACAGGAAGTCATTGTAACTTCACCATACAATGTCCAATCTGCTCGAAACAGGATGTGTTGACATCTCTCCCTGGAACATATCCTGAAAGTTTTATCAAAATTGACCACTCGGGGGCGCTACAGTTAATCAGCCATTTTAGGCCATTTTTCCCATTTTACCAATTGTACGGATTGTATTTTAACGAACTCCTCTTACAGCGTTCATCCGATTGCTGCCAAACTCGCTGAGACTGTTCTATAGGCCTCAACGATGCAAAATCATCGAAAGGTCTTACATAAGTCAAAGGGCGTGGCCAGGGCATGGTGTTTTGTCCAGCGTAAAGGAAGTTGTTGTAACTTCAGGATACAATGTCTAATCTGCTCAAAACTTGCAGGATATTTTGGCATGTCTGCCTGGAACATATCCTGAAAGTTTTGTTAAAATTGACCACTCGGGGGCGCTACAGTAAATCAACCATTCTTCCAATTGCAGGGTTTCTATTTTAACGAGCTCCAACCACTAGGGGGAGTCAGAGATCTATCAGTGAGACATGGAAAAGGTTGTCAGCTCTGTGCCTGTAGACAGTGAAGGAGGGAAAGGAGCCTCTGTCTCTGTTCCCAGTGTCGTTGAACTTTGCACCCCAGTCGAGCACGACGACTTCAATCGTCTGATACAATGATCACCACGACGATTCAGGCAAGAGAGGATTCAGGCAAGGGACGACCGGCAATGTGGCAGTGGCCGGGGACGACCCACGCCGTGGCAGTGGCCGGGGACGACAGGCGCCAGCCATGGCGGTGGCCGGGGACGACCCGCGCCGTGTCGGTGGCCAGGCCAGGTGCTCCGTCACGTCAGGCGGTCGTAGCACTAACCGAGTTACGTGCCATGCGAGGGCCCGTTCATCACTGCTCATTCTTTTTTTTTCACGACTTCCATTGCCATTTTGGAGGCCTTAGCAATAAAATTAGCTTAAAAAAATTTCTTAGCCCATGGGGACTGGTGAAAATTGCGACATTTTAGAGGTCTTGTAAAAAAACTTGCTCTCTAGCGCCACCTAGCGGCGTTTAGTACGCACAACGCACACCGTAACTCCGATTGACACAAAATTTGGTTCACATGTGCAGGCAAATGTCTGTACAAAATTGCTATTGGGACTACTAAGGTCCGCCTACCGAAATTTTCCGCCATTTTGAATTTTGTGAAAAACGCGTTTTAGCTAATTCATCCTAAACCGTAGATCCGATTCTCACCAAATTTGCTATGCGTCATCATTAGACCAGGATGGGCAAGTGCAATCAAAAGCTTTGTAAAATGTCGTTGTGTTCAGAACTTATTAGCCAATGAACATCAGAGGAGCGGGGCTCTAGAAATCAATAGACATAACTCCACAATATTTAACCCAATCGTCACGAAACTTGCACAATATCTTGACATAACGCCCTGAAACATATCCTGAAAGATTTATTAAAATTGACTACTCGGGGGCGCTACAGTAAATCAGCCATTTTGGGCCATTTAAGGCCATTTTAGCCAATTGTAGACTTTGTATTTTAACGAACTCCTCCTACAGCGTTGATCCGATTCCTGCCAAACTTGCTGAGACTGTTCTAGAGGCCTCGACAATGCAAAATCATCGAAAGGTCTTACATAAGTCAAAGGGCGTGGCCAGAACAGTGCCCTGAACATGGACGAATTTCATGCTTCGACCACAAAAATCTAAACTGTTATAACTTCAATGTACATTGTCTGATATGATCAAAACTTCACATGTTTGTCAAGAGTCCAACCCTGAACACATCAGCACTGCAATATTGACTCATATTCAGAGCACCACCTAGTGGCAATAGAAAGTTTTGAATCCTCCAGAAAGCCTGTTTCCTGTTTGAATCACTGAAAAACCTTCTGTCCTATCTAAAACTGCAAAGGAAGATTATTTCTGGCTTGAAACCTACAAATAACATCTTTCCTGCTTGAATCACTGATACACCTTCTCTCCTGTGTAAAACAGCTAACTAAGCTCATTTCTAGCTTGAATCCTCCAGAAAGCCTGTTTCCTGCTTGAATCACTGATAAACCTTCTCTCCTGTTTATAACAGCTAACTAAGCTCATTTCTAGCTTGAATCCTCCACAAAGCCTTGCTTGAATCACTGATAAACCTTCTCTCCTGTGTATAACAGCTAACTAACCTCATTATTGGCTTAAAACCACCAAAAAGCCTGTTTACTGCTTGAATCACTGAAAGACCTTATCCCCTTCAGAGAAAAGCTAACTAAGCTCATTTCTAGCATGAATCATCTACAAAGCCTGTTTCCTGCTTGAATCACTGATAAACCTTCTCTCCTGTGTAAAACAGCTAACTAAGCTCATTATTGGCTTGAAACCACCAAAAAGCCTGTTTACTGCTTGAATCACTGAAAGACCTTATCCCCTTCAGAGAAAAGCTAACTAAACTCATTTCTAGCATGAATCATCTACAAAGCCTGTTTCCTGCTTGAATCACTGAAACACCTTATCCCCTTCAGAGAAAAGCTAACTAAGCTCATTTCTAGCATGAATCATCCACAAAGCCTGTTTCCTGCTTCAATCACTGAAAAACCTTATCCCCTGCTTAGAAAGCCTAAATAAGTTAATTTCTAGCATGAATCATCTACAAAGCCTGTTTCCTGCTTAAATCAATGAAAAAACCTTATCCCCTGCTTAGAAAGCCTAAATAAGCTCATTTCTAGCATGAATCATCTACAAAGCCTGTTTCCTGCTTAAATCAATGAAAAAACCTTATCCCCTGCTTGGAAAGCCTAAATAAGCTCATTTCTGCTGTGGATCATTATTAGACCAAGCTGGTTAAATAATATAAAAAAACTTGGTAAAATGTCATTGTATTCAGAAGTTATTAGCCAATGAACATCAGAGGGGCGGGGCTCTAGAAATCAATACACATAACTTCCATAACCTTTAACTCAATCATCATGAAACTTGCAGGATATTGACATATCTCCCTCGAACATATTCTGAAAGTTTTATTAAAATTGACCACTCGGGGGCGCTACAGTCAATTAGCCATTTTGGGCCATTTTAGCCAATTTTAGGCTTTGTATTTTAACGAACTCCTCCTACACCGGTGATCCGATTCATGCCAAACTTGCTGAGACTGTTCTAGAGGCCTCACCGATGCAAAATTATTGAAAGGTCTCACATAAGTCAAAGGGCGTGGCCAGGACGGCGTCCTGAACATGGACGAATTTCATGCTTCGCCACAAAAATCTAAACTGTTATAACTTCAATGTACATTGTCTCATATGATCAAAACTTCACATGTTTGTCAAGAGTACCACCCTGAACACATCAGCACTGCAATATTGACTCATATTCAGAGCGCCACCTACTGGCTATAGAAAGTGTTAAGTTTTATACTTCAGCGAGCTCTTCCTAGCAGCTTTATCAGATTCACCTCAAACTTGGTCATCATGTACTCAAGTCTTCAATGATGAAGAGTCATCAAAAGGTCTTGCATAAGTCAAAGGGCGTGGCCAGTGTGTGACGTTGCTAGTGTACAGGAAGTCATTGTAACTTCACCATACAATGTCCAATCTGCTCGAAACAGGATGTGTTGACATCTCTCCCTGGAACATATCCTGAAAGTTTTATCAAAATTGACCACTCGGGGGCGCTACAGTTAATCAGCCATTTTAGGCCATTTTTCCCATTTTACCAATTGTACGGATTGTATTTTAACGAACTCCTCTTACAGCGTTCATCCGATTGCTGCCAAACTCGCTGAGACTGTTCTATAGGCCTCAACGATGCAAAATCATCGAAAGGTCTTACATAAGTCAAAGGGCGTGGCCAGGGCATGGTGTTTTGTCCAGCGTAAAGGAAGTTGTTGTAACTTCAGGATACAATGTCTAATCTGCTCAAAACTTGCAGGATATTTTGGCATGTCTGCCTGGAACATATCCTGAAAGTTTTGTTAAAATTGACCACTCGGGGGCGCTACAGTAAATCAACCATTCTTCCAATTGCAGGGTTTCTATTTTAACGAGCTCCAACCACTAGGGGGAGTCAGAGATCTATCAGTGAGACATGGAAAAGGTTGTCAGCTCTGTGCCTGTAGACAGTGAAGGAGGGAAAGGAGCCTCTGTCTCTGTTCCCAGTGTCGTTGAACTTTGCACCCCAGTCGAGCACGACGACTTCAATCGTCTGATACAATGATCACCACGACGATTCAGGCAAGAGAGGATTCAGGCAAGGGACGACCGGCAATGTGGCAGTGGCCGGGGACGACCCACGCCGTGGCAGTGGCCGGGGACGACAGGCGCCAGCCATGGCGGTGGCCGGGGACGACCCGCGCCGTGTCGGTGGCCAGGCCAGGTGCTCCGTCACGTCAGGCGGTCGTAGCACTAACCGAGTTACGTGCCATGCGAGGGCCCGTTCATCACTGCTCATTCTTTTTTTTTCACGACTTCCATTGCCATTTTGGAGGCCTTAGCAATAAAATTAGCTTAAAAAAATTTCTTAGCCCATGGGGACTGGTGAAAATTGCGACATTTTAGAGGTCTTGTAAAAAAACTTGCTCTCTAGCGCCACCTAGCGGCGTTTAGTACGCACAACGCACACCGTAACTCCGATTGACACAAAATTTGGTTCACATGTGCAGGCAAATGTCTGTACAAAATTGCTATTGGGACTACTAAGGTCCGCCTACCGAAATTTTCCGCCATTTTGAATTTTGTGAAAAACGCGTTTTAGCTAATTCATCCTAAACCGTAGATCCGATTCTCACCAAATTTGCTATGCGTCATCATTAGACCAGGATGGGCAAGTGCAATCAAAAGCTTTGTAAAATGTCGTTGTGTTCAGAACTTATTAGCCAATGAACATCAGAGGAGCGGGGCTCTAGAAATCAATAGACATAACTCCACAATATTTAACCCAATCGTCACGAAACTTGCACGATATCTTGACATAACGCCCTGAAACATATCCTGAAAGATTTAATAAAATTGACTACTCGGGGGCGCTACAGTAAATCAGCCATTTTGGGCCATTTAAGGCCATTTTAGCCAATTGTAGACTTTGTATTTTAACGAACTCCTCCTACAGCGTTGATCCGATTCCTGCCAAACTTGCTGAGACTGTTCTAGAGGCCTCGACAATGCAAAATCATCGAAAGGTCTTACATAAGTCAAAGGGCGTGGCCAGAACAGTGCCCTGAACATGGACGAATTTCATGCTTCGACCACAAAAATCTAAACTGTTATAACTTCAATGTACATTGTCTGATATGATCAAAACTTCACATGTTTGTCAAGAGTCCAACCCTGAACACATCAGCACTGCAATATTGACTCATATTCAGAGCACCACCTAGTGGCAATAGAAAGTTTTGAATCCTCCAGAAAGCCTGTTTCCTGTTTGAATCACTGAAAAACCTTCTGTCCTATCTAAAACTGCAAAGGAAGATTATTTCTGGCTTGAAACCTACAAATAACATCTTTCCTGCTTGAATCACTGATAAACCTTCTCTCCTGTGTAAAACAGCTAACTAAGCTCATTTCTAGCTTGAATCCTCCAGAAAGCCTGTTTCCTGCTTGAATCACTGATAAACCTTCTCTCCTGTTTATAACAGCTAACTAAGCTCATTTCTAGCTTGAATCCTCCACAAAGCCTTGCTTGAATCACTGATAAACCTTCTCTCCTGTGTATAACAGCTAACTAACCTCATTATTGGCTTAAAACCACCAAAAAGCCTGTTTACTGCTTGAATCACTGAAAGACCTTATCCCCTTCAGAGAAAAGCTAACTAAGCTCATTTCTAGCATGAATCATCTACAAAGCCTGTTTCCTGCTTGAATCACTGATAAACCTTCTCTCCTGTGTAAAACAGCTAACTAAGCTCATTATTGGCTTGAAACCACCAAAAAGCCTGTTTACTGCTTGAATCACTGAAAGACCTTATCCCCTTCAGAGAAAAGCTAACTAAACTCATTTCTAGCATGAATCATCTACAAAGCCTGTTTCCTGCTTGAATCACTGAAACACCTTATCCCCTTCAGAGAAAAGCTAACTAAGCTCATTTCTAGCATGAATCATCCACAAAGCCTGTTTCCTGCTTCAATCACTGAAAAACCTTATCCCCTGCTTAGAAAGCCTAAATAAGTTAATTTCTAGCATGAATCATCTACAAAGCCTGTTTCCTGCTTAAATCAATGAAAAAACCTTATCCCCTGCTTAGAAAGCCTAAATAAGCTCATTTCTAGCATGAATCATCTACAAAGCCTGTTTCCTGCTTAAATCAATGAAAAAACCTTATCCCCTGCTTGGAAAGCCTAAATAAGCTCATTTCTAGCATGGATCCTCCAGAAAGCCTGTTTCCTGCTTGACTCACTGAAAGACCTTCTCTCCTAGGTATAACAGCTAACTAACCTCATTACTGGCTTGAAACCTCCATAAAAGCCTGTTTCCTGCTGGAATAACTGAAAAAACTTCTCTCCTGTGTATAACAGCTAACTAACCTCATTACTGGCTTGAAACCTGCAAAAAGCCTGTTTACTGCTTGAATCACTGATAAACCTGTTTCCTTCTTGAATCACTGAAAAACCTTATCCCATTCAGAGAAAAGCTAACTGAGCTCATTTCTAGCATGAATCATCCACAAAGCCTGTTTCCTGCTTCAATCACTGAAAAACCTTATCCCCTGCTTAGAAAGCCTAAATAAGCTAATTTCTAGCATGAATCATCCACAAAGCCTGTTTCCTGCTTCAATCACTGAAAAAACCTTATCCCCTGCGTAGAAAGCCTAAATAAGCTCATTTCTAGCATGAATCATCTACAAACCCTGTTTCCTGCTTAAATCAATGAAAAAACCTTATCCCCTGCTTAGAAAGCCTAAATAAGCTCACTTCTAGCATGGATCCTCCAGAAAGCCTGTTTCCTGCTTGAATCACTGAAAGACCTTCTCTCCTAGGTATAACAGCTAACTAACCTCATTACTGGCTTGAAACCTCCATAAAAGCCTGTTTCCTGCTGGAATCACTGAAAAAACTTCTCTCCTGTGTATAACAGCTAACTAACCTCATTACTGGCTTGAAACCTGCAAAAAGCCTGTTTACTGCTTGAATCACTGATAAACCTGTTTCCTTCTTGAATCAGTGAAAAACCTTATCCCCTTCAGAGAAAAGCTAACTGAGTTCATTTCTAGCATGAATCATCTACAAAGCCTGTTTCCTGCTTGAATCACTGAAACACCTTATCCCCTTCAGAGAAAAGCTAACTGAGCTCATTTCTAGCATGAATCATCTACAAAGCCTGTTTCCTGCTTGAATCACTGAAACACCTTATCCCCTTCAGAGAAAAGCTAACTGAGCTCATTTCTAGCATGAATCATCCACAAAGCCTGTTTCCTGCTTGAATCACTGAAAGACCTTCTCTCCTGCGTATAACAGCTAACTAACCTCATTACTGGCTTGAAACCTCCATAAAAGCTTGTTTACTGCTTGAATCACTGAAAGACCTTATCCCCTTCAGAGAAAAGCTAACTAAGCTCATTTCTAGCATGTATCATCTACAAAGCCTGTTTCCTGCTTGAATCACTGAAACACCTTATCCCCTTCAGAGAAAAGCTAACTGAGCTCATTTCTAGCATGAATCATCCACAAAGCCTGTTTCCTGCTTGAATCACTGAAAGACCTTCTCTCCTGCGTATAACAGCTAACTAACCTCATTACTGGCTTGAAACCTGCAAAAAGCCTGTTTACTGCTTGAATCACTGATAAACCTGTTTCCTTCTTGAATCACTGAAAAACCTTATCCCCTTCAGAGAAAAGCTAACTGAGCTCATTTCTAGCATGCATCATCCACAAAGCCTGTTTCCTGCTTCAATCACTGAAAAAACCTTATCCCCTGCTTAGAAAGCCTAAATAAGCTCATTTCTAGCATGAATAATCTACAAAGCCTGTTTCCTGCTTGAATCATTGAAACACCTTATCCCCTGCTTAGAAAGCCTAAATAAGCTAATTTCTAGCATGAATAATCTACAAAGCCTGTTTACTGCTTGAATCACTGATACACCTTCTCTCCTGTGTATAACAGCTAACTAACCTCATTACTGGCTTGAAACCTCCATAACAGCCTGTTTACTGCTTGAATCACTGAAAAACCTTCTCTCCTGTGTATAACAGCTAACTAACCTCATTACTGGCTTGAAACCTCCAAAAAGCCTGTTTCCTACTTGAATCACTGATAAAACTTCTCTCCTGTGTACAACAGCTAACTTACCTCATTACTGGCTTAAAACCTGCAAAAAGCCTTTTTACTGCTTGAATCACTGAAAGACCTTATCCCCTTCAGAGAAAAGCTAACTAAGCTCATTTCTAGCATGAATCATCCACAAAGCCTGTTTCCTGCTTCAATCACTGAAAAAACCGTATCCCCTGCTTAGAAAGCCTAAATAAGCTCATTTCTAGCATGAATCATCTACAAAGCCTGTTTCCTGCTTAAATCAATGAAAAAACCTTATCCCCTGCTTAGAAAGCCTAAATAAGCTCATTTCTAGCATGGATCCTCCAGAAAGCCTGTTTCCTGCTTGAATCGCTGAAAAACCTTATCCCCTTCAGAGAAAAGCTAACTGACACTGCATGAAAAGTGGGATTTTCGTCAGTTAGCGGCCCTGTAAATTTGACGTGGAAGTTCAGGTTTACGACTGCAAACGGCAATTTGCAGGAAACACCGAAAACTGACGTAAATTGCCGGGAATTGACGTGGGCCTTGCTTGGCAGTTGTCCCCCCATGACCCCCCTCCCCGTAATCCTAGGGGAGGCTTTAACATGTAAATGAAAATGCTGTGAGCTATACAAATGCAAATCAGGGTAGCAGGGGGAGTTTTCCCCCAGGTGACATTTTTCTGAAAGGTGTTAACTTCAGTTCATCTTCATTCAAAGATATAACTTAATTTCATCTTCATTCAAAGATACACAAAACAATTTGCTTCAACAATTACTTTTAATCAGGCTTTGCCACAAAGGTAAAATGTAGTACATTCATGCAAACAACATCACAGTCTCCTAGAGCTCAACCACTGTGCATAGTGGCATGACTACAGTGACCCTTTCTGTGCTTAAATGCACAGTGGATGTGTTAACCACACATCTCCCAGCAATGCGCTCAACAGGCAGAAATGATGCTGGGTATGACGTGTATGTTCCCTGCAAGCTCCAAACTTCTATTGGCTTTCCATAAAAATGTCTGTCCGGATGGGGATGAAGCCAGGAAACTTGCGCAGTAACATGTTTAAATGCAGTACCTTTTGACACAACATTAACAACTATGAACTGCTTTATAATGGCTGGTCGTAGTTCTGAGGGTCAAGGATGGGTTCATAGATCATAGATCTCGGCTGTGTTCGAAATGCCATACTAACGTCCTACTCGTACTTAATTGTGACGTAAATTTGAGTACGTAGTGCGTTCACATACAATAGTATGTGAATTTGTGCACGCGAGAAATGCCCGGATGTATACTGCATTGGCAAGAATTTCTGAGTACAGCGGACCTTGCTAAATCTACTCAACTTCCCAAAATGCATTGCGGCTCGTCTGACTTCACAAGTTTTGGATAATGGCGGACGACTGCGGTGATTCTGGCGACAGCCCGACACAAACCGCGTACACATGTAAGTATACTGTAACATGACTTTTACGTTTCCAGCTGACTTTTAAATTGTATTGATAATGAACGTTACTTTATTGTTGTTGGCATTGTACGTTAACGTTACGAATCGAAGGTCCTTCCAGCCGGCTAGCTTACTGACGGTAATTTACTATTTAGGGGTTAGCGAGCGCAAGCTAAGCGGAAAATGTGCCGTTTTTACCGACGTTAACTAATAATATAGTGCTTATGTTAAACCGTGGTTATATATTTACTAACGGTGATTAATAACGCCGTGCACCGTTGTCCGCTAAAGGGACGGCAGACACCGGGCGCCTCATTCAGTGGGGGGAACGATGACGAGACGTTCACGTTCACCGGCAGGAGGGATGCTGCTCTGAGAGGCTTCACTTAAGAAAATGTGGTTTAAATGTTATAATTCTTATATCCAGGACTGCTGGAGACTCTCAGGATGTCCCAGGACTGCTGGAGACTCTCAGGATGATTGCGGTAAGAATATGTTCGGTGACTGCTAGCTAAGCTAAAATTAGCAAAGCAAGCCCAAGCTAAAAGTAGCTTAAACGCTAATAGTCCAAGCTAAAAGTAGCATAGTAGCCTTGTAAAAGAACAAGAGAGAGGAACCAGTGTAACGTTAAGTTGCTTTGTTAAGTGTATGTTGGTCTTTTACAGGAAGCAGTACGCCGTCTTCACAACTCGGAGACGAATTGTAGGCGCTACGAATCGGAGTAAGGGTACGATTTAAAGAATATGCTTTCATTCTGCTGTATAAGGAAATAGATGCGTTAACAGTAGATACCGATCTTAACTGTATTCATACCACTCATTTAATTGTTTTCCAGCTGCCTGTAAGACATACTATGAAACGGTACGCAGGAGCTTCAGACACACACAGCCTGATCTCGCACCGCAGGCGGAAGCTGTGAAGACGTCAGCTCGGAGTCGTTCCAGGAGAAAGAGGGTAAGACTTATTAGATCCGTTTTTGGTCAATGTGACCAAACCTACCTAAACCTATTTTTTAGGTGCATTAATAGATGTGTTGTGTCCATGCGCAGTGCATCGCGCAGTACTGATTGTCTTTATTGATTGTTTTACAGCTGCTGGAAGCGAGACGGAGTGTGCTTGCTGGCGATGAGGTGGACCGTTGGAAGTGCGCCACCACAGACATGATGTCTGATGAGGAGGACGGCGTCGTTGGCGGGGTGTCTGGATGGATTGTGCCACCTCCATCCTCTCGTAGCCAGGAGCTCACCGAGCTCTGTGCGACTCTACAGTCGCGATTAGAGAAGACTCCCAAGAACAGGGCCACGCACCGCAGGCGGCTGTAAAATTGACCAAATTCGGACAGAATGTCGCCAGTTCATTTGTTTGTTGTGTGGGCAAATTTGTACAGTTGTGTGTTGTGTGGCAATAAAGCTCTTCCTTTGAATACTTCCTCCTGGCAATTTTTCCTTTCCTCAATTAATTAATTCATATTTATATTTATGAATATATAAATAAATAAAAATAAATGTGTGTATGTATAAATATACATATATATATATAAACATATGTATATATATATATATATATATATATATATATATATATATATATGTGTGTGTATATATATATATATATATATATATATATATATATATATATATATATATATATATATATATATAGTGATAGATCTGCTAACCAATCACTAGTGATTATTCTTGTTTAAAAGACCCAGTGTGACCAATAGTAACACATCTGCCAACGGGGGTGGGGTTTACATTTATAATGACTCATCAGGTTGACCAATAGTGACAGATCTACCAACGTGGGTTGGCTTTACATTTATAATGACCAGATCTGCCAACCAATCACGAGCGATTATACTTGTTTAAAACTAGTGGTTTCATCCAATCCTGAGTGAGGATATTCAAGCCATCTCTGGCCAGGCGGGGTTTCGCCGCTATTCATATGCTAATTAGAGCCTTCGCTGTGGTTCGTTTCCGACAATTTTCGGCACAGACGAACGCGGCGTTCGCAGCCTGTAAATTGTCGTTAACTCCCGAAAATTAGGGAGATTTTCGGGCGTTTACAGGGACGAAAATCCGACTTTTCATGCAGTGTGAGCTCATTTCTAGCATGAATCATCCACAAAGCCTGTTTCCTGCTTGAATCACTGAAAGACCTTTTCTCCTGCGTATAACAGCTAACTAACCTCATTACTGGCTTGAAACCTTCATAACAGCCTGTTTACTGCTTGAATCACTGATAAACCTTCTCTCCTGTGTATAACAGCTAACTTACCTCATTACTGGCTTGAAACCTGCAAAAAGCCTGTTTACTGCTTGAATCACTGATAAACCTGTTTCCTGCTTGAATAACTGAAAAACCTTATTCCCTTCAGAGAAAAGCTAACTGATCTCATTTCAGGAAAGAGGCTTTTAAGCTGTTATTTGCAGGGAAGATGTTTTAACCACTATTGCAGTGTCAGTTGTCAAATAAGCTGCATTCTTCAATGTCCCACCGATATCAACACATTTAAGTCATAAAAGCACTCTGGAGTGGATATTCTTTTGATTCAGTGTGAGTCCACTGTCTTTCAACACAAAATGGCGTCCAAACATTAAAAAAAAAGTGCAAAACAATGCTTTTACAAGTTTAATGTGGGCAAAAAGCCTGAAATAGCTGTTTCACGCAGGAAAGAGGCTTTTAAGCTGTTATTTGCAGGTAACATGCGTTTTGACATTGCAGTGTCAGTTGTCAAATAAGCTGCATTCTTCAATGTCCCACCGATATCAACACATTTAAGTCATAAAAGCACTCTGGAGTGGATATTCTTTCGTTTCAGTGTGAGTCCACTGTCTTTCAACACAAAATGGCGTCCAAACATCAAATAAGTGCAAAACAATGCTTTTACAAGTTTAATGTGGGCAAAAAGCCTGAAATAGCTGTTTCACGCAGGAAAGAGGCTTTTAAGCTGTTATTTGCTGGTAACATGCGTTTTAACCACTATTGCAGTGTCAGTTGTCAAATAAGCTGCATTCTTCAATGTCCCACCGATATCAACACATTTAAGTCATAACAGCACTCTGGAGTGGATATTCTTTCGTTTCAGTGTGAGTCCACTGTCTTTCAACACAAAATGGCGTCCAAACATCAAATAAGTGCAAAACAATGCTTTTACAAGATTAATGTGGGCAAAAAGCCGGAAATAGCTGTTTCACGCAGGAAAGAGGCTTTTAAGCTGTTATTTGCAGGGAACATGCGTTTTAACCACTATTGCAGTGTCAGTTGTCAAATAAGCTGCATTCTTTAATGTCCCACCGATATCAACACATTTAAGTCATAAAAGCACTCTGGAGTGGATATTCTTTCGTTTCAATGTGAATCCACTGTCTTTGAACACAAAATGGCGTCTTAACATCAAATAAGTGCAAAACAATGCTTTTACAAGTTTAATGTGGGCAAAAAGCCGTTAATAGCTGTTTCACGCAGGAAAGAGGCTTTTAAGCTGTTATTTGCAGGTAACATGCGTTTCAACCACTATTGCAGTGTCAGTTGTCAAATAAGCTGCATTCTTCAATGTCCCACCGATATCAACACATTTAAGTCATAAAAGCACTCTGGAGTGGATATTCTTTCGTTTCAATGTGAATCCACTGTCTTTGAACACAAAATGGCGTTTTAACATCAAATAAGTGCAAAACAATGCTTTTACAAGTTTAATGTGGGCAAAAAGCCGGAAATAGCTGTTTCACGCAGGAAAGAGGCTTTTAAGCTGTTATTTGCAGGGAACATGCGTTTTAACCACTATTGCAGTGTCAGTTGTCAAATTAGCTGCATTCTTCAATGTCCCACCAATATCAACACATTTAAGTCATAAAAGCACTCTGGAGTGGATATTGTATTGTTTCAGTGTGAATCCACTGTCTTTGAACACAAAATGGCGTCTTAACATCAAATAAGTGCAAAACAATGCTTTTACAAGTTTAATGTGGGCAAAAAGCCGTAAATAGCTGTTTCACGCAGGAGAGAGGCTTTTAAGCTGTTATTTGCAGGTAACATGCGTTTTAACCACTATTGCAGTGTCAGTTGTCAAATAAGCTGCATTCTTCAATGTCCCACCGATATCAACACATTTAAGTCATAACAGCACTCTGGAGTGGATATTCTTTCGTTTCAGTGTGAGTCCACTGTCTTTCAACACAAAATGGCGTCCAAACATCAAATAAGTGCAAAACAATGCTTTTACAAGATTAATGTGGGCAAAAAGCCGGAAATAGCTGTTTCACGCAGAAAAGAGGCTTTTAAGCTGTTATTTGCAGGGAACATGCGTTTTAACCACTATTGCAGTGTCAGTTGTCAAATCAGCTGCATTCTTCAATGTCCCACCGATATCAACACATTTAAGTCATAAAAGCACTCTGGAGTGGATATTCTTTTGTTTCAGTGTGAGTCCACTGTCTTTCAACACAAAATGGCGTCCAAACATTAAAAAAAAAGTGCAAAACAATGCTTTTACAAGTTTAATGTGGGCAAAAAGCCTGAAATAGCTGTTTCACGCAGGAAAGAGGCTTTTAAGCTGTTATTTGCAGGTAACATGCGTTTCAACCACTATTGCAGTGTCAGTTGTCAAATAAGCTGCATTCTTCAATGTCCCACCGATATCAACACATTTAAGTCATAAAAGCACTCTGGAGTGGATATTCTTTCGTTTCAGTGTGAGTCCACTGTCTTTCAACACAAAATGGCGTCCAAACATCAAATAAGTGCAAAACAATGCTTTTACAAGTTTAATGTGGGCAAAAAGCCTGAAATAGCTGTTTCACGCAGGAATGAGGCTTTTAAGCTGTTATTTGCAGGTAACATGCGTTTCAACCACTATTGCAGTGTCAGTTGTCAAATAAGCTGCATTCTTCAATGTCCCACCGATATCAACACATTTAAGTCATAAAAGCACTCTGGAGTGGATATTCTTTCGTTTCAGTGTGAGTCTACTGTCTTTCAACACAAAATGGCGTTCAAACATCAAATAAGTGCAAAACAATGCTTTTACAAGATTAATGTGGGCAAAAAGCCGGAAATAGCTGTTTCACGCAGGAAAGAGGCTTTTAAGCTGTTATTTGCAGGGAACATGCGTTTTAACCACTATTGCAGTGTCAGTTGTCAAATTAGCTGCATTCTTCAATGTCCCACCAATATCAACACATTTAAGTCATAAAAGCACTCTGGAGTGGATATTCTATTGTTTCAGTGTGAATCCACTGTCTTTGAACACAAAATGGCGTCTTAACATCAAATAAGTGCAAAACAATGCTTTTACAAGTTTAATGTGGGCAAAAAGCCGTAAATAGCTGTTTCACGCAGGAGAGAGGCTTTTAAGCTGTTATTTGCAGGTAACATGCGTTTTAACCACTATTGCAGTGTCAGTTTTCAAATAAGCTGCATTCTTCAATGTCCCACCGATATCAACACATTTAAGTCATAACAGCACTCTGGAGTGGATATTCTTTCGTTTCAGTGTAAGTCCACTGTCTTTCAACACAAAATGGCGTCCAAACATCAAATAAGTGCAAAACAATGCTTTTACAAGATTAATGTGGGCAAAAAGCCGGAAATAGCTGTTTCACGCAGGAAAGAGGCTTTTAAGCTGTTATTTGCAGGGAACATGCGTTTTAACCACTATTGCAGTGTCAGTTGTCAAATAAGCTGCATTCTTCAATGTCCCACCGATATCAACACATTTAAGTCATAAAAGCACTCTGGAGTGGATATTCTTTTGTTTCAGTGTGAGTCCACTGTCTTTCAACACAAAATGGCGTCCAAACATTAAAAAAAAGTGCAAAACAATGCTTTAACAAGTTTAATGTGGGCAAAAAGCCTGAAATAGCTGTTTCACGCAGGAAAGAGGCTTTTAAGCTGTTATTTGCAGGTAACATGCGTTTCAACCACTATTGCAGTGTCAGTTGTCAAATAAGCTGCATTCTTCAATGTCCCACCGATATCAACACATTTAAGTCATAAAAAGCACTCTGGAGTGGATATTCTTTCGTTTCAGTGTGAGTCCACTGTCTTTCAACACAAAATGGCGTCCAAACATCAAATAAGTGCAAAACAATGCTTTTACAAGTTTAATGTGGGCAAAAAGCCTGAAATAGCTGTTTCACGCAGGAAAGAGGCTTTTAAGCTGTTATTTGCAGGTAACATGCGTTTCAACCACTATTGCAGTGTCAGTTGTCAAATAAGCTGCATTCTTCAATGTCCCACCGATATCAACACATTTAAGTCATAAAAGCACTCTGGAGTGGATATTCTTTCGTTTCAGTGTGAGTCCACTGTCTTTCAACACAAAATGGCGTCCAAACATCAAATAAGTGCAAAACAATGCTTTTACAAGTTTAATGTGGGCAAAAAGCCTGAAATAGCTGTTTCACGCAGGAAAGAGGCTTTTAAGCTGTTATTTGCAGGTAACATGCGTTTCAACCACTATTGCAGTGTCAGTTGTCAAATAAGCTGCATTCTTCAATGTCCCACCGATATCAACACATTTAAGTCATAACAGCACTCTGGAGTGGATCTGCTTTCGTTTAAGTGTGATTCCAGTGTCTTTGAACACAAAATGGCGTCTAAACATCAAATAAGTGCAAAACAATGCTTTTACAAGTTTAATGTGGGGAAAAGGCTGTAATAGCTGTTTCACGCAGGGAAGAGGCTTTTAAGCTGTTATTTGCATGTAACACACGTTTTAACCACTATTGCAGTGTCAGTTGTCAAATAAGCTGCATTCTTCAATGTCCCACCGAGATCAACACATTTAAGTCATAAAAGCACTCTGGAGTGGATCTGCTTTCGTTTCAGTGTGATTCCAGTGTCTTTGAACACAAAATGGCGTCTAAACATCAAATAAGTGCAAAACAATGCTTTTACAAGTTTAATGTGGGGAAAAGGCTGTAATAGCTGTTTCACGCAGGGAAGAGGCTTTTAAGCTGTTATTTGCAGGTAACATGTGTTTTTAACCACTATTGCAGTGTCAGTTGTCAAATAAGCTGCATTCTTCAATGTCCCACCGATATCAACACATTTAACCCTTTCATGCATGAATTATGATAACCTCAGTCAGGATTTTTTTACTTAGTGTTTTTTAGTCATCTTTAGGCATGAAATACAAGGTTTGAACTTTATTTTTTTTCAACCCATATGTAATAAAGATATAATTACATGTACACTCAGGTGGACAGCATGCGTTTTGTAGAAACGTATTTAATAAACAAATGAATACATTTATATAATATAGTGTATTGAAATGTGAAATTTTCATGTGAACTATAATATAATTTAATGTATTCATTCATAACTAAAACACCATTGAGGAATTCACTCTCCTGTATAGATTCCCAAGTCTCTTGCTCATGATTCATCCAGCACTAACTTACACTGAATGTTTTTATGGCAAGCTTTACTGCAAGGAAACCTACTCTACATACTGTTTTATAAGGCCAATGCCTGTCCTTTTCCCTTGAGTTCTATGGTGATGGATGCATCCTCAGCCTCAACTCCCTCACCATCATTTGCATCCTCAGCTCCATCAGCCTCATCTTCCTCAGCCTTCTTTCCAGATTCAGTGTCCTCAGCTCCAATGTTACTACTGCTAGCACTTGATAACCCTTCCTGTTCTGGCAGCCCTTCCTCCTCACTGCTACTAGCATCATCATCATCCTCACTTGACTGTGGTAATTCCTCCACTGTCCTGTAGGCCTGTCTATTACGCGCTGCTCCTGAGCTCTACAAAATGTAAAGATTTACAAAAACTTCAAATCACATTCTAAAAACATAAACAAGTTGATTTACAGGGAAAGGAAATTACTGGGAATGAAGTTTTTTCAAGAACAGCAGCAGTAATAGACTAATTGTAGCCTATGAATTGTACTTGAAATATAGCTCATGATGCATGATGTACACTACAGTGGACATGTGATTAATCACAATTTCCTCCCAAAATAAAATCAATACCTCGGCAATTTAGCAATTGGATGACTCCTTAGATGTTACTTGATGTCACCATATTTTTCTTACCTGCAAGGGTCTCTTTTTACAGAAGTTTTGAACAGAAGAAAATAAACAACTTGGAGTTTCTGGCTGTCTGTCGGCCATGTTGGTTTGACTTGGGTTTTTTTGCACTTGCAATGGCTTGCCACTGAGTGGAAGTGTATGAGATGATGCAATAGAGTCCACTGTAGTGGCTGCTATGCAACTATGCCATAAAAACTCATGCATATACAAAAAAAAACAGCTTTTGATAAAGGTGTACACTGTAGTGACCTGCTGTTATTTGCAGGTAACACACGTTTTAACCACTATTGCAGTGTC